>NC_057800.1:320556247-320869195 GCF_018294505.1 Triticum aestivum
CCTTATTACTTGGTAGACCATGGCAATTTGATAAAAAATTTGTACACGATGGTAGAAACAATCAGTATACTCTTGTTCATAAGGATAAACATATTACTTTTCTTCCTATGTCTCCTGATTCCATTTTTGAAAGATGATATTAATAGAGCTAATAAAACAAAACAGGAGAAAAATTAGAGTGAAAATCATATTGTGGCAAAAGAATTTGAGCAACAAATGAAGCCTAATAATAAACCATCTAGAGTTGCTTCTGAAATTAAATTGAAAAGTGCATCGTTACTTGCCACCAAATCTGATATTGATGATCTAGATTTTAGCAAATCTGTTTGCTATGCTTTTGTGTGCAAACAGGCATTATTTTCATTCGAGGACGTGCCTTCCTCTTTGCCTCTCACGGTTATTAACATTTTGCAGGAGTTCGCTGACGTCTTTCCACAAGAAGTGCCACCGGGATTACCACCTATTCGAGGGATTGAGCATCAGATTGACTTAATTCCCGGTGCTTCGCTACCCAACCGTGCACCATACCATACCAATCCAGAGGAGACGAAGGAGATTATGTGTCAAGTCTAGGAGTTGCTCGACAAAGGTTATATATGTGAATCCCTTAGTCCTTGTGTCGTTCCTATTATTGTAGTGCCGAAAAAGGATGGTACACCACGTATGTGTGTTGATTGTAGAGGCATTAATAATATTACTATTTGTTATCGTCATCCTATTCCTAGGCTAGATGATATGCTTGATGAATTGAGTGGCTCTACAATATTCTCTGAAGTTGATTTGTGCAGTGGGTACCATCAAATTCGTATGAAATTGGGAGATGAATGGAAAACAACATTTAAAACTAAGTTTGGTTTATATGAGTGGTTAGTCATGCGTTTTGGGTTAACTAGTGCACCTAGTAGGTTTCAAAAAAAAGAGTCTGGAGACCCCTGGGCAGTTTTTAGGCCAAAATTTCGGCAGGCGAATTTTTTTCCCTATCTTATTTTTAGGCTTTTCCGAGTCTTTTGAGACACTCGCCATCATAGTGATTTTTTGTCGCACTTTTTCATTGTCGCTGCCCTGATTTCCAAAAAAAAAATTAGTCAATTTTTTGTGTGCCTATCCTATCAATTTGACTTGGGAAGAGTTTTGAGACACTCGCCATTATTGTGATTTTTCGCAAAAAAAAAAGAGCGCAAAAAAGAGCGATTTTTTCTAGAGTGGTCTTTTCCCTTGTTTCTGAGCTACGTCGTGATTTTGTCAGTGTTCTAGGCTCGCGTCTCTAGTACGGTCTAGCCTAGGACCAACACAGTACCGTCGTTGAGCGTGTATTCAACTTTCCTTCTCTGAATTTATTATTGCTGACCCTTTTTGCTACCATATTATAAGCCTTCCCAGCTCCACATACATCTACGTCGTGCGTTTGACTCTCCCTGGTAATCGCTCTATCCAAGCTTTGGGAGTTTTGACTACAACGGTTGCCGATCACCACCTGCTGCTGGGTAAGAACTGGTAAGAATTTGAGATTTGCTTGACGGATTTGTGACACAATGCCACTTTCTAATAGTTTGTAGGATCATATTCTTGTGTGTTTCTATTGCTGCAAACCATGGCAGGACCACAAGCCGATGAGACTAACTAGGAGAACATGACGAAGAAGGAGCTTCATGATAAATTTCAGCAAATGTTGAGTCAACAGGTGGAAGACATCATGGCCACCTTCGGAAAGGCACTGAAGAGGATTGATGACGTTGAGAAGACAATTGACACCAAGTTGGACGCCAAGTTTGATGAAGTACTCCCGCGTCTTCCACAACCATCGTCCGCTGCACCTGTCGCACCTCTACAGCAACAACAACAACAACAACAACAACAACAAACATCGCCTTCCAAATCAAGTGGGATGAGCACTGCACGTTCCCCTTGAGCCTGGTCAAACTTCTGGTGGCGCTGTACCTACTGTTGATGCTTCTATAGCTCCTACTGCTACTACAGAGGTGGAGGACCATTACGAGGATGAGGTTGATCAAAATCATAACTACGTGCAACCACCAGCACCACCACCACCAGGTCGTCCTCATGCATATCATCGCAACCGTAGGGCTGCACCACCACCAGAGGTACGAGATCATGACCATCTTCCTAAACTAAAATTGAATATTCCACCATTTGAGGGTACATATGTTCCCGATATATATCTTACTTGGGAGTTAGAAACTGAACAACATTTTACATGTTTACAATATCCTGAGGAGAGACGTGTTCCTGCTGATGTTTGTGCTTTCACTAGTTTTGCATGTGTTTGGTGGTCTGAACATTGTAGATTATATCCTATTCCAGCTACTTGGGCTGCTTTCAAAAATGCTATGCCTACTCGCTGGGTTCCACCATATTATCAACGTGAATTACTTCAAAAATTGCAGTGTTTGAGGCAAGGAAAAAATTCTGTAGAAGAATATTATCAGGAAGTACAAATTGGTATGATTAGATGTGGTATTGTTGAGGATAATGAAGCTATGCTTGCATGTTTTAAGGATGGATTAAATAAAGAGATTCAGACCATTCTAGAGTATAAGGAATATAATAATATCACTCGTTTATTCCATCTTGCTTGCAAAGTTAAACCTGAAGTGCATGATCGACATGCATTGGTGCGAACTAACTTTTCTACAGGTCGAACTTCATCACTTCCACACGTTCTACTACACTAGCACCTTCGTCAGCTACCACCTCCAGCCATGATACGAGAAAGCAGGCACAACCACCAATGTCTGCCAAGAGCACACCTGTCGGGCCTGCACAGAGCTCTTCTTCTTCCATGGCATCAATAGGCCAAACACATGATATTATTTGTCGTCGTTGCAAGGGTGGAGGTCATTATGCGAGAGAATGTCCATCTAAGCGTGTGATGATTGTTACTAGGGATGGTGGGTATGAGTCCGCTAGTGACTATGATGAGGAGACTTTGGCTCTTATTACAAGTGAAGAACATGGCTGCTGAAGATGCTGACAGGTACGAATGTTTAGTTGCTCAACGTGTTTTGAATGTGTAGGTTACACAAGCTGAGCAAAATCAGAGGCATAATTTGTTCCATACAAAGGGAGCTGTGAAGGAACATTCTGTTCGCGTCATCATAGATGGAGGGAGCTGCAACAACTTGGCTAGCATGGAGATGGTGGAGAAGCTATCTCTCACCACAAGACCACATCCACATCCTTACTACATCCCATGGTTCAACAACATCGGCAAGGTTAAGGTAACACGAACTGTTCGTGTGCATTTTAGTATCTCTACATATGCTGATTATGTTGATTGTGATGTGGTACCTATGCAAGCATGTTCCTTATTACTTGGTAGACCATGGCAATTTGATAAAAAATTTGTACACGATGGTAGAAACAATCAGTATACTCTTGTTCATAAGGATAAACATATTACTTTTCTTCCTATGTCTCCTGATTCCATTTTTGAAAGATGATATTAATAGAGCTAATAAAACAAAACAGGAGAAAAATTAGAGTGAAAATCATATTGTGGCAAAAGAATTTGAGCAACAAATGAAGCCTAATAATAAACCATCTAGAGTTGCTTCTGAAATTAAATTGAAAAGTGCATCGTTACTTGCCACCAAATCTGATATTGATGATCTAGATTTTAGCAAATCTGTTTGCTATGCTTTTGTGTGCAAACAGGCATTATTTTCATTCGAGGACGTGCCTTCCTCTTTGCCTCTCACGGTTATTAACATTTTGCAGGAGTTTGCTGACGTCTTTCCACAAGATGTGCCACCGGGATTACCACCTATTCGAGGGATTGAGCATCAGATTGACTTAATTCCCGGTGCTTCGCTACCCAACCGTGCACCATACCATACCAATCCAGAGGAGACGAAGGAGATTATGTGTCAAGTCTAGGAGTTGCTCGACAAAGGTTATATATGTGAATCCCTTAGTCCTTGTGTCGTTCCTATTATTGTAGTGCCGAAAAAGGATGGTACACCACGTATGTGTGTTGATTGTAGAGGCATTAATAATATTACTATTTGTTATCGTCATCCTATTCCTACGCTAGATGATATGCTTGATGAATTGAGTGGCTCTACAATATTCTCTGAAGTTGATTTGTGCAGTGGGTACCATCAAATTCGTATGAAATTGGGAGATGAATGGAAAACAACATTTAAAACTAAGTTTGGTTTATATGAGTGGTTAGTCATGCCTTTTGGGTTAACTAATGCACCTAGTACTTTCATGAGATTAATGAACAAAGTTTTACGTGCTTTCATTGGACGATTTGTGATAGTCTATTTTGATGATATACTCATTTACAACAAATCTTTGGAAGAACATTTGGAACATTTACGTACTGTTTTTATTGCTCTACGTGATGCACGTTTGTTTGGTAACCTTGGGAAGTGCACCTTTTGCACCGACCAAGTATCTTTTCTTGGCTATGTTGTTACTCCACAGGGAATTGAAGTTGATAAAGCCAAGATTGAAGCTATTGAGAGTTGGCCGCAGGCCAAAACGGTCACACAAGTGAGGAGTTTTCTTGGACTCGCTGGTTTCTATAGGTGTTTTGTGAGAGAGTTTAGCACCATTGCTGCACCTCTGAATGAGCTTACAAAGAAGGATGTGCCTTTTGTTTGGGGTACCGCATAGGAAGAAGCCTTCACGGTATTGAAAGATAAGTTAACACATGCTCCTTTACTCCAACTTTCTGATTTTAATAAGACTTTTGAGCTTGAATGTGATGCTAGTGGAATTGGATTAGGAGGTGTGTTATTAAAAGATGGCAAACCTGTTGCATACTTTTCTGAAAATTGAGTGGGCCTAGTCTGAACTATTCTACTTATGATAAAGAATTATATGCTCTTGTTCGGACCTTAGAAACATGGCAACATTATTTATGGCCCAAAGAATTTTTTACACATTCTAATCATGAATCTTTGAAACATATTAAAAGTCAAGCAAAATTAAACCGTAGACATGCTAAATGGGTTGAATTCATTGAGACTTTCCCTTATGTCATTAAACACAAGAAGGGTAAAGAAAATGTTATTGCTGATGCATTGTCTCATCATTATACTATGCTTTCACAACTTGAATTTAAAATATTTGGTTTGGAGACCATCAAAGATCAATATGTGCATGATGATGAATTTAAAGATGTATTGCAGAATTGTAAAGAAGGTAGAACATGGAACAAGTTCATCGTTAACGATGGATTTGTGTTTCGTGCTAACAAGCTATGCATTCCAGCTAGCTCTGTTCGTCTTTTCTTGTTGCAGGAGGTGCATGGAGGAGGACTAATGGGGCACTTTGGCGTGAAGAAGTGATGAGGACATCAATACCATAGTTACACCCACAGCCCCTGCTGCTATACATACTGGACCAATTACTAGAGCTCGCGCACGGCAATTAAATTATCAGGTACTTTCATTTCTTGGTAATGATTCTAATGTTCATGAGAATATGATGTTGCCTAAATAGGATACATTTGTTTTGCTTACAAATGAAGGGCCTGGCAAGCAAAAGGCCGCTAGAGCCAATGACAACAATGTGCCACTAATGCTGGTTCCAAAGTTGATCCTCGACTTCATCGACCTATGGCACAAGGACCCAAATACTCCTCTGCCTGAGCTGAACCTCACTCCTGGCCAAAGTCATGTGTTGACGGCCTTCATTGGTGAGGAAAAATGGAAATTTAAACAGGGGAGGAAAGTCAAGAAAGCTTAGTACAAGAAAAAACGCTTTCTGAAGAACAATGTTCTAAAGCTATCTCCTGATGAACTTGTAGTTTAAGGGACTAATGTGTTTTTCAGTGTACACAGGTCTATAAGTCTATGAGGAGTTTGGTATTTACGATGAAAGTCGACCCCTAAAAATGAATGTCTTCAGCTGAAGACTTTGGTTTTCTTGCAGACTTTGAAAGTGAAGAAATTGGTGTGACCATGAAGACTTGATATTCATGCGAGGAATATGAAGTGTGAAGACTTCTGCTTTCACAGTTTTGTTTTCTGCTTCTTAAGTCATAGGAAACACCTTACTATTAAAGGGGGTCGAGGTAAAACTAAGGAAAAGTTTCCAAGTGATTCTCATCTCAAAATCCGGCACCTACCCAATCCTCTCGAGTGAAGCCATTGGAAATCTCATACAGTTCAGTCAATTTCTTCAGTGACAGAGACGAAGTTCTTCAGGTCTATGAGGAATTTGCTTTGACTAAGGAGTTAGGAATTCGCCAGTGTTGATTGCCTACAAGTGAGGAACATGATTGCCTTGAGGAATTTGATTCTCAGATTTCCGACCGTTTTTGTGCAATGCGCCAGCTGTCCCAAAATATCTACCCACCTAACGGTCATATAATTAAAGGGCATTTATGTCTTATCATGCCGGGCTGCTCCCTAGGCTATAAATAGCCGCCCCCTACAACCACTAGCTGGTTGCCTGCTCCGAGAGAAACTGACACTTGTCATTGAGAGCATCCCATCCTCCGAGGACTTTGAGCGAAAATCATCAAGTGAGGAAAGACCCAAACCCAAACACCTACAAACCCAAAGTGATTGAGCATCACTGAAGAGATTGTTCCTGTGCGGAACCGATGCTTGTTACCTTTGAGGACTGTGCATCCCTGAGACGGTTAGGCGTTACGGTCTAGAGCATCCAAGAGGAAATTGTGGATCACCGAGTGACCGAGTCTGTGAAGGTTTGGAAGTCACCTGAAGACTTACCATGAGTGATTGGGTGAGGTCTGTGTGACCTTAGCTCAAGGAGAATACGGTGAGGACTGTGTGTCCTCAGGTTTAAATACCTAGCCGCTCCAACCAGATGTACAACTGTCACAACAGTTGGAACTGGTCTACCAAATCATCGTCTTCACCAAGCTACTGGTTCTATTTCCTCAACCATTTAATTTCCTCATTCTTGAGTTGAAGTACTTCATCATTACTGTTTGAAGACTTTGATTGAAAACTTTATCAATTTCCTCAATCCTATTTCTTCATTCAGTTTGCCTTCAGCCTTCTTATCATGTTTACACACTACTTGTACTATGTGCTTGTTTTCATTTCATCATGATGACTGTGCTTCTGCTCTGTTATGCATGCATCTGAGTACTTATTCCGCTGCTAAGTAGTTCATTGCTTAGGAATTTCCTCACCCAGAAATTCCTCAGTGACGAATTTATAAAAATCGCCTATTCCCCCCCCCCTCTAGTCAATATAATGCACTTTCACATGTGTCACCCATGTACTGATAAGTAGAGATCGTGTTAGATCGTTGGTGAGTATTTTAATATTATCGTGGGATACAGAACAGTTTGAGCGGCAAAGGCCGAAAATTCAGATACGAATATTTTAAGGTTTCGTTCACAAATTCTTCAGCTGACAAGGACACAGTGAAGATTTTGAACGGGTTTCAAACAGAACGCACATGAAGAATTTGTGAACAGACTGGGTTGAGTTTAGCATAGAGGGGGACGGGTCCGATCACATTCACTTGGGCAAAAAGTCAACTTGAAGAATTAGCAATAAGTGAATGTTGTAGAGGACATGAAAACTCAAATATATATATTCAATTAAGAAAATAGTCAGAAAGAGTGAGGACTTTGCAAAGTTGAAGAATTTGAACAACTGAGGAATTTCAACTGAAGAAAAACTCAAATTGAAGATTTTCAACTATTGTTGGTGGCGTGACCCACCCTATAAGAATGATGATTTCAGACGCCGAGTACAATTGTAGTATGGCTCTGAGAATCAAATTCTTCATTAATTTCTTCACACTTGGACGGTTAGTCTTCATTGATTGAAGAAAAATGTTACTTTGTGTGTTGCACATCTAAGTCATCAATTTTGCATAAGTGTTAGGATGTGTGTCCTTTTCAAAAAACATTGGCGATTCTAATATATTTAGCTCACACCGCAACTTGCTAAATCCCTTCTCATCCAAGGGCTTTCTCAAGATATCGGCTAGTTGTTCTTTAGTCTTCACGTGCTCGATAGAGATGTCACCCTTCAACACATGATCTCAAAAAAATGATGATGAATCTGGATGTGCTTTGTCTTCGAGTGCTGAACTGGGTTATGAGCAATTTTGATGGCACTCTCATTGTCAAAGAAGAGTGGCACATTCTTCACATCGATGCCGTAGTCCTTGAGGGTTTGCTTCATCCATAGCAATTGAGCACAGCATGAACCAAGAGCAATGTACTCAGCTTCAGTAGTAGAGAGTGATATGCAGTTCTGCTTCTTTGAGGACCAACATACTAAGGATCGTTCCAGGAAATGGCATGTGTCTGATGTTGACTTGCGATCCACACGATCACCAGCATAGTCAGAGATAGAATATCCAATGAGATCAAAATCCGAGCCCTTGGGATACCATAATCCAAGTGTTGGAGTGTGAGTTACATATCGAAGAATATGCTTCACAGCCTTATGGTGTGATTCCTTCGGTGTAGCTTGAAAACGGGCACACATGCAAACACGAAGCATAATATCTGGCCTAGATGCACATAGATACAATAAAGAGCCAATCATGGAGCGGTATACCTTTTGATCGAAGTATATACCATTTTCATCAGTGCATAGATAGCCATTTGTGGGCATAGGGATTTTGATGCCTTTGCAATCTTGCATGCCGAATTTCCTCAACACATCCTTGAGGTATTTCTCTTGAGATATGAAGATGTCGTTTCGCTGTTGACGAATTTGAAGACCTAAGAAGAATTTCAATTCTCCCATCATAGACATTTTATATTACTCACTCATCATATAGGAAAATTTGTCACTATAACGTTGGTTAGTACAGCCAAAGATAATATCATCAACATATATTTGGCACACGAATAATTCATCATCATAGGTTTTGGTGAAAAGAGTTGGGTCAAGTGAACCGGGTTTGAAGCCTTTCTTCATCATGAATTCCTTCGAAGTATCATACCATGCCCGAGGGGCCTTCTTGAGGCCATAGAGGGCCTTATTGAGTCTGAAGACTTTGTCAGGATGCTTTGGATCTTCAAAACCTAGGGGTTGAGCAACATATACTTCTTCCTCAAGCTTACCATTAAGGAATGCACTTTTCACATCCATTTGGTATAAGATGATATTATGATGGTTAGCATAAGCAAGCAAAATGCGAATAGCCTCAAGTCTAGCAAAAGGTGGAAAAGTTTCATCAAAGTCAATTCCTTCAACCTGTGTGTAGCCTTGAGCTACAAGATGAGCCTTATTCCTCACCATAAGGCCCTTTTCATCTTGCTTGTTGTGGTAGATCCATTTGGTACCGATGATATTGTGTTTGCGTGGGTCTAGTGGCTTGACAAGTTCCCAGACATTGTTGAGCTCGAATTGATGTAATTCCTCTTGCATCGCTTGAATCCACTCAGGCCCCAGAGATGCCTCATCAACTTTGGTGGGCTCTGTGATAGAGACAAAAGTGAAGTGCCCACAAAAGTTAGACAAATGAGAAGCCCTTAAGTGTGTGAGAGGACCTGGTGCGTTGATCTTGTCGATGATTTTCTTAGTCTGCACTTCATTTGCTACGTGAGGATGAGCGGGTTGACGACATTGAGTGGGCTCAACATTTTCTTCAGAGCCATTTTCCTCAGGTGCACCAGCATGATGTTCTTCACGTTCTGGAATGACTTGTTCAGCAGATTCTTCAGTAGGAATGACATCCTCAGTAGCCTTGAACTTGATGGATTCCTCAGGTGACATTTCATCTAGCACAGGAGGTAGGTTCTCTCTTTGCGAGCCATTAGTTTCATCAAACAACACATCTACAGTTTCAACAACCTTGTGATGAATGGTGTTGAAGACTCTGTAGGTGTGCGAGTCCTTTCCGTAACCAAGCATAAAACCTTCATGTGCTTTTGGTCCAAATTTATAATTGTGATGAGGATCTCTAATCCAACATTTAGCGCCGAGGGCTTTGAAATAACTCACATTGGGTTTCTTGTCAATGAGGAGTTCATATTAGGTCTTTTTGAAGAATTTGTGAAGATATACCCTGTTGGTGATATGCCACACAGTATCAATTGCCTCAGGCGAGAAGCGAGGAGGCTTCTTGTATTCATCAAGCATAGTGCAAGCTATCTCAACAAGAGTCATGTTCTTGCGCTCCACGACGCCATTCTGCTGAGGAGTATAAGGAGCAGATAACTCGTGAGTAATACCAAGTTCATCAAGATAGTCATTAGGACTAGTATTCTTGAACTCGGTCCCATTGTCACTCCTAATTTGCTTGATCTTCACACCTAAGTTGGTTGAAGCCCTCGAGGAAAACCGTTGAAGACTTCCTGCACTTCAGTTTTATAAGTGATGATATGTACCCATGTGTAACGAGAATAGTTATCAACAATAGTAAAGCCATATAAAGATGTTCCATTAGTCAATGTGGCATAGTGAGTAGGGCCGAAGAGATCCATGTGAAGCAATTCAAATGGACGAGTGGTGGTCATGGTAGTCTTCGCGTGATGCTTGGACTTGGTCATCTTTCCAGCTTCACAAGCTCCGCACACACAACAACAAAAAAGACACATCCGTGACATTTTGGGCTGAACGAAAAAAATTATGTCATGCTTATGACACTTCTATGACGATAATTGTGACAAAACCCGGTATCATCATAGATGTGGTAGGGTCCTACTTCTATGACAAAAAATCATGATAGAAAATGGGATTTTCGTCCTAGGCGGGCCGGAGGCGCAGGTGCATGATATTCTTTGGGTCGTCCATGACGGAAAAAACCATGGTAGAAGCGAGGGCTAGGAAAATATCGGGGGAGTTCCCGGTTATGGTGGGTGGTCGGGGGGCGAGCGATGCGCTTTTCTCTCGTACGTACACGCGTGTGTGCGAGGCGTTGGGCTCTAACTGAACCCGAGCGATTGCACTGCAGGCTACACGTTACTGAACCCAAGTTTTGATCCCTTGCTGTTAACTGAACCTGAGTGATTCCTTTGCTACTGCTGCTAACTGAAGCCGATTGATGCTGCCTCTGGATGAATAGTGAGTGTTGTTGGGGGGTTTGGACGAACAGTTCCCAGTGGGGGGTTCGATGAACAGGACCCTGTGGTAGTAGAGGCCATTGCCGCTGGATGAACAGTACCCCGATCGATCGAGCCGGTGGATGAACAGGACCTCTTGGAGGGCTGGATCAATAGGACGACCCTATGAAGGGCTGGTTGAACAGTAGCCAGTGGAGGGCTGGATGAACAGTATCCCGTGGAGGGGTGGTTGAACGGGACCACATGGAGAGGGCTGGTTGAACAGTAGCAGATGGAGGAGCGCGCGGTGGAGGCTGGATGAACAGGAGCCCGTGGATGAACAGTCGCAGGTGGAGGCTGGAGGAGGTCGATGGTGGATGAACAGTAGCCGGTGGAGGCTGGAGGAGGTCGATGGTGGAGATGAACAGTATCCCGTGGAGTCCCGTTTTGCAATACGCCACACCCCTCCCGATGAACAGGACCCCCGTTTCGACCGTAGCGCTCCAACACAAGTCCGTTTCCTCCATTTCGCGGTACGCCACACCCCTCCCGATCAACAGGGCCCCGTTTCGACCGTAGGAGGTCCAAGAGAAGTCCGTTTCCTCCATTTTGCGGTACGCTAGACCCCTCCCGATGAACAGGATCCCGTTTCAACCATGGCCAGTCGAACACAAGGCCGTTTCCTCCATTCTGCGGTACGCCAGGCCTCGTTTCCATCGGCTGTTCGATCCAAGCCAGTTGGTTCCCGATGAACATGACGTATTCTGTTGCCTCCCGATGAACACGAGGTTGTTTCTCCATTCTGACCCAGCCGGGTTCGCTGCCCGATGAACAGGACGCCGTTGCTCCCGTCCATTGCCTCTCCGTGTACACAAGCCCTGGCCATCCGCGAGTACGCACTCGAGACCCTTCCCGTATGTACGCATGTGGCTGTATTTATTGCACTGTGGTTGTACGTATGTGTACAGGACATAGACGGGAATGTGTGAACTGCTATGTCGGGTGCTCCACAGCGACACACGTGCTGCTACTTACTCGGCCATGGTTCCTACTTGTAGAGAGACCGGTCGACCAGTATGTACGTACACGTTCACGACCAGAATGACAACGCTACATACGCTTCGACCAAGTGGGTCCCGACTGTCAGGCACTTCCTTGCGTGCGAAGATGTAGCTGGTAGGTCCCAACAGTCAGGGGGTGAATCATTTTTTTGCCCATAATATGGACGCACTTCCTTGCGTGCGAAGATATAACTGGTGGGTCCCAGCAGTCAGGGGGGAATTTTTTTTTCACGAAATACGGTGGCCCGTCTGGTGGGTCCCTGCTGTCAAGTGGAGCAATCAATATTTTCTATGTAATAAGGAGGCACTTCCTTTCTGCGGCCGTGGACCCAGCTGTCAGCCTCTCCACGTACAGTACTGTTCTGATGGAAGTCATTCCTTGACCATGTTGACCACGCCGCGCCGAGAGCACCAGGGCGGTGGACGATGGCGAGGCCTAGGAAGGGGACGACGTGGAGCCGGAGAAGACGCAGCAGTGGATGCCCACGCGGAGAGGAATACAAGGGTTCACTAGTTCGGCTGCGGTGTGAGGCTGCCATCGCCGCAGGGCCTGGCCAGCGGTGGGAGTAGTAGGGGCGGTGAGGCCTCCGCGGTAGCACAGCCGGCCACGGGAGGCAGGAGCAAGCGGCACGACCGGCGCTGCTTTGGGCGGCTAGAGCAAGAAGACCAGAGGTTGAAGAATCATTCATATTGACTAAGTTGACAAAGCCCTTCGTCCCCGTCAACTTAGTAGTCCCACATGTCAGCCTCCCACTATGCTGGGTCCCAGCTAGCATGGGGTATTCATTTTTTGTGCGTAATAAGGAGGCACTTCCTTGCGTGCGAAGATATAGCTGGTGGGTCCGGCCTGTCAGCGGGGGGAACGTTTTTTTCGCGAAATACAGAGGCCCTTCCGGTGGGTCCCAGATGTCAGGTGGAGGAATCATTATTTTGCGTGTAATAAGGAGGCATTTCCTTATGTGCGGCCGTGGACCCAGTTGTCAGCCTCTCCACGTAAAGTCCATGTCCGATGGATGTCGTTCATTGACCACGTTGACCACGGCGCGCCAAGAGGACTAGGGTGGTGGACGACGGCGAGGCCTAGGAAGGGAACAACACAGAGCCGGGGAAGACTCGGTAGTGGTTGCCCATGCGGTGGGGTCTATGAGGGTTTACTGGTCTGGTTGCCGTCGCCGGAAAATAACAGGAGGTGTGAGTGAGTAGAGGAATGGCCTGGCCAGCAATGGAGTAGGGTGGGGCGGTGCGGCCTATGCAGTAGCACAGCCGACCACGGGAGGCGGGAGCAGGCAGTCCCACCGGCACTAGTTTGGGCGGCTGGAGTAAGAAGATTAGATATTGAAGAAGCAGCATGACTCTTGGATTAACATCTAACGGTCACTGCCTCTAGAATCGTTTGTGGACTAAGTTGACAAAGCCTTTCATACACGTCAACCTAGTAGACCCACAAGTCAGCCTCCAAATCTGTCCCAAATAGAATACAGCCCGAAATTTCTAGCCAGATTCAAATTAATTTAAAAACTAACATACCTTAATTTAAATCCAATGAAATTTTACCTGCACAAAAACAATGAAATTTAAAATATCAAAATCCGAAAGAAAAAAGTATTTTGGAACTAATTGCCTGTTTGCTGTATTTTTTTCATTTTACATCTCATTTAATATTACTTATAGCCCATTTCTTATTACTTATAGCCCATTTTCTGGGCAAAATGCATCCCTTCTCGTCTTGAAAGATTTCCGGCCTAGCAGGGCATAGAAAAGCAAGTAGGCCTACGTTGGTTATTCTGCAAAAAACAAAATAGCTGGGCTAGCCATTTTTAGAAAGGAAAAAACAAACTGGGCTGGTCATGTGCTAGACAGGCCACATCTCCCAAACAACCCAGTTGATACCCTTCTCCGTCCCGAAAAAACGAAATTACGGCGCGCACTGCTGGGTCCCTACTGTCATCCTCACCATGTACAATCATCTCTTTATTCCTCTCGGTTGTTGACCATGTTGATAACACCGGTGGGCGGCGCCGCGGCGAGCGAACCAAGGCGGAGGACGATGGTGAGACCTCGGACGAGAACGAACAGGAGCCGGGGAAGATGCTCAGAGTTTTAGGGTGCGATGTGGCCACAATGCGTGCACGGCAGCACAGCCGGCCGTGGGAGGCGGGAGCAGGCGGTCCCGCCAGCGTTGGTTTGGCTTTGGTGGCTGGAGGAAGAAGAGACTGAAGAAACACGACAGACGTTGAATGTCAATCCAACGGTCAAGGTTGGCACAATCGTTGTTGACTAAGCTGACACCAAGTAGCATCCTTTTTTATATATCTATACCAATATAAAAAGATCCAAAGGGGCAGATCCAATTAATCTCGGCCATCAAATCATGTCAATCCTACGACCTAGACTGCTTCAATGTCGAGCGCTCAAGACGTATAGCGTGCAGTTAATTTCATGCCAAAAATAATGCTAATCACATAATAACACGCAAATAATATCCTACTTAATATCCACATGCACTTAATATACTTCCAAATTAACGTGCATTGCACGTACACATTGACTAGTAGGAAGAAAAGAAAAACATGGCTCGTTTGCCTGATGACATTCCCGAAACTACGACCGTTCGATCTTGCTTCGCAACTAATACTGCGAGGAAAATGCGTTCGTCTGTCGTCCTCGTCCCAGGGAACGTTCGCCACATAAGTGACTAGCACCCTTGGTTTTCAACCGAGAGGTCGTGGGTTCGAGTCCCGGGAACTCTCAATTTTGTCCTCCTTCCTTCCTTGCAAAAAAAGAAAGAAAATCAAAGACTTGAGAAGGCGTACAGAACAAGCTAGTGTACTAGTAAAGATATGTTGATGAGTTTTAGAAAAAAGAGAGATGTGATCCTGTAGCTGGTTTGAATCCAAACTTAGACTGTGACTATATATGGTGTTATGCTACTCTGCAAGTAATGAAACTAACATATCAAACGTTCGCTTCTCCTCTTCTCCACTTACTCTGCCTAGCATCAGAAGTTCTGGTCGTAGCAACCATGTCCGTTGGCTGCTCATCCACCTGCTCTTCAGCAGGCAACAACCAGATATGCGCCAAGTCGCCACCTGTACCATCGCCTATGGGTCTCATCACACCCCCGCCAGCACACGCACCACAGTCGGTTGCTCATTGCAACCCGCTGCCGTTGGTGTGGTGCCACTGCTACAAATCATGCAGAGTCATCCGTCGCGTCTCAACCACAATCCTCAACCCTGGCCGAGTCTTCTACAAATGCCCGAATCATGGGGTAATAATATGTTTAAGTGTTGTTCTGCTGCCTTCAGTTGCTGATTTTTTTAATAGTTTGGTTGATGATCTTCCAATTTGATTCGTGCAGAAAAGGGAAGATTTATATTTCTGGGAAGTTGCTGATGTGGGGTAACGCAACTACATTGATTATTTGGTTAGGCAAGGAATCCCAATACCAGCAGGTTGGGGTGTTGGACAAGTAACTGAAGGAACGGCAGAAGAAGAAGATACAGAGAAGAAGCTTAAAGATGCAATTCCTCTGATCATGGCCAAGCAACAGCTGCTGAACGGCCTTGACAGCAATGAGGAGATGAAAGAGCTTGTGAAGATAATGGGCAAAATCGATGTGCTCTGTAGGATGATTGTCTCTTTATTTGCAGTGTATGTAGCACTCGTGATGTATTCAGTGGCTACGACATGAGCACTTTGCTGAAACTAGTAATGAATGAAACCTGTGTAGCAGGCTGGGCGTAGTGTTGTGAACATCTAATGATTTCTATTAACGGAAATCAGGGGGTATCCCCTTTTGCTCATATAAATAAATAAATAGCAGAGGCCCGGTCGGGTTAGCTTTGTTCTCATTCGAAGACGTCGAGCAAATTGCAGTCCAATAGCAAACTATGTCATCAAATTCAAGTTTCACAGCCAAATATGAGTACAACTAAACAACAATG
Organism: Triticum aestivum; assembly: GCF_018294505.1. Lineage (NCBI taxonomy): Eukaryota > Viridiplantae > Streptophyta > Magnoliopsida > Poales > Poaceae > Triticum > Triticum aestivum. The sequence goes on from NC_057800.1 coordinate 320,572,222, forward strand.
TCATCATGTTTTAGTTGTCATACAATCACCAAACACAAATCAACATACATAACAAGTGATGTTCTCACAGCAAAAATACTAAACAACATGTTCATCAGGTTTCAGTTGTCATAGCAAATACAATTTCACATAGTAGATAAAAAAACGTCTTCTGATAGGCAAATACGACAAAAGCAATGTAATCATCATCCGCAGCAGCAGCGTCAACATCTTCGCCATGTGTACCAGTTCCTCTAATGATGCAGAGCAGAAGGTTAAAGATGCAGTTCCTCTAATCATGTCCAAACAACAGCTGCTGAACGGCCTTGACAACAATGAGGAGATAAAAGAGCTTGTGAAGATAATGGGAAAAATTGAAGTGCTCTGTAGGATTATTGTCTCTTTATTTGCAGTGTATGTAGCGGTCGTGACGTATTCAGTGGCTTTGACATGAGCACTTTGCTGAAACTAGTAATGAATGAAACCTGTGTAGCAGGCTGGGCGTAGTGTTGTGAACATGTAATGATTTCTATTGATGGAAATCAGGGGGTATCCCCTTTTGCTCATAGATAAATAAATAGCAGAGGCCCTTTTGGTAATAAATAAATTAGCAGAGGCCCTGTCGGGTCAGCTTTGTTCCCATTCAAAGATGCCGAGCAAATTGCTGTCCAACAGCAAACTATGTCATCAAATTCAAGTTTCACAGCCAAATATAGTACAACTAAACAACAATGTCATCATGTTTTAGTTGTCATGCAATCACCAAACGCAAATGAACATACATAACAAGTGATGTTCTCACAGCAAAATACTAAACAACATGTTCATCAGGTTTTAGTTGTCATAGCAAACACAATTTCACATAGTAGATAAAAAACGTCTTCTGACAGGCAAATACGACAAAAGAAATCTAATCATCCACAACAATAGTGTCAACATCTTTGCCATGTGTATCAGTCTGAATCATAATTCCCCAGAGTGTCATCTTCTTCTACATCCTCAATGTCCTCGAACGTTGGCTTCTTCTTGATCAACTCTTGTATGTCCACAACACGACTGGCAATCTTCTCGCCAGCGTCATTGGCATGATGGTTCTCAAAGATCTTAGGAACATCTGTGGAATCTTGTACATCAGGAGCAGTGTAAGAATCATCTTGTTGTGCAACTTCATTAAACGAATTCCTCTGCTCAAACCTTTGCAATACTCTCCAGTCATCGCTACATGCAAATGTGTCTTCCAAGAAAAATATTTATGTTGCTTGATTTGCCAAAATAAAAGGCTCGTTGGTCTAGTTCGTCGCCTTGACATTGATGGATTTGAAATAATCATCAACTGGGTTTTGCGATCCTGAAAAATAGGTTATACCAACGACAGCACAACAGAACCACACACCAATGATCCTTGAAACTGGGGATATACTGCGACTGAACAATGTCTGTTATGTTAGCATACATTTCAGTTGTCTCTCTGTCGTACGTATCTATGCTCATGATGGCACTGTTTTGTGTCTTCCTACCTTCGTCGCGTGCAAGGGTGTTGTAGCGCACATCTCCAACAATGCAAGATCCATAAATGTCTTACCTGAGTATCAGGACCCATTGCTAGTGCGTAAAGGGCATCATCAACTGCATGCCCATCCTCCGGCATCTTCTTAACCTATGGTTAGAAAATATACAAGCTGGTCATCTTATGTACTCAATATATTAAAAAACTGACAGTGCAATTCAAAAGCTTACATGACTCTTGAACCATTTCGCTAATCCTGCCATAACCAGTTTGTCAATGTTTCTTGGATTTCATGGCAGTAACTCCTTTTTGTAGATGCCGCACAACATAGTGATCGTGTCAAACATCTAAATATATAAGAATGTGCTGCAAGTTTAGTAGATTACGATGTATAAGCTGCAGTGCTTAGCACTTACTTGATATAAGGTAGTATCTCAAGACAGTTATTCAACACATACCAAACCATTTTGTCCAAATCTTTAGGTTTGTCCTCTTGTTGACTCTTCCCTATAACTCGAACAGAATAATCGAAAACATTGAGCCCGGGATTGTCTTCACCCACCTCTTTGCTAAGATGATAAGTTGTTTCAATGTATTTTGAGTAGAATGTCAACGCTTTTGTAGCAATGTAGGCCTCTGCAATGGAACACTCGGGTCTAGCTCTGTTCCTAACATAGCCCTTGAAAGTGCCTAGTTGCCTTTCAATAGGGTACATCTAGCCATACTGTACTGGACCTCTAAGTGGTGCCTCATCAAATGCACCATCTCATCAAAGAAGGCTGGAGGATATATGTTCTCAAGGTCGCATAGGATAGTTGGTATCTTGTCTCTAAGACGCTCCAAAGCATCTACCCTGATATTTCTACTGCAGAGTTCCCTGAAGAATTGTCCCAACTCTACAACTGCTCTGTATAAGTCAGGGCGGCCCAATCCTCTAAGGATAATAGGTAAAACCCTTTGAAGTAGGACGTGGCTGTCATGAGTTTTCAACCCTTGTACCTTGTTTCCATCTGCACTGACTATCCTTTTAGGGTTGGAAGCAAATCCATGTGGGAATGTCACACGTGACAGGACCTCACAGAATTCTTTTCTTTTTACCTTGTCCAAGACATACACAACTGGTGCCATATCCAATGGTTTACCTTCATCTTGCACCTGCAAATCCTGTCTGATATCCAGGTGTGTCAAATCAATCCTAGATTTTAAGGTATATTTCGTGTTGCCTTCAATATTAAGAAGTGTGACGATAATGCTGTCACATATATTTTTCTCGATGTGCATCACATCAAGATTATGCCACGGATCTAAATCATTCCAATACTCCAAGTCCCACAAAGTGGACCTGCTAGTAAACAATAATCTCTCTTCTGCCCTGCCACACTTCCTTTTCTTTCTACCATTACCAGGATGGTTTCCTGCTGTAATATGCCCGGCCTTCTCTAATTCCACTTGCAACTCATCGGCGGTGAGCCTCTTTGGCGCATCATGGTTTTCATGCTTTGCATTGAACACATGTCTTCGGTATTTTGTAGGACGCGGCTTGTCCTTGGCAAGGAAACGGCGGTCTCCAATATAACAGATCTTGCTAAGTATTGCGTATGACATCGGATTCCTGTCACAGCGAACACATGCATTGTAACCATGTGTCGTTCGCCCTGACATAGTGCCCAAAGACGGATAATCATGGATACACCAAATTATAACAGCACACAAAAATAAATTAGCTGATAGGCTGCTATATAGGTCTCGAGTTAGAACACCCCTCCATAGTTGTTGAAGTTCCTCCACAAGAGGCTCCATGAATAAATCAAAATCCTTTCCAGGACTTTTTGGACCTGGGATGAGCAAGGCCATCATGTACTTTGATTATTTGATGCAAACATTTGGAGGCATGTTGTAAGGGATAACAAGCACTGGCCACATGCTATATGTGGCGCTCTGGTGGCCAAATGGGTAAAATCCATCTGAAGCTAAGCCAAGTCTATTGTTTCTCGGGTCAGCAGGAAACTTTTTGTGTTTTTGATTGAAGCTTTTCCACTCACTACCATGAGATGGATGGCTCATTACATTCTGATCTCTGTACTCCTGGTTCATAGAATGCCATAGTACATCCTCTCTTGTTTGAGCATCATGAAACAACCTTCGCAATCTTGGTGTAATTGGAAAATGTCTTAGAACATTATGAGGAATCCTATTCACAGCATCGCCATCTTTCCGTCTTGATGATTTGCATTTCGGGCATTCACTTAAGTTGGCATAATACTTCCGGGACAGAACACAATTATTCTTACAAACATGGATCATATCATATCCAATTCCAACTGCACAAAGGAAATTCTTCATTTTACTGTAGGTGTGTGGCAACTCAGACGCATCTGGGAGAGCTTTGCGGAAAGCAGCCAACATCGCATCGAATGATTTGTTGGTCGTCCGCTCAGATGTCTTCACCTGAATGAAGGTGACCATAGCTAAGAATACTGGCAGCTTATTTCCTGGGGTGACAGCCACATTGCATTGTTCCAACGTGCGGGCCCACCATTTTTCTTCTGCAGGAGAAAGTTCACGAAATGCACAAGCATTTAGTAGCATTGTTTCAATGTTGGTCAAACTCACTAGCTCTGCCACCACCACCACCTCATCCTCTTCCACCTGAGCATCAGGCATATCAAGATGGTGATCTGCTGCTTCCACATAGTCAGTAACATTGACGTTCATAGCTTCACCATGATGAACCCACCTAGTGTATGTGACTGACATCCCATACAAGTGTAGATGATTTTGCACAGTCGACTGGGGTCTTGTAACTGAATTCATACAACTGTTGCACGGGCAGAGCACATCTGATTTTGGACCACCGTACTCAGCTCTGATAAAGTTCATGAAGTTTTCAACCCCCTCGACATATACAACAGAGAATCTTTGAGCAGAACTTATCCAAGTCATGTCCATCTGTTAGACATACAAATTAGTTCTTCTACTAGATATTACAGGAAAAACATATATGCTTTTTTATGAAGTCCAGAAAAAATACCTAGGTTGTTGTGTAAAATTATGGCAAGATATTTGGACGAGCATATCTAAGTAACGAAATATATTTAAAGCTAATTCAGCAAATAGATTTGAGTGCTAAATTATGGAAAGATCTTTCAACAGTCAATGAGGCCGAGCACACAGCCATCAAACTATCGAAGTCCATCGCAACAACAAAGATCGAGTATAAAACGGTGTAGAGCTATTTCACCTAACAGATTGGCTAATAGAACATGGCAATCTACATCACAATAAATATATGGAGGGATATTTTAGCAACTAGTCGGGCTTGGCATGCCATCTCAGCTAAGCAGATTGAGTGCAGAACAGGGCAAGGAAGCTTCTTATGTAGAGCATATTGATTGTAAACTACTTCGACAAACAGTGAGATTAACAACGTCTATCAGCTAACATTCAGCGCTACACCGACATGCACGGGGCCTCAGTCTAGAATGTGCGTATCGTGGCAGAAGCTGACCGCCATGCATCTCCACACGAACGTCGCCAGCGGTGGCGGCGTTGATCGTTGTGCGCCTCTACAAGAACGTCGCCAGCGGTGGCGGTGCGGTTCGAGGACGGCAGTCTACGAGAGCATACTGTGGGAGCGAGAGGATCGTCGTGCGTCCCCTCGACGAACTGCGGCGTCAACGTATCGACGCGGCAGGGAGGGTGGCTCTGGCGGAGCGAATGGGGTGGAGGGGGCGGGAGGGGAGGGGGACTTGGCAAATATTATGGTCCCAAATATTATTGGCTAGTTGGCCGAAGGGCGGTTGAATTTGGGATTTGGGGGGATTTGGGGGGGGGGGGGGTCGCGCGGTTGGTAGGGGGAGTTTGGTGCATGGTCAATTTCTCCAAGTGCAGTCCCACGTGTCAGTGAAGAGGCAAGCTGAAGCGCGTTCTGTTTGTGTGAGCCGTGTGCAGGACCGAACGTGTGTGGGGTGCAATGCGACCGCGACAGGGGTGCTGTGAGTGTAGCGCCTTTTTTCCTTTTAAACTAGGTGCTTCGCCCCCTCAAAAAAAACTTGGTGCCTCGTGCAATCCATCGATACTACTTCTAGTAATCTGGTAATCCCGACTAAAACGGTGCGGCCGGGTCTTTTCCCGCGCGATATGCTGGGAGGTTGGCTTAGTTGGGTTTTTTTGGACGAGTAATGCTACACCTACGTAATCCCAGTTACGTAATTAACGCAATGTGAAACGTGTGAGCTGTCGATTGTAGATTGGGGGAGAGAGGGGCCCACCACCATGAAAATCAGGGAGGGGAGAGAGAGAGGCAATTTATGTTAACCCTTTTGTAGGTTCCAGTAGATGTAGAAAGATGTGAAATGTGTGAATGTGTAGCAGACGTACTATTGGAATGCCTAAGATAAATTGTGTATGTAGACCCTATGTGTTTATTTACTTCGCATGTTAGCTTTGTCTCAGTTTAATAAAAAGTAGAGTTGGTGATGATGGTGTGCCTGCCATCCTGCAATATAGGCCGTCCGATCTATATCTAACGGATAGGAAGGAAACTATGACAATTTACCCACACTCCTCTCCACATTTGTAGATAAGGCCTTCCCTCGTTCATCCTTTTCTCCCACAAGATCTTGATGTTCCGTGCAACGCACGGACATCTTGCTAGTACTCCTACAATATACTATATTATTGTGAAGTTCGTATACACCGGCTGAGATTAATGCAAACACGGCAGATTTTCATTACATTTCGAACTTTTATAGGACAGAAAAATAAAAGAAACCCGACCCTAAACCTATTCTACGGCAGCGACTGACGTCCTCCATCTGCGATGTCCATGTACAAGGGCGGGGTACAAGATGAAGGTGCGGTCTCCGGCGAGGAAGAGTAGAACATGGGAGATGGACCGGCCAGTTGGCACACCATGCCCTGCCGCCTCCCATGTCCTACTCATCCTCGGAGGAGTCCCCGACCTCGGCGATGCCGGACGTTGGACGACAACAAGTAGGACGCGTCGCTGGTGGTGCTCCCATCGTCGGCCGCCATCGTGTCCACCACTTGTGCGGTCGCGTCCACATCCGGCTACGCCGCTATTGCGTCACGAGCGGTGACTTGAGCGAGGGTGGCGACCTCGAGCTTCATCCCTGAAGACAAAGCTCTCCAGTAGAGCATTCGCGCTTGCGGTCATGGCAGATGTGGTGCCAGGTAGCAGGACGATGCGCTATGGTATGGAGGTTAGCTGGGCATTACCGCTTTAAGTAGCGCATTTCGATGAGGCCAAAGCATCCGGGCGCGTCATTAAGTCGTCGGAGTTTGTTCCACGGGCACCGAGCCTCTTAACGACGGCATACGGATGGATGATATGAATGCAGGCAGCTGGCGCTGGCTGGGAACGTACCACGTGACGGCGCGAGGGACGAGGGTTTTTGGCATGCCGGGGTAGTCAGCAACGGTCGTGGCAACATTGGAGATGCCCTTTGCTCACATGCGACCCCACATGTCCATGAAAAAGCAAGATGACCCGGCATGGTCTCAAGTCCTGGGGATGCAGTTGGCCGCGCTACACCACTCCGCGGACGCGCCGCGGCGCACGCGCACTTCGGCGCCCCATGCATCCTCGATGAGTCGGGTCTTGATTTGTGATACGTCTCTGTCGTATCTACTTTTCCAAACACTTTTGCCCTTGTTTTCGACTCTAACTTGCATGATTTGAATGGAACTTACCCGGACTAACGATGTTTTCAGCAGAATAGCCATGGTGTTATTTATGTGCAGAAACAAAAGTTCTCGGAATGACCTGAAACTCCACGGAGCCTATTTTTGGAAATAATAAAAAATACTGGCAAAAGATCAAGACCAGGGGGCCCACACCCTAGCCACGAGGGTGGGGGCGTGCCTGCCCCCCTGGGCGCGCACCCCTACCTCGTGAGCCCCCTGGACCTCCTCTGACCTCAACTCCAACTCTATATATTCGTGTTCGGAGAGAAAAAATTAGAGAGAACGATTCATCGCGTTTTACGATACGAAGCCGCCGCCAATCCCTAAACTCTCTCGGGAGGGCTGACCTAGAGTCCGTTCGGGGCTCTGGAGAGGGGAATCCGTCGCCATCGTCATCATCAACCATCCTCCATCACCAATTTCATGATGCTCACTGCCGTGCGTGAGTAATTCCATCGTAGGATTGCTAGACGGTGATGGTTTGGATGAGATTTATCATCTAATAGAGTTAGTTTTGTTAGGGTTTGATCCCTTGTATCCACTATGTTCTGAGATTAATGTTGCTATGACTTTACTATGCTTAATGCTTGTCACTAGGGCCCGAGTGCCATGATTTCAGATCTGAACCTATTATGTTTTCATGAATATATGTGAGTTCTTGATCCTATATTGCAAGTCTATAGTCACCTACTATGTGTTATGATCCGGCAACCCCGAAGTGACAATAATCGGGACCACTTCCGATGATGACCGTAGTTTGAGGAGTTCATGTATTCACTATGTGTTAATGCTTTGGTCCGGTACTCTATTAAAAGGAGGCCTTAATATCCCTTAGTTTCCGCAAGGACCCCGCTGCCACGGGAGGGTAGGACAAAAGATGTCATGCAAGTTCTTTTCCATAAACACGTATGACTATATTCGGAATACATGCCTACATTACATTGATGAATTGGAGCTAGTTCTGTGTCACCCTAGGTTATGACTGTTACATGATGAACCGCATCCGGCGTAATTCTCTATCACCGATCCATTGCCTACGAGCTTTCCATATATTGTTCTTTGCTTATTTACTTTTCCGTTGCAATTGTTATCATCACTACAAAATACCAAAAACATTACTTTTGCTACCGTTACTTTTGCTATCGTTACCACTACTATCATATTACTTTGCTACTAAATACTTTGCTGCAGATATTAAGTTTCCAGGTGTGGTTGAATTGACAACTCAGCTGCTAATACTTGAGAATATTCTTTGGCTCCCCTTGTGTCGAATCAATAAATTTGGGTTGAATAATCTACCCTCGAAAACAGTTGCGATCCCCTATACTTGTGGGTTATCAAGACTATTTGCTAGCGCCGTTGTCGGGGAGCATAGCTCTATTCTTTGAGTCACTTGGGATTTATATCTGCTTGTCATTATGAAGAACTTGAGAGATCCAAAAACCAAGATTTATCCCTCAACTACGAGGGGAGGTAAGGAACTGCCATCTAGCTCTGCACTTGATTCACCTTCCGTTTTGATTAAGCTTGCGACACCTAAACCTGCTTTTGCTATTGATTTTGATATGTCGCATATTATTGATGATGCTACTTCTACTATGCATGATACTTATGATGAGACTACTTCTATGCCTGATACTACTGTGCCACTTGGTGAATTTCTTGATGAACAACTTGCTAGGGCTAGAGAGAATGAAATTATTGAAACTGATAATACTGATGAAAGTGATTATGAAGGTTCTCCTAATAAATATGAATTACCTGTTGTGCCTGAGGGCTATGTTATGGATGAAGAAACTAAAAGAGACTTTCTTGCTTGCAATGATAGAAGTGATCTTAAGAAATTATTAGCTAAGCTTAAACAAAAAACTTTGAATGCTAGAATGAAATATGATCCTGCTTATGCTAGTTCACCTATCTTTGTTACTGATAAGGATTATGAATTCTCTATTGATCCTGATATAATTACTTTGGTTGAATTTGATCCTTTTTATGGCTATGAATCTGAAAATGTTGTGTCACATCTTACTAAATTAAATGATATAGCCACCCTGTTCACTAATGACGAGAGAACTCACTACTTTTATATCCTTAAAATATTTCCGTTCTCATTAAAGGGTGATGCTAAGATATGGTTTAATTCTCTTGATCCTGGTTGTGTGTGTAGTCCCCAGGATATGATTTATTACTTCTCTACTAAATATTTCCCTGCTCATAAGAAACAAGCTGTCTTAAGGGATATATATAATTTTGTGCAAATTGAAGAAGAGAGTCTCCCACAAACTTGGGGAGGCTTCTCCAATTACTTAATGCTTTGCCTGATCATCCTCTTAAGAAAAATGAAATACTTGATATCTTTTATAATGGACTAACCGATGCTTCCAGAGATTACCTACATAGTTGTGCTTGTTCTGTTTTCAGGGAAAGAACACCGGATGAAGCTGAAATCCTATTGAATAATATGTTGACAAATGAAAATAATTGGACACTTCCTGAGCCAACTCCTGAGCCTATTCCTAAACCAACTCCGAAGAAAAGGGGTGTTCTATTTCTCAATCCTGAAGATATGCAAGAGGCAAAGAAATCCATGAAAGAAAAGGGTATTAAAGCTGAAGATGTTAAGAATTTACCTCCTATTGAATAAATACATGGTCTTAATTTACCTCCTACTGAAGAAATACATGGTCTTAATTTACCGCCTATTGAAGAAACACATGGTCTTTATAACCCGACACAGGTAGTAAAGGTAAATTCTCTCTATAGATATGATAAAGCTGAAATCCCATTCACCAAGTTTGCTAGCCCATGCTTAGATGAGTTTGATAAATTTATGGTTAAGAAAGAAGACTTCAATGCTTATTTTGGTAGAGAATTAAAACGCAGTGCTGATATGCTTGAACACTTGGGTGATTATATGGCTAATGTCAAAGGTGAACTTAAACTTATTAGTAAACATGCTTCTATGGTTACCGCTCAAGTAGAACAAGTACTTAAAGCTCAAAATGATTTTCTCAATGAATTGAATTGTAAGAATAAGGACTATGCTGTTAGAGTGGCTACTAGAACTGGTAAAATGACTCAGGAACCTTTGTATCATGAAGGTCACCCTAAGAGAACTGAGCAAGATTCTCAGAGAAATAATATAGAAGCACCTAGTCCTCCTAAAAGGAAGAAAAAGAAAAATGATAGGACTTTGCATGCCTCTAGTGAACCTATTGCTGAAACACCTGAGAATCCAAATGATATTTATATTTCTGATGCTCAAACACAATCTGGTAATGAACCTGAAACTAGTGATAATGTTAATGATAATGTTCATGGTGATGCTCAACCTAGCAATGATAATGATAGAGAAATTGAACCTGCTGTTGATCTTGATAACCCACAATCAAAGAATCAATGTTATGATAAGAGAGACTTTGTTAGGAAACATGGTAAAGAAAGAGAACCATGGGTTCAAAAACCCATGCCTTTTCCTCCCAAACCATCCAAGAAAAAGGATGATGAGGATTTTGAGCGCTTTGCTGAAATGATTAGACCTATCTTTTTGCGTATGCGATTAACGGATATGCTCAAAATGAATCCTTATGCTAAGTACATGAAAGAAATTGTTACTAATAAAAGAAAGATACCGGAAGCTGAAATTTCCACCATGCTTGCTAATTACACTTTTAAGGGTGGAATACCTAAGAAGTTAGGAGATCCAGGAGTACCCACTATACCATGCTCCATTAAAAGAATTATGTTTAAACTGCTTTATGTGATCTTGGAGCCGGTGTTAGTGTTATGCCTATCTCTTTATATCGTAGACTTGATTTGAATAAGTGGACACCGACTGAAATATCTTTACAAATGGCTGATAAATCAACTGCTATACCTGTCGGTATTTGTGAGGATGTGCCTGTTGTGGTTGCAAACGTTACTATTTTAACGGACTTTGTTATTCTTGATATTCCCGAGGACGATAGTATGTCTATTATTCTTGGAAGACCCTTTTTCAATAATGTAGGAGCTGTTATTGATTGCACCAAAGGCAATATCACTTTTCATGTTAATGGTAATGAGCATACGGTACACTTTCTGAGGAAACAACCTCAAGTTCATAGTATTAATTCTATTGGAAAAGTTCCATCGATTATTTTTGGAGGTTTTGAATTTCCTCTTCCTACTATCAAGAAGAAATATGATATTCTAATTTTTGGGGATGTGCATATCCCCGTTGAGGTAACATAGTGTTATTCGAAATTTCTCCAGTTCCATGCTATTCGGAATGAGTTTGTTAACAAGACTTGATCAACCTTGTTAATGGATTTCTTTTGATGATCATGAGATAGATGAAGTTAGAAAGCACAACTTCTGTGCCCTCCTTTTACTTTCTGTTATTTATATTAAATAAAGTAAAAATAGTATTTTCTGTCTGTTATCTGAATTATCCATGCAATATAAAAATACCCCGAAAATAAAAGTTCTACAAATGCCATGAAATTTAAATATGATTATTTCCGGAATATTTGAGAATATTTTGCACTGAGAACACGGCAGGGGGGCATCCACCTGGCCACGAGGGCGGAGGGCGCGCCCTACCCCCTGGGCATGCCCCCTGCCTCGTGGGCCCACGGTGGACCTCCTCCACTTATTCCTGCACCCACACACTCCTTCTTCCTCCCACAAACACAATTATCCAGCTCAAGCCTGAGTTTTAACTCATTTTGCTGCGATTTTCGATCTCCTTGCTCAAAGCACCTCTCACAAAACTGCTTTGAGGGATTGTTCCTTGGTATGTGGCTCCTCCAATGGTCCAATTAGATTTTGTTCTAGTGCTTTAATCATTGCAAATTTGTTCTACCTAGGTGACCATGTTCTTGAGCTTGCATGTCAAATTTTAGGTGGTTCCAAGTAGTTTTGATGCATGATATATGCTCTAGGCACTTGTTGGAGTAGTTGCTATCAATTTTGTTGAGTTTGGTTCACTTCTATTTGAAGTTACTAAAAATTTCAGAATTTTTCAGAAAATAATGAAGAGATTTTTTAGGGGCTCATCGAGCCGAAGCTCGAAGGAAAAGCAAAATGAAGAAGCAAAGAAGCCCAAATATAATCTGCCTTGCATCATGGAGGTTCGGCCATGTGAATGGCCTTGTGATGATTTCTTGAGAGCAGCCGGGATTTATGATGATTTCTATGAATTGGCTAAGAATGCAGGCATCACCGTCTTCCTCCACGACCAGCGCGAACAGTATCTCTTACTCACCAATATCTTGGTGCAAAACTTTCATTTCCATGCTAGGAGCTCACCACCTACGGTGGAGTTTTATTTATATGATGAGCATAAGGAGATGTCACTTCGTGATTTTTGTCGGGTTTGTTTGATCCCTTTTCGAGGGCATCATAGAGGAACCACATCGCGGCGATGTGGATGGCTTTATTGATACCATCACTGTAGGGGAAACGAGGAAGGTTTCTGATGCACGAACTACTAGCATACACTTTCCTGTTCTACGTTACTTTGCTATATTTGCTAGTAGATGCTTAATTGGGCGCGGAAATTGTGGAAACCTGAGTGCCCCTGATATTGTTATTTTGTTCCATGCCTTATTTCGTGATGATACATTCAGCATGGTTGCTATTATTGCAAAGCGGTTAAATCTTAACCGTACTAAGGGCCCGGTATTTGGAGGCATCTTCGCCTCGCGCCTAGCTACACACTTTAACATACCTATTAGGCATTATGAGAAGGAAGAAAAATTGCTACCTCCTGTTTATTTAGATTATAAGAGTATGGTAGCACATGATTTTATTGTTAAGAATAGGGGAAATGAGCTCAAATACAAATTGTTCTTTGATAAACATCATCCTGAGACTATTACCCTTCCTGCTCCTTCTTTGTTTGATTTATCTGCAGGCAAGTACCTTGTTCCGTTGGAGGCTATTGACGCCTACCGGAACCCTACATCAGCCACAGAGCGAGAGTCGGAACCACAAGTTGATCCTCCACGACAGTCTAATTACCAGTGGGATCCAAAGATGATTGCCAACCAGTGGCAATCAGAGTCTTCTTCTTCTTAGTACGACCCCAACTATTACTATGGATATCTGCCAGGCCAACCGTGGCCATAGACCAACTTAGGCCAAAATCCTAAGCTTGGGGGAGTACGTATTTCTCACCGACATTACATTCATGTTCACACACTCATTGCTAGATGTCGGCGCTCATACTTTTTCATTGTACTATCCATGCTAGTTTATTTGCTTTTTATGCTTTCTTCTTGTGTGTTTAATAAACCTTAAGAAAAACCAAAAAAATTAGTTGTAGCTTTTGATTAGTTTACTTTCCATGCTTGTAGTAGTAATTAAAAACAAAACCCAAAAAGATTTCATGTTCTTCTTTTGCTTGTTGGGAGCTTTCCCGTGTAAATAGTTTTATTTCTTTTCTTTTCTTTGGGGGTCGATAAGAGAAGACCTTGATTAAATTGTTGAAGTGGCTCTTATATGCATTATTGTTGATCTGACAAAAGAGCCCATATTGCCTTGTCTTCTCCTGTTTATTGAATGCTTGCAGATTTCAGCTTAGTCCAATGCACGCGCACTATTATTATTATTCACATCATTCGGTCATGCAAGTGAAAGGCAATTATGACGATGTATGATGGACTGATTGAGGTGGGAGAAGCTGGTATGAATTCAACCTCTCTTGTTTTTGTAAATATGATTAGTTCATCATTCCCGAGTCAGCCTATTATGAATAAACATGTTTGCGATGACAATTAGAGATCATAGTTTCTTATGCCATGCTTAATTAGCTAGGAGCTTATAATGGTTTACCTTGCATGCCAACATGCTATTAAAATGGTTGTGATGTGGTATGATAGGGTGGTATCCTCTTTTGAGCGATTCGAGTGGCTTGACTTGGCACATGTTTACGCAGGTAGTTGAAACAAAATCAACATAGCCTCTACGATATTTATGTTCATGGTGCATTATATCCTACTCATGCTTGCATCCAGTGTTGATTAATTTTAATGCATGTCCATGACTGTTGTCGCTCTCTAGCTGGTCGCTTCCCAGTATTTTTCTAGCCTTCACCTGTAGTAAGCGGGAATACTGCTTGTGCATCCAATCCCATAAACCCCAAAGTTATGCCATATGAGTCCACTATACCTTCCTATATGCGGTATCTACCTGCCGTTCCAAGTAAATTTGTATGTGCCAAACTCTAAACCTTCGAATAAATATCCTGTTTTGTATGCTCGAATAGCTTATGTATCAACTAGGGCTGTCCGTATCTTCCATGTTAGGCGGGTTATTCTCAAGAGGAGTGGACTCCGCTCCTCACTCACGAGAAAATGGCTGGTCACCGGGATGCCCAGTCCCATGCTTTATGCAAATCAAATGAAAATAATTGCAAACAAAACCCCCCCTAGGACTCTTGTTAGTTGGAGGCACTCGTTGTTTCGAGCAAGCCATGGATTGATGCTTGTTGGTGGAGGGGGAGTATAAACTTTACCATTATGTTTGGGAACCACCTATAATGTGTGTAGCATGAAAGATATCGCCATCTCTTGGTTGTTATGTTGACAATGAAAGTATACCGCTCAAAATATTATTCATCTCTATTTCAAAACCGAGCTCTGGCACCTCTACAAATCCCTGCTTCCCTCTGCGAAGGGCCTATCTATTTACTTTCATGTTGAGTCATCCTCCTCTTATTAAAAAGCACCGGTTGGAGAGCACCACTGTCATTTGCATTCATTACTGTTAGTTTACATTGAGTATGACTTGACTGGATCTCTTTTACGATGAATTACAATGTCTAGTCAGTCCTTGATCTTTGAAGGTGCTCTGCAATTATGTTTTGCGGTCTCAAAAAGGGCTAGCGAGATACCATCTTGTTATATCATATTATGATTGTTTTGAGAAAGTGTTGTCATCCGAGTTTTATTATTATTGCTCGCTAGTTGATTACGCTATTGATATGAGTAAACATGAGACCTAAGAGTTATTGTGAATATGGTTAGTTTATAATCTTTGCTGAAAACTTGAATGCTGGCTTTACATATTTACAACAACAAGAGCAAACTGAGTTTGTAAAAGTTTTTCTTTATCACTTTCAGTTTGTCAACTGAATTGCTTGAGGACAAGCAAAGGTTTAAGCTTGGGGGATTTGATACGTCTCCCTCGTATCTACTTTTCCAAACACTTTTGCCCTTGTTTTGGACTCTAACTTGCATGATTTGAATGGGACTAACCCGGACTGACGCTGTTTTCAGCAGAATTGCCATGGTGTTATTTATGTTCAGAAACACAAGTTCTCGGATTGACCTGAAACTCCACGGAGCGTATTTTTGGGAATTATAAAATATACTGGAAAAAGATCAAGACCAGGGGGCCCACACCCTAGCCACAAGGGTGGGGGCACGCCTGCCCCCCTTGGCGCACCCCCTACCTCGTGGGCCCCCTGGACCTCCTCCGACCTCAACTCCATCTCTATATATCATGTTCGGAGAGAAAAAATCAGAGAGAAAGATTCATCGCGTTTTATGATACGGAGCCGCCGCCAAGCCCTAAACTCTCTTGGGAGGGCTGATCTGGAGTCCGTTCGGGGCTCCGGAGAGGGGAATCCGTCGCCATCGTCGTCATCAACCATCCTCTATCACCAATTTCATGATGCTCAATGCCGTGCGTGAGTAATTCCATCGTAGGCTTGCTAGACGGTGATGGGTTGGATGAGATTTATCATGTAATCGAGTTAGTTTTGTTAGGGTTTGATCCCTAGTATCCACTATGTTCTGAGATTGATGTTGCTATGACTTTACTATGCTTAATGCTTGTCACTAGGGCCCGAGTGCCATGATTTCAGATCTGAACCTATTATGTTTTCATGAATATATGTGAGTTCTTGATCCTATCTTGCAAGTCTATAGTCACCTACTATGTGTTATGATCCGGCAACCCCGAAGTGACAATAATCGGGACCACTTCTGGTGATGACCGTAGTTTGAGGAGTTCATGTATTAAGTATGTGTTAATGCTTTGGTCCGGTACTCTATTAAAAGGAGGCCTTAATATCCCTTAGTTTCCGCAAGGACCCCGCTGCCACGGGAGGGTAGGACAAAAGATGCCATGCAAGTTCTTTTCCATAAGCACG
Organism: Triticum aestivum; assembly: GCF_018294505.1. Lineage (NCBI taxonomy): Eukaryota > Viridiplantae > Streptophyta > Magnoliopsida > Poales > Poaceae > Triticum > Triticum aestivum. The sequence goes on from NC_057800.1 coordinate 320,588,559, forward strand.
TATCACTATATTCGGAATACATGCCTACATTACATTGATGAATTGGAGCTAGTTCTGTGTCACCCTAGGTTATGACTGTTACATGATGAACCTCATCCGGCATAATTCTCTATCACCGATCCATTGCCTACGAGCTTTCCATATATTGTTCTTCGCTTATTTACTTTTCTATTGCTATTGTTATCATCACTACAAAATACCAAAAACATTAATTTTGCTACCGTTTGTTTTGCCATCGTTACCACTACTATCATATTACTTTGCTACTAAATACTTTGCTTGAGATATTAAATTTCCAGTTGTGGTTGAATTGACAACTCAGCTGCTAATACTTGAGAATATTCTTTGGCTCCCCTTGTGTCGAATTAATAAATTTGGGTTGAATACTCTACCCTCGAAAATTGTTGCGATCCCCCATACTTGTGGGTTATCAATCTGCTGGTCGTGCCACAACGCTAACGCCACCCTCCGCACACTGAAACTGACCATGTGCAGCGACGATGAGCGTGTCGCTCACCGCGGTCGCCCTGTCTAGAGGCGGTGCTAGAGCTGCGCCATGTTGATGGGCCCCACAACCCACATGAACGGTTACCGATGGCGAGGAGGTCGTGGGCCAGCTCCTCCATTGGAATAGTCTGTGCCACGTCGTCTCGACAGGTGTGCCCCACATGTCGGTTTCCCTGTTTTCCCGGCCATATTCGAGCATCAGTGCTCCACGTTGCACATTAGGCGCAGAACAGGTGGTTTTTGTGCCCTGGTTCAAATGTGGTACAGTACCAAGTTGTTACCCTAGCCCCAAGTGTGGTGGTTTTGGGTACGGTACCACCCTTTTCCTTTTCAAGTACTGAAGCGTAACACTTGATTAAGTAGTCGAGTGGTGTGCTAAATGTAGGTGTCCGGCTATTTGAAAGAATAATTGAAGTGTGCCCGGTCCGTGCCCGCATTTAGGGGTCCAACTTACCATGTTCCGGCAGTAGTAACTATACTAGTCCCTGCGTACTCCCTCTGTTTTTATTTACTCCGCATTTTAGCTTTGTTCAAAGTCAAACTTTGTAAACTTTGACAAAGTTCATAGACAGAAATAATAACGCATACAATAACAAATCAATACCATTAGATTCATTATTGAATATACTTTCACATCATATATATTTGTTATTGTAAATGTTCATATTTCTACTCTTACTAGCAAGATGCCCGTGCGTCGCACGTAACATCAAGATGCATTTGTACGAGTAGTTTATCATGTGAGAGAAAAGGATGAACGAGGGAAGGCGTTATTTGCAATTGTGGACTGGTGTGTGGGTACCTTGTTGCAAAATTGCCATAGTTTCCTTCCTATCCGTCAGATATAAATCGGACGGCCTATATTGCAGGAGGGCAGGCACACCATCATCACCAACTCTATTTTTTATAAGAGTCCATCCGATTTATATCTGACGGATAGGAAGGAAACTATTGCAATTTTGCAAAAAGATATCCACACCCCTCTCCACATTTGCAAATAAGGCCTTCCCTCATTCATCCTTTTCTCCCACAAGATAAACTACTCATACAAATGCATCTTGATATTCCGTGCAATGCACGAGCATCTTGCTAGTGTACATAAAAAGCAGTGTTTGTGATGATTGTGTGCCAGCCATCCTGCAATATAGGTCGTCTGATCTATATCTAACGGATAGGAAGGAAACTATGACAATTTACCCGCACTCCTCTCCACATTTGCAGATAAGGCCTTCCCTCGTTCATCCTTTTCTTCCACAAGATCTTGATGTTCCGTGCAAGGCACGGGCATCTTGCTGGTTTTCTATAAACTTAGTCAAATTTTATGAAGTTTGACTTCAGTCAAACCTAATATGCAGAGTAAATAAAAATAGAGGGAGTATCTTACTCCGTGACCAAGACGGAAGGAAAAATGAGACAACTTATTGTTTATTTGAGCCGTTCAAGTATAATCATGCAGCGTTGCTTATTTCTCATTCCTCTCCAACCCTCTTCTCCATCGATCATGCCGCCCTCCGTTCGAGTCCATCCTCCCGCATGCATCATTTGAACATTCCTTCGAGTATCATTCACATGTGGGCCTAGACCATGCTTGTATTTCCTATGTTGTAATTTGTCCGACATGCATACAAACAAATGGTTCGTTTAAAGTTTCATTTTGCCCCCACTACGTGTCGCTTCTCGTCTTAGTTTTGACATCCCATTCGGTTCATGCCCCGACACATCTTGACAAGATCGATTGATGTTGAGAGATCAATTGTGTGTCGTGCAAGGAGATAAAGGTTTGGTATGTTTCTATGGTAGAAATGATGAGGACATCAATACCATTGTTACACTCACAGCCCCTGCTGTTATACATATTGGACCAATTACTAGAGCTCGCGCACGCCAATTGAATTATCAGGTACTTTCGTTTCTTGGTAACGATTCTAATGTTCATGAGAATATGATGCTGCCTCAATTGGATACATTTGTTTTGCTTACAAATGAAGGGCCTAGCTTGGACAAGAAAGATGAACCTTGGAGTAAGTTCAAGCATGGAGATGATGGCATGCGCAAGGGGAACAAGAATGGAGTTACAAGTGATGATTCCAGGACTTTGAAGCCACCATAATGAGTGCATGAAGCCTTGGACGAAATATACAAGATGCCACTTCATAAATTTCGTCCAGAGGCTATTCTAGGTGCTGCATCACCTTATCATTGGGCCAGGCCCATGTATTTTCGAAATACTTATGTATAGGCTGTTTTAAGAGTCCGTATGTGTGGGGAAACAAGAGTTAGGGTTGGTTTCGGACCCCTCCACCAAGGGCCACGAAATTCTCCCTCTCTCCTCCATATATACAACCCTTAGGGCATCGTTTAGACTTTGGGTTTTGTTTAGATTAAAAGTTCGGCATAGCTGCAACTTCACATGCTTCGTTTGTGTTCAACGACCAGACCAAGGCGTCACAGAACCCCACCTTGATCAATAAAGCTTTCATCTTATATTCGCAATATCCAGATTGCAATCTCAGTTTCTTGCTTGTTCCTCGTTTGCTCGCAGGAAACAGACCCTCGTGGTCAGGTTGATCGTGCTTTGGCGTGGTCAATAACCCCTCAGAAGTTGGTTTAGTGATTGCTAAGGCGCGACGTCTCGCACGTTCGTAGTCGGATCATCAAGGTCGACTACCATAGAAAACGATAGCCACCATCTCATCGAAACATCGGGACACCTTCGTCTCTATCAAGTGGAATCAGATTTCCAGGTTGCTCGGTGAGATTTTACAACTTTTCATAGTTTAGATCGAGTCTGTTCTTCATACCTATAGTCCACGAAAAAGCCAAAAAAAATTAGGGTTAGTTCATTCTATCCGAACCAATCTGAGCCTTTGCATAATCTTTTTTGTATTTGCTTTGTTGAATTTGCGGTTGCATCATCGTGTCAAGTTGCTGGTCTTAGCGTCTAGTCCTTTAGAGATTCGAGTTCTGTTCACAGGTTGTCACGTCGCTGCTGCCATATATCACCACCGCATCATCATCATCGCTGCTGCCATATACCACCACCGCACCAACTTCATCGCCGCTGCCATATACCACGACCACATATTCACCGGCAATCTAAGTCCATATACACCACCAAATATCAGTCGCCATCACGCCAATCCAAGTCCACCTGCAACATATTTCCGCCACCAGTCTGAGTTCCACCAGATTCATCTCTGCCACCAGTCCGAGTTTCCACCAGTTTCATCTCCGCCACCAGTCCTAGTCTGAGTCCAGTCATTGTTGCTTTGTTTTCGGTTCCAGATCACGTAATACTTTGAGTCGTGACAGAGTAGGACTCCTGAGATTCCGTGCTACTCGCAGTAGAAAAATAGTTCCAAACTCAAAAAAACTAAGTCTGGAAAATTCTGGCTAGGCAGTTTTTAGACCATTTGTAGAATTTTTCGAAAAAAATTTGATGCGGGGCAAAAAAAAGAGGAAAAAAAGTGCAAAAAAGAGAAAAAAATTCAGAGTGTGCTCCTCCCTTGTTTACGTGCAGCGCCGTGATTTTGTTAGTGTTCTAGGCTCGCGTCTCTAGCACGGTCTAGCCTAGGACCAGCACAGTACTATCGTTGAGCGTTTATTCAACTTTGCATCTCTGAATTGATTATTGATGACCCTTTTTGCTACCATATTATAAGCCTTCCCAGCTCCACATACATCTACGTCGTGCATTTGGATCTCCCTGGTAATCGCTCTATCCAAGCTTTGAGAGTTTTCACTACAATGGTTGCTGTCTTGCTGATCACCACCTGCTGCTTGGTAAGAACTGGTAAGAATTTGAGATTCGCTTGACAGATTTGTGACTGTCCACCACACCATCACCACCACTTCCTAGTAGTCTGTAGGATCATATTCTTGTGTGTTTCTATTGCTGCTCACCATGGCAGGATCACAAGCCGACGAGACTGACTGGGAGAATATGACAAACAAATAGTTACTTGATAAGTTTCAGCAAATGATGAGTGGACAGGTGGAAGATGTGCTAAATAGATTTGAAGAGTGCATCTAGTGCCACCCCTAGTTGGTTTTGGAGTATTGACGACAAACCTAGTTGAGGGACTAATGTGTTTGTGAGAATTGCAGGATAACACAGGTAGAAGTCCCTCATTGATTCGGTTTTGCTACCAGAGATGGCCCCTAAAAATGTATGAAGACATCGATGGCAATGGTGGTATATGAAGATATTCACATTGAAGACTATGACAAGACAAGACATGACATGAAGCATATGGAGCTCGAAGACTTAGATCTTTTGTAGTTCTGTTTCTTCTTTATTGAGTCATAGGAACCACCGTACTGATAAGTGGGGTCCAAGAGATCCAGTCAGAATGACTGAAGTGATGCTTAACCAAAACCTATGTATTCGAGTGAAGACTATGAGAGCGAATCTTGTCCAGAGTCAGACAAGTCAGCTTTGCTTGTAGCCCAAGTAAAGTTGCCGTGTGAGTTTGAAATCTGACCGTTGGAACACGTGTCAGTTCCTTAGTGACCCAGGGTCATTTCGGACAAATCAGGTCGGGTTGCCTAGTGGCTATAAATAGCTCACCCCCTACAACCATAAATGGTTGGCTGCTCAGAGTTAGAGTACGGCTTTTGTCGTTTGAGAGCAACCCACCTCGAAGCCTTTGAGAGAGAATTCCTTGCGAGGATAAAGCCCTAACCACCCAGAGCCAAAGAGAATTAGGCATCACTTAAGTCTTCTTGTCTGTGTGATCTGAAGACTTATTACACTTGAGGACTGTGAATCCTCCAGCCGGTTAGGCGTCGCGTTCTGAGCGTCCAAGAGACATTGTGGATCGCTGGTGAACGAAGTCTGTGAAGGTTTGGGAGTCTACCTTGAAGACTTACCAGAGTGATTGGGCGAGGTCTGTGTGACCTTAGCTCAAGGGGAATACGGCGAGGACTGGGTGTCCTGAGCTATGTGTTCAGGACTGGGTGTCCGGGACTGTGTGTCCTCAGGTTTAAATACCTAGCCGCCCTAACCAGACGTACAGTTGTCACAGTAACTGGAACTGGTCCAACAAATCATTGTCTTCAACGAGTCACTGGTTTCATCCTTCCCTTCCCTTTACTTACTGTTGGTCCTTGTGAAGTCTTTGTATGATTGCACTATCTTTTGTCTTCACTGAGTGACTGCGTGTTCTGTTTGGCTTCTTAATATCTTCCTACCTGATCCTTACTACCTAGCTGCTATTAGTCATTGTGCTTTCACTTCATTGAATACATGACTGTGGTTTACCTAGTGTAGTCTACCTTCCGCTGCATGGTTATAGGTTTATTTCTATCGTTTGTCTTCCAAACTTCCACATTTTGAAGACTTTCATAAAAATCGCATATTCACCCCCCCTCTAGTCGATATAACGCACTTTCAAAGAGGCCATGGAGAAGATAGATGGCATGGAGAAGACGTTCGAAACAAAGCTCGATAACAAGTTTAATGAATTACTCGCACGTCTTCCACCACCACCACCGGCTGCACCTAACGCACCTCTACAACAACAACAACGTCGCTTTCCAAATCAAGTGGGATGAGCACAACGCGTTCCCATTGACCCTGGGCAAAATTCTGGTGCCATTGTTGATGCTTCTGTAGCTCCTACTGCTACTGCAGAGGTGGAGGACCATTACGAGGATGAAGTTGATCAAAATAAGAACTACGTGCAACCACCAGCAGCACCACCACCAGGTCGTCCTCAGGTATATCATCGCAATGGTAGGGCTGCACCATCATATGAGGTACGAGATCATGACCATCTTCCTAAACTGAAATTGAATATTCCACCATTTGATGGTAGATATGTTCCTGATATATATCTTACTTGGGAATTAGAAACTGGACAACGTTTTACATGTTTACAATATACTGAGGAGAGACATGTTCCTGCTGCAGTTTGTGCTTTCACTAGCTTCGCATGTGTTTGGTGGTCTGAACATTGTAGATTATATCCTATTCCAACTACTTGGGCTGCTTTGAAAACTGCAATGCGTACTCGTTGGGTTCCACCATATTATCAACATGAATTACTTCAAAAATTACAGCGTTTAAGACAAGGAAAAAAATTCTCTAGAAGAATATTATCAGGAATTACAAACTGGCATGATTAGATGTGGTATTGTTGAGGAGAATGAAGTTATGCTTGCACGTTTTATGGGTGGATTAAATAGAGAGATTCGGACCATTCTAGAGTATAAGGAGTATACTAATATCACTCGTTTATTCCATCTTGCTTGTAAAGCTGAACATGAAGTGCAGGATCGGCAGGCATTGGCACGAACTAACTTTTCTGCAGGTCGATCTTCATCATGTACACCACGTGAATCCTCTACTTCCACTACTCCAGGACCTCCATCAGGTGCCACCTCCAGCCGTGATACAAGAAAGCAGGCACGACCACCACAATCTGCCAAGAGCACACCTGTTGGGCCTGCGCAGAGCTCTTCTTCTTCCATGGCATCAACAGGGCACACCAGTGATATTATTTGTCGTCGTTGTAAGGGAAGAGGACATTTTGTGAGAGAATGCAAATCTCAGGGTGTGATGATTGCTACTGAGGATGGTGGGTATGAGTCTGCTAGTGACTATGATGAGGAGACTTTGACTCTTATTACACATGAAGAACACGGTGGAGATGATTCTGATCATGAGACGCAATACATGGCTGCTGAAGATGCTGACATGTATGAATGTTTAGTTGCTCAACGTGTTTTGAGTGTGCAGGTTACACAAGCTGAGCAAAATCAGAGGCATAATTTGTTCCATACAAAGGGAGTTGTGAAGGAACGTTCTATTCGCGTCATCATAGATGGAGGGAGCTGCAATAACTTGGCTAGCATGGAGATGGTGGAGAAGCTATCTCTCACCACAAGACCACGTCCACATCCTTACTACATCCAATGGTTCAACAACAGCGGCAAGGTTAAGGTAACACGTACTGTTCGTGTGCATTTTAGTATCTCTACAAACAGCGGCAATGAATGTTGATGGCTCTTACTGGAAACCTGAGCAGTACCCCAAAACCACCTGGGTTGCTGCAAAGGAACCTTCAGCAGATCCACCCAATCTATCTGGCTTCACTTGTGCTAACCCCATTGTCATTGATGAATCCTTTGACGCAAACTATAAACTGTTTAAGAATTAGAATGGTGAAGTGTTTGCCAGGTATATTGGTACTAACTGCAGGAATGGGCCGCCTATGAAGAAGATCTGGGTGCCGAAAAAGTGTTTGGAAAATCTTCCTGTGAATGTCATCATGACACCACAGGTGAAGAAGACAAACCCCAGACCACAGGCTTCATACGGTCCAAAGGCTTCATACAGACAGAGGACTCACCTGAGTCGCACTAACGCAAATGTTTTGCAGGGAAATCATACTCAGGCCTATGAATATGAGTGCGGTTCATCGAACCGCCATGTTCATAAGACCAAGAACTATTCTGCTTATTCTTATGAGTACTATTGTCTGCCTGCAAGACTTTTTGCTAGGGCTCCAAAGCCAAAGTTCTCAGACGCTGCACTTAGACTTATCGCTTCTAAGCCACCCTTGAAGATGTGGGTGGCTAAGAAAGCTTAACTCTCTTTTGCAGGGAAAGGTCTCCAGCAGAAAACCAAAATCGTCTGACGCTATTGCTGGGGACCTTAAACATCTTGTAGGGCGCAAGATCAAATGCCCGAATGGTCTTACTATGTACTTCGTTCCTGAATCGCTTGCTACTCTCCCTATCAGTCCTAATCTGGATCTAAGCTTTCATAACCCACTGGTTCGTCAAATGTTTTTGCTTCACAATTCTCTTCGTGAAGCCTATCCCCCTAACTGCACTGTAGGGTACGACACCAGCGTCTTCAGAATGGATTATTGATAGTGGGTGTACCAACCACATGACTGGCAAAAGAAGCCTTCTTATGGACTCAACCTTACATCCATCCGACAAGAGTCACATCACATTTGCTGACACTGGTAAAAGTAAGGTATTGGGTCTAGGTAGAGTTGCAATCTCAAAGGATCAACACATGGATAAAGTCATGCTTGTTGAATCCCTTGGCTTCAACTTAATGTCTGTCTCAATGCTTTGCGATTTGAACATGATCGTAATATTTGGAAAATATCGTTGCCTTGTTCTAATGGAATCTGACAAGTCTCTAGTGTTTGAAGGGTATCGGAAAGATGATTTGTACGTGGTAGATTTCTTAGCAGGACCACAGCTTGCCGTATGTCTTCTAGCAAAAGCTTCAGAATGATGGCTTTGGCATCGGAGGCTTGGGCATGCTGGCATGAGGAACCTCCACACCCTTGCAAAGAAGAAGCATGTCATAGGCATCGAGGGCGTCAAGTTCAAGAAAGATCACTTATGCGGTGCCTATGAAGCAGGAAAGATGACGAGGGCCAAACATCCCTCGAAGACAATCATGACTACTACTCGGCCCTTCGAACTGCTCCACATGGATCTTTTCGGTCCCACTCATTACTCAACTCTTACTACTACTGCTTGTCTCTATGGCTTTGTCATTGTTGATGATTATTCTAGATATACTTGGGTGCACATAATCATCTACAAGACTGAAGTGCAGGATGTCTTCAGACGCTTCGCCAATCGAGCAATGAACAACTATGGCGCCAAGATAAAGCACATCAGAAGTGACAATGGCACTGAATTGAAGAACACTGGCCTTGATACATATCTTGATACCTTGGGCATCACACATGAATTCTCAGCCCCGTACACGCCACAGCAGAATGGCGTCGTCGAACGCAAGAACAGAACACTCATTGAGATGGCCCGAACGATGCTTGATGAATACAAGACTCCAAGAAAATTCTGGCCTGAAGCCATTGATACTGCATGCCATACAATCAATCGTGTTTATCTTCACAAGCTTCTGAACAAGACATCTTATGAGCTCCTTACTGGCAAGAAGCCAAATGTCAGTTACTTCAGAGTATTTGGCGCCAGGTGCTGGATCAAGGATCCACATCACACTTCAAAATTTGCACCAAAAGCACATGAGGGTTTTATGCTTGGATATGGAAAGGATTCACACTCCTACAGAGTCTTCAATCTCTTTCATTATAAAGTGGTTGAAATAGTGGATGTGCGATTTGATGAGACTAACAGTTCACAAAGAGAACACCTGCCAAATGTGCTAGATGAAGTTCCATCCAGCGAATCAATCAAGCTAATGGGAACTGGAGAAATCATACCTTCTGAAGCTCAACCTGAAGAGGAACTTATCATCTTCGCACCTGATCAACCTGAAGACAATGCTCAGCCTGAAGACAATCCCTCTAACAACGACAATGATCAGCAAGAGCAAAATCTTCGCCCTGTACATCCTCGTGTTGCCAATGAAGTGCAGATTGAGACAATAATTGATAGCATCAATGCACCCGGTCCGCTCACTCGTTCAAGGGCAACTCAGCTAGCAAATTTCTGTGGGCACTTCGCATTCGTCTCAATAACAGAACCCAAGAAAGTTGAAGGAGCCTTCATGGAACCTGAATGGATTCAAGCTATGCAAGAAGAGCTTCAACAGTTTGAGCTGAATAATGTATGGGAACTGGTTAAGCGTCCTGATCCTCGGAAGCACAACATAATAGGCACCAAATGGATATACCGCAACAAGCAAGATGAGCATGGTCAAGTTGTCAGAAACAAAGCTCGTCTCGTTGCTCAAGGATATACTCAAGTGGAAGGCATTGACTTCGATGAAACGTTTGCTCCTGTGGCTAGACTTGAAGCCATACGCATACTGTTGGCCTATGCAAATCATCATAACATACTTCTATATCAAATGGATGTGAAGAGTGCCTTTCTCAATGGCAAGATTGAAGAAGAAGTGTATGTTGCACAACCGCCTGGCTTTGAAGATCCAAAACATCCTGACATGGTATACAAGCTCAACAAGGCACTGTATGGCCTCAAACAAGCCCCTCGGGCCTGGTATGACACACTCAAATACTTCCTGAAGAGAAAAGGCTTCATACCTGGTTCCCTCGACCCCACTCTCTTCATAAAGACATATGACGGTGAACTGTTTGTGTGCCAAATATATGTGGATGACATTATCTTCGGCTGCACCAATCAGAAGTACAGTCAAGAGTTTGGATATATGATGCAAGAGCAATATCAGATGTCCATGATGGGAGAGCTGAAGTTTTTCCTCGGTCTTCAAATATGACAGCAACGCAACGACATCTTCATATCTGAAGAGAAGTATCTCAAAGATTGCCTGAAGAAGTTCAGTATGCAAGACTGCAAAGGCTTCACGACGCCAATGCCAGCCAAGCATCATCTGGGTCCTGACGACAATGGTAAAGAGTTCGATCAAAAGGTATACCGCTCCATGATTGGTTCTTTGCTTTATCTATGTGCATCTAGGCCAGATATTATGCTTAGTGTTTGCATGTGTGCTCGATTTCAAGCGGCACCAAAGGAGTCGCATCACTTAGCTGTGAAGCGAATTCTTCGATATTTGGCTCACACCCCAACTTTAGGATTATGGTATCCAAAGGGCTTAGAGTTTGATCTGGTTGGATTCTCGGATGCTGATTATGCTGGTGACAAAGTGGATCGCAAGTCTACATCACGCACATGTCATTTTCTGGGACGATCACTTGTATGTTGGTCTTCAAAGAAGCAGAACTGTGTATCTCTCTCCACTGCTGAATCTGAATACATTGCTGCTGGATCTTGCGGCACTCAGCTTCTGTGGATGAAGCAAACACTCAAGGACTATGGCATTCATCTGAAGCAAGTGCCACTCTATTGCGACAATGAAAGCGCCATCAAGATTGCCAACAACCTAGTTCAGCACTCGAAGACAAAGCACATTGAAATTCGTCATCACTTTCTCAGAGATCATGTTGTGAAGGAAGATATCGATATCATACACGTCAACACTGAAGAGGAATTGGCAGATATCTTCACCAAGCCCTTGGATGAGAAGAGATTTTGCAAGTTACGGTGTGAGCTAAATATCTTGGAATCCTCAAATGTCCTGTGATCAGGCACACATCCTAACACTTATGCATATTGATGACTTAGATGTGCAACACACGAAGTAAAGTATATCTTCAATCAATGAAGACATACATTCTAAGTGTGAATACATTAATGTGGAATTTGACTTCGGAGCGCCACGATAATTGTGTGCCGTGTCTGGGTCTAATACTTCCTATACGATGGGTAACGCCACCACCAAATTTTCTGTTTGAAGTGTTTCACTCATGGCGTTACATTTGCAATGTCTTCACATTTGGTTTGGCTTAAATCTCAACATGTCTTCATGATTATCTTCACTATGTTGATTATATATATATATATATATATATATATATATATATATACTAGTGTTTTGTCCTCTACAGCATTCACTTATAGCTATGTCTTCTTGTTGAATCTTTTGAACTAAGTGAATGTGTTCGGACCCTAACCTCTCTATGCTTTCTATCTCAAACTCTATCTCTCCAAATCATATGCATTCTATTGAAACTGTCGAATGTCTTCTCTGCGTTCTTGTCAGTAGAAGATACAGAGACAAACATTAAGTCCGTTTTCAATGCTCATTCCTTCACCTGAAACCTGGAGAAGTGGGAACGACCACCTGACAATCCAGGCATGCGTGGGACGTGGAACAACCCCCAATATGCTGCATGATGGCCATGTGTTCCTCAAATATGAATCGCCAGGGGCACCTGTGTAATAACACTGAGCTGCCCCTGTCCCTATAAATACACGCCTCACCACAGTCATTATCTCTTCTTCCACTCTTGCACGAACCCTAGCGCCACCGCTAGCCCTCGACGACGCCGGCGATGAAGCGCATCACTGCCGCAACCTCTCCGATGTCGTCTTCACGCCGACCGCGGACATCGTCCTCTCCGTTGTCGCCGTAGGTGTCCTCCGTCGCCAAGTTAGGGCACGGAAGATCGAACTGCTCGGCCTCCTCTTCCACTCCGTCTAGAAGTTCTTCGTGTGGTAAATAAAACTTCCTTTTTACGGCCCCTTTGATCCTATAGCTTTATCACTTTCTACCACAAGCAGTTTCTATTCACACAAGTTGGATCTCTTTCATACTGCATCTCATAACATGCCTAGTATATTCACTTATGCTTCACAAAGTAGTTAGATTCCTCACTTGTACTGATCCGTGGATTCGTACAAATCTGGAACCAACTCCTTATCTATGAGTGAATGTCTTCGCACGATGAGGTCAATGTCTTCTAAACTGATTTATCTTCAAAATCTTCTGAGAATGCATATGACCTCTTCCCCTTCCCTCGCACCTTAATGCTGTCACAGGTACATGTCCGTGGGAGAATCCCTTGGTTCTCATAGTCTGCATTCATTTGCAGAATTCTTACAGTATCACATAAATTCTCCCGAAGCCAGTTCCTGTCTGTCCAGCAAGCGAAAGCCTTTGAAGCCTTTGAACGTATTGAAGCCTTTCAGTTTAAAGTTCATGGCTTCAGAGAAATCAGCAAGGAAGGGTGGCAGAAAGCGTCGTGGAGAAACATCAAGAGATCTGCCCGATGACCTCTCAGAGCTGTACAAGACAGATCCTGAAGAGGATTACAATCAGCGCAAGACACGAATCCAATGGATTCGATGCTATTGGGCAGAACAGTGGTTCAAGTACAGATTTGTGACAAAGGAATATGCTGAAAAGAATGCCATCAAGCGACCATGGGGAGACATCCTCTACAAAAATCTTCAACCCAGGACCAGAGATGAAGCCATTGAACAAGGCTTCTATCCCTGCATGGTCCGTGGGCCACAGCCTGCAGATGCACACTCATCGTCACTACTATGGTGTCGTGACGACATTCTGTTCAAGCGCAAATTCCTGTTTGCCCAGAACTCAGCAAAGCAGAACAAGAAGTCATTGGGACTAGACTTCAACCCTGGTCCTTCTGCTCCAAGGGCTGACGGCACACGAGATGCAGAACTCAATGTCGTTGGTCCTTTCTACAACCTTGAAGGTCTCATCACCCATATCTTGGTTCAAGGGACAGCCGTGAATGAGCCTGCAGATGACGCTGAATCAGATGAAGCGCCTGTAGCGCCGAAGCCAAAGAAGCAGCCTAAAGCTTCAAAGCCTGCCTCTGCTCCAAAAATCTGACGGGCGAAGCCACTGGCAACTGCACCTCCTGAAGACAGTGTGCAGTCTGAAGATTTGTCACGCATCTCCAAGCCCCAGAAGGTCAAGATGCCTTTGCCACACACCGGCCAAGAACTGACAGCTGTTGCTGTTCTGCGTAATGATGCCATTGATCTGTCCAGTGATGAAGATCTTTCAGATGATGCTCTTAAGCAACGGATCAAGAGCAAAGAAGAAGCAGAAATCTTCAATAATCTTCCTCTCTTTGACGTGGCAATCATCCACAACTTCATTGATGAATGGTTTGACACACCCAACATCAGCTTCGAAGATCTACAACTTCCCATTGGCCTTAGTGTCGCCTTCCATGGCACCATTGCTTCAGAGTTAGCTATCGCCCAGCGCATTGTTGAACTGAAGCAGAAGATTGACTTTGAGAAATCTCAGTTCAAGAAGCATATGGCCATGCTCAGCGTGCAAGAGGTGAAGAACTTCAAGATTATGCTGCACAAGCTCAAGGAAGCCTTTCTCAAGAAACGTGCAGAAGCTCAGGGTTCTCGTGAGCGCATGAAGGTCCTGGCTGACAGGTGTGTGCAAGCCTACAATGAGGCTGAGAAGCGCAAGGCCCTTGGGCGTCCTGGCATCGACCCCAGGATGGCTGCAAAGAAGAAGAAGAAGCCCGCTATGGCTGAACCCGACGCACCAAGGCAGGAAGCAGTTCCCATTGTCTTCCCAACTAGCATGACTGGCTCGAAGCCAAAAGCCAGGTCTACTGCTTCAGAACTGAAGAAGACGAGGACTGCTGAGGCTGAAGCAAGAAAGAGGAAACATCCGGAACCCTCTACTACTGCCCCCTCCAAGAAGAAGCGAAAGACCAAGAAGGAACGGGCTGCTCCCACAAAGCCCTTGATTGTTGAACCCATCTCCATGGTTCACCCTGACGCTGAACCTCAAGAGCGCCAACTGACTGTCCATGAGCCTGCTTTCACAGGGGCTCATAAAGCTGAAGACATTCCAGCAGCTGATCCCATCACTGTTGAAGACATTGGTCATCATTACCATGTTGAAGATGATGCAGTTCTTCCTCAGCTCGAGCACAAATAGGTATCATCGCCTGTGCTAACGCACAGCAAACTCATCAGCATTGGTCGTCCTCTGACGCCAATTGCTCAGGATGCATCATGGGTCGATCGCCCACAAGCACAAGAGGAAGAAGACTTTGAGGCCCAGCCAACTCCAACTCCGCAGGCCTCGCCAGCGTTACGCAGGCTTCGCAAAGGACCAAGGCCTCCAGTCCCTGAGTCTGAAGCTAAAGCTGTTGAAGACATTCCGGCTGCATCAGCCGATGAAGAAGAAACACCAAGCGCTGTTACACCCCCATCTCACCAAGAAGCTGTTCTCGCGGAGAACATGACTGTGACCGACCCTCCAGCTCGTCAAGTGGAGGTTGAGAATCTCGAGGCTCCCACCACTAACACCAATGAAGCCAATGACACTGTCATGGCTGAAGATAATGTGGAGCCTTCACCAACCCAAGTACCAGAAGTCAGCGAAGCCACTGATCCCACTGCTTCTGTTCCTGCGCCTGCTGCTGGTCCTCAGTTCGACTATCATGTTGAGCACAGGCCTCAGGTCCAGAAGCCAATCCCAAGATTGCACAGGTTTCCAGGTCCTGCATCAGCACCTATATCCTTCAATATCAATGGCTTCAAAGCAGACAACACTTTCTTCAATAGCTCCAGGAAACCCTACTCAAGGGAAAGAATATCATTTGATCGGTTCTGGAGCTATCCGCAGCGAAGCTATTACTCCTGCGTTCTATACAATCAAGGTCGCATCTTCCCACATAAGCGTCTTGACATTGAAGCAATAGCTGGTCTGCCATGTCTGGAAGAAGCTCTGGATTGCTTCAAAGAGGTTGGATTGCTGCCGTTCGTCACCGACCAAGAGCATTGGAATGAAGAGTTGCTGCTCCAATTTTATGCCACACTTCACATCCGTGGGTACAACAGAGATCCGAAGACTTGGGTCCTGGAGTGGATGACAGGAAATGTTCATCACGAAGCCAAAGCCTTTGACATCATTGAGCTCACTGGTCTGCCCACTCCTGGCGATCTCTACGAACATGGCTGTCAGCTTCATAGTGAAGCTGTGGAGAGCATCTTTCAGAAGCCTGAACCTAACATGAGTCAGATGCTCAGTATGATGAAGCCATTGCCCCAAGATGCTGCATATCCCACGGAGTTCTTCGTTGAAGACCTTGAGTATCTGCCAAGGACTATTTATCACATCATAAGGCGAACTCTCTGGCCCATCAAAGGACATTCTCCACATGCCAAGCTGGAAGGTGCAATGAAGACTTTGGTCTTCTATATTCTTCATGGCAAATGCTTCAATGCACAAGACTTCTTCATTCGCCAACTTGTTGCATCAGGCTCTGATCTTTTTGGCTTGAAGTTCTACGCTCCATGGATAATGCGGCTGATTAAACTCCACTCCGCCATCTCATATCAGCCATCTGCTCGCAATCATCGGATCTTTCTGCCTGATGTGGATATGTCTGTTGAAGCCATTTATCCTGAGCCTGCCAAGGAACCTCTAAGTCTTCAGAATGCGGAGCATCAAAGTTTTTCTCAGAACATTGAAGGAGTTGAAGCAGTCACTCGTGTGTATCCTTTGGCTGGAACTACACGTGCACCGCATCCTGCTCTCACTGAAGCCACTGATAGCACAATTGCCCAACGACCCAAGAAGCGCACTCGTGTTCTCAATGACCGAGAGCTTCTTGTGGCTCTTCATCAGAAACAGGATAGGCATCATGACTGGCTGAAGCGTCAAATGCAAAGCCTCTTGGTGGATGTTAATCGCATTCGCAATCTTGCCACCAAGAATGCCTTTGTTGCACACGAAACCTCTCGACGCACCTGGAAAGGGCTGACGCTAATGTGCTCTGAAGATGATCTTCAAGAGGATGGCTTCTCTGAACGCTTCAAGTTTGACTCCACACCTCCTCGAAGGGCAGTGCTGCGACGAACTCCATCTCTTGAAGACTCTGAGTTCTCTTCCTCTGCTGCAACTGTGAATGCCAGAGTGATCGAGGATGAAGACGATGCTACTTCACCGCCACCTCCTTCAGCACGCTTCGACACTGCTCCAAGTTCTTCTGCACCGCCGAACACCACCGACGACCCTGCTGCTTCACCTACTCTTCATGGGAACGAGTAGATGCTCTATGTCTTCGAACCTTTTTGGTCCTTACTGACAAAAGGGGGAGAAGCATATGAGTTTGATAGTCTTCAAGCGGGTCCATATGGGCGGGTGCTTTATATTTTGCTTCGTGTTTACAACTCTCGTTTTGATACATTTGGTTCTTTGAGTTGTAACACTTAAACTCGATGGTCGTCTGCTACTTATTTGCCACCTTGTGATGCGATGATAAATTCCGCATGTGCGACGATAAATTCCGCACTTAGATCATTTTGCAGACGTCCATTTTCCATTATGCATGTCATTATCTTCACATACCTTCACATGCATAGTGGATTGTCATCATAAGTTGAAGAGGATCTCCACAAGCACAACCTGCCATGTGCATTTGCATTCCAAAAGCAAATTACTTATATGCACATCTTCAGGGGGAGCCCTTGCAACTTATGAAGACAATTCCTTATCCTTTACAATTTCACATATTATATTCCCCGTTGAAAACTTCAACTAGTTTGTCATCAATCACCAAAAAGGGGGAGATTGTAAGTGCATCTAGTGCCACCCCTAGTTGGTTTTGGAGTATTGACGACAAACCTAGTTGAGGGACTAATGTGTTTGTGAGAATTGCAGGATAACACAGGTAGAAGTCCCTCATTGATTCGGTTTTCCTACCAGAGATGACCCCTAAAAATGTATGAAGACATTGATGTCAAAGGTGGTATATGAAGATATTCACATTGAAGACTATGACAAGAGAAGACATCGCATGAAGCCTATGGAGCTCGAAGACTTAGATCTTTCGTAGTTCTTTTTCTTCTTTGTTGAGTCATAGGAACCACCGTACTGTTAAGTGGGGTCCAAGAGAACCAGTCAGAATGACTGAAGTGATGCTTAACCAAAACCTATGTCTTCGAGTGAAGACTATGAGAGCGAATCTTGTCCAGAGTCGGACAAGTCAGCTTTGCTTGTAGCCCAAGTAAAGTTGCCGTGTGAGTTTGAAATCTGACCGTTGGAACACGTGTCAGTTCCTTAGTGACCCAGGGTCATTTCGGACAAATCAGGTCGGGTTGCCTAGTGGCTATAAATAGCTCACCCCCTACAACCATAAATGGTTGGCTGCTCAGAGTTAGAGTACGGCTTTTGTCGTTTGAGAGCAACCCACCTCGAAGCCTTTGAGAGAGAATTCCTTGCAAGGATAAAGCCCTAACCACCCAGAGCCAAAGAGAATTAGGCATCACTTAAGTCTTCTTGTCTGTGTGATTTGAAGACTTATTACACTTGAGGACTGTGAAACCTCCAGCCGGTTAGGCGTCGCGTTCTGAGCGTCCAAGAGACATTGTGGATCGCCGGTGAATGAAGTCTGTGAAGGTTTGGGAGTCTACCTTGAAGACTTACCAGAGTGATTGGGCGAGGTATGTGTGACCTTAGCTCAAGGGGAATACGGTGAGGACTGGGTGTCCTGAGCTACGTGTTCAGGACTGGGTGTCCGGGACTGTGTGTCCTCAGGTTTAAATACCTAGCCACCCTAACCAGACGTACAGTTGTCACAGCAACTGGAACTGGTCCAACAAATCATTGTCTTCAATGAGTCACTGGTTTCATCCTTCCCTTCCCTTTACTTACTGTTGGTCCTTGTGAAGTCTTTGTATGATTGCACTATCTTTTGTCTTCACTGAGTGACTGCGTGTTCGGTTTGGCTTCTTAATATCTTCCTACCTGATCCTTACGACCTAGCTGCTATTAGTCATTGTGCTTTCACTTCATTGAATACATGACTGTGGTTTACCTAGTGTAGTCTACCTTCTGCTGCATGGTTATAGGTTTATTTCTATCATTTGTCTTCGAAACTTCCACATTTTGAAGACTTTCATAAAAATCGCCTATTCACCCCCCCCTCTAGTCGATATAACGCACTTTCAAAGAGGCCATGGAGAAGATAGATGGCATGGAGAAGACGTTCGAAACAAAGCTCGATAACAAGTTTAATGAATTACTCGCACGTCTTCCACCACCACCACCGGCTGCACCTAACGCACCTCTACAACAACAACAACGTCGCT
This sequence comes from Triticum aestivum, assembly GCF_018294505.1. Lineage (NCBI taxonomy): Eukaryota > Viridiplantae > Streptophyta > Magnoliopsida > Poales > Poaceae > Triticum > Triticum aestivum. The sequence goes on from NC_057800.1 coordinate 320,607,453, forward strand.
TTCCAAATCAAGTGGGACGAGCACAACGCGTTCCCATTGACCTTGGGCAAAATTCTAGTGCCGTTGTTGATGCTTCGGTAGCTCCTACTGCTACTGCAGAGGTGGAGGACCATTACGAGGATGAAGTTGATCAAAATAAGAACTACGTGCAACCACCAGCAGCACCACCACCAGGTCGTCCTCAGGTATATCATCGCAATGGTAGGGCTGCACCACCATATGAGGTACGAGATCATGACCATCTTCCTAAACTGAAATTGAATATTCCACCATTTGAGGGTAGATATGTGCCTGATATATATCTTACTTGGGAGTTAGAAACTGAACAACGTTTTACATGTTTACAATATACTAAGGAGAGACATGTTCCTGCTGCAGTTTGTGCTTTCACTAGCTTCGCATGTGTTTGGTGGTCTGAACATTGTAGATTATATCCTATTCCAACTACTTGGGCTGCTTTGAAAACTGCTATGCGTACTCGTTGGGTTCCACCATATTATCAACGTGAATTACTTCAAAAATTATAGCGTTTAAGACAAGGAAAAAATTCTCTAGAAGAATATTATCAGGAATTACAAACTGGCATGATTAGATGTGGTATTGTTGAGGAGAATGAAGTTATGCTTGCACGTTTTATGGGTGGATTAAATAGAGAGATTCGGACCATTCTAGAGTATAAGGAGTATACTAATATCACTCGTTTATTCCATCTTGCTTGTAAAGCTGAACATGAAGTGCAGGATCGACAGGCATTGGCACGAACTAACTTTTTTGCAGGTCGATCTTCATCATGGACACCATGTGCATCCTCTACTTCCACTACTCCAGGACCTCCATCAGGTGCCACCTCCAGCCGTGATACAAGAAAGAAGGCACAACCACCACAATTTGCCAAGAGCACACCTGTTGGGCCTGCGCAGAGCTCTTCTTCTTCCATGGCATCAACAGGGCACACCAGTGATATTATTTGTCGTCGTTGTAAGGGAAGAGGACATTTTGTGACAGAATGCAAATCTCAGCGTGTGATGATTGCTACTGAGGATGGTGGGTATGAGTCCGCTAGTGACTATGATGAGGAGACTTTGACTCTTATTACACATGAAGAACACGATGGAGATGATTCTGGTCATGAGACGCAATACATGGCTGCTGAAGATGCTGACATGTATGAATGTTTAGTTGCTCAGCGTGTTTTGAGTGTGCAGGTTACACAAGCTGAGCAAAATCAGAGGCATAATTTGTTCCATACAAAGGGAGTTGTGAAGGAACGTTCTGTTCGCGTCATCATAGATGGAGGGAGCTGCAATAACTTGGCTAGCATGGAGATGGTGGAGAAGCTATCTCTCACCACAAGACCACATCCACATCCTTACTACATCCAATGGTTCAACAACAGCGGCAAGGTTAAGGTAACACGTACTGTTCGTGTGCATTTTAGTATCTCTACATATGCTGATTATGTTGATTGTGATGTGGTACCACATCACAAGCAAGAATGTTCCTTATTACTTGGTAGACCATGGCAATTTGATAAAAATTCTGTACACCATGGTAGAAACAATCAGTATACTCTTGTTCATAAGGACAAAAATATTACTTTGCTTCCTATGACTCCTGATTCCATTTTGAAAGATGATATTAATAGAGCTAATAAAGCAAAACAGGAGCAAAATAAGAGTGAAAATCAGATTGTGGCAAAAGAATTTGAGCAACAAATGAAGCCTAATAATAAACCATCTATTGTTGCTTCTGAAATTAAATTGAAAAGTGCATGTTTACTTGCCACCAAATCTGATATTGATGATCTAGATTTTAGCAAATCTGTTTGCTATGCTTTTATGTGCAAAGAGGCATTATTTTCATTCGAGGATGTGCCTTCCACTTTGCCTCCGACAATCACTAATATTTTGCAGGAGGTCACTGACGTCTTTCCACAAGACGTGCCACCGGGATTACCACCTATTCGAGGGATTGAGCATCAAATTGACTTAATTCCCGGTGCATTACCCAACCGTGCACCATACCGTACCAATCTGGAGGAGACGAAGGAGATTATGCGTCAAGTACAAGAGCTACTCGACAAAGGTTATATAGGTGAATCCCTTAGTCCTTGTGTTGTTCCTATCATTTTAGTGCCTAAAAAGGATGGTACGTCGCGTATGTGCGTTGATTGTAGAGTCATTAATAATATTACTATTCGTTATCATCATCCTATTCCTAGATGATATTCTTGATGAATTGAGTGGCTCTACAATATTCTCCAAAGTTGATTTGCGTAGTCGATACCATCAAATTCGTATGAAATTGGGAGATGAATGGAAAACAACATTTAAAACTAAGTTTGGATTATATGAGTGGTTAGTCATGCCTTTTGGGTTAACTAATGCACCTTGTACTTTCATGAGATTAATGAACGAAGTTTTACATGCTTTCATTGGACGATTTGTGGTAGTTTACTTTGACGACATATTGATTTATAGCAAATCTTTGGAGGAACATTTGGAACATTTACGTGCTGTTTTTATTGCTCTACATGATGCATGTTTGTTTGGTAACCTTGGGAAGTGCACCTTTTGCACCGACCGTGTATCTTTTATTGGCTATGTTGTTACTCCACAGGGAATTTAAGTTGATAAAGCCAAGATTGAAGCTATTGAGAGTTGGCCACAGCCCAAAACGGTCACACAAGTGAGGAGTTTCCTTGGCCTCGCTGGTTTCTATAGGTGTTTTTTGAGAGATTTCAACACCATTGCTGCACCTCTCAACGAGCTTACAAAGAAGGATGTGCCTTTTGTTTGGGGTACCACACAGGAAGAAGCCTTCACGGTATTGAAAGATAAGTTGACACATGCTCCTTTACCCCAACTTCCTGATTTTAATAAGACTTTTGAACTTGAATGTGATGCTAGTGGAATTGGATTAGGAGGTGTGTTATTACAAGATGGCAAACATGTTGCATACTTTTCTGAAAAATTGAGTGGGCCTAGTCTGAACTATTCTACTTATGATAAAGAATTATATGGTCTTGTTCGGACCTTAGAAACATGGCAACATTATTTATGGCCCAAGGAATTTGTTATACATTCTGATCATGAATCCTTGAAACACATTAAAAGTCAAGCAAAACTGAACCGTAGACATGCTAAATGGGTTGAATTCATTGAGACTTTCCCTTATGTGATTAAACACAAGAAGGGTAAAGAAAATGTTATTGCTGATGCATTGTCTCGTCGTTATACTATGCTTTCACATCTTGACTTTAAAAAATTTGGTTTGGAGACCATCAAAGATCAATATGTGCATGATGCTGAATTTAAATATGTATTGCAAAATTGTAAGGAAGGGAGAACTTGGAACAAGTTCGTTCTTAATGATGGATTTGTGTTTCGTGCTAACAAGCTATGCATTCCAGCTAGCTCCGTTCGTCTTTTGTTGTTGCAGGAGGCGCATGGAGGACGATTAATGGGACACTTTGGCGTCAAGAAGACGGATGATATACTTGCTACACTTTATACCATGTCATAAAAGAGATGATGCTGTTAATGTTGCTGATTTGTTCTTTCGTGAAATTATTCGCTTGCATGGTGTGCCAAATACTATTGTTTCAGATCGTGATACTAAATTTCTTAGCCACTTCTGGAGATGTTTATGGGCTTAGTTGGGGACTAAACTGCTTTTTAGTACTACTTTTCACCCCCAAACTGATGGACAAACTGAAGTAGTCAATAGAACATTGTCTACAATGCTTATGGCTGTTTTAAAGAATAACAAGAAAATGTGGGAAGAATGCTTGCCTCATATTGAATTTGCTCATAATCGTTCATTACATTCTACTACTAAGATGTGCCCTTTTGAAATTGTGTATGGTTTCCTACCTCGTGCACCTATTGATTTGTTGCCTCTTCCATCTTCGTAGAAGGTTAACTTTGATGCTAAAGAACGTGTTGAATTGGTTTTAAAAATGCATGAGTTGACTAAGGAAAACATTGAGCGTATGAATGCTAAGTATAAACTTGCTGGAGATAAGGGTTGAAAACATGTTGTGTTTGCACCTGGAGATCTTGTTTGGTTACATTTGCGTAAGGATAGATTTCCTAATTTGCACAAATCAAAGCTAATGCCACGTGATGATGGTCCTTTTAAGGTGTTAGAGAAAATAAATGATAATGCATATAAACTTGAGATGCCTGCAGATTTTGGGGTTAGTCCCACTTTTAACATTGCAGATTTGAAGCCTTATTTGGGTGAGGAAGATGAGCTTTCGTCGAGGACGACTTCATTGCAAGAAGGGGAGGATGATGAGGACATCAATACCATTGTTACACCCATAGCCCCTGCTGTTATACATACTGGACCAATTACTAGAGCTCGCGCACGCCAATTAAATTATCAGGTACTTTCGTTTCTTGGTAATGATTCTACAGTTCATGAGAATATGATGCTGCCTAAATTGGATACATTTGTTTTCCTTACAAATGAAGGGCCTAGCTTGGACAAGAAAGATGAACCTTGAAGCAAATTCAAGCATGGAGATGATGGCATGCGCAAGGGGAACAAGAACGGAGTTACAAGTGATGATTCTAGGACTTTGAAGCCACCACAATGAGTGCATGAAGCCTTGGACGAAATATACAAGATGCCACTTCATAAATTTTGTCCAGAGGCTATTCTAGGTAATGTGTCACCTTATTATTGGGCCAAGCCCATGTATTTTCGAAATACTTAAGTATAGGCTGTTTTTAGAGTTCGTATGTGTGGGGAAACGGTTGGTTTCGGACCCCTCCACCAAGGGCCACGAAATTCTCCCCCTCTCCTCCATATATACAGCCCTTAGGGCATCGTTTAGACTTTGGGTTTTGTTTAGATTAAAAGTTCGGCATAGCTGCAACTTCGCGTGCTTCGTTTGTGTTCAACGACCAGACCAAGGCGTCACAGAACCCAACCTTGATCAATAAAGCTTTCATCTTATATTCGCAATATCCAGATTGTAATCTCAGTTTCTTGCTTGTTCTTCGTTTGCTCGTAGGAAACAAACCCTCGTGGTGAGGTTGATCGTGCTCCGGCGTGGTCAATAACCCCTCAGAAGTTGGTTTAGCGATTGCTAAGGCGCGACGTCTCACACTTTCGTAGTCGGATCGTCAAGGTCGACTCCCACAGAAAACGATAGCCACCATCTCATCGAAACATCGGGACACCTTCGCCTCTATCAAGAAATGACCCACCCGAGGAGGGCTGTGGGGATCAGAGGGAGTATATTGTACGTGCATAAGCGAAACGAACGTATTGTACCCACCCTAGTCCTCTTTCAATCGATCTCCGGACCCTGAGATGAAATCTAGAGAAAATGAGTGGGTGCATGTGTGATACCTTAGGCGGATTCAAAATTTTGAACCGGTGATCATAGCCATCGCTTGGCTATATTATTAACCATGCTCTAATGCGTTTTTCAAAACCGCCTTTCACTATTGACAAGATTAATAGTACATGAGCTGTATAATGTGAAAATTATTTCATTGGAAGCTCCTTTCACATACGAATTTGACCGTATGCTTTGTGTAAGTTGCATGTCATATATTATTACTCTAACATTAGGTCAAAGTTAGCCTCGAAAAACGCATTAGGCCCTGTATAGTAGATTGAAGGAGGGAGTAGTAGTGGAAGTGGATCCTCTGACGTAGGTATCCCTGCCTTACCCTCCCTTTCAGTCACTTACTGGCGGACCCCATGCTTGCTACGCCCCGCATGTCAGTTACTCAATGGGTTCGGTGATGTCTACTACATAACCTTCTTCTTGTAGACGTTGTTGGGCCTCCAAGTGCAGAGGTTTGTAGGACAGTAGCAAATGTCCCTCAAGTGGATGACCTAAGGTTTATTAATACGTGGGAGGCGTAGGATGAAGATGCTCTCTCTCAAACAACCCTGCAACCAAATAACAAAGAGTCTCTTGTGTCCCCAACACACCCAATACAATGGTAAATTGTATAGGTGCACTAGTTCGGCGAAGAGATGGTGATACAAGTGCAATATGGATAGTAGATAAAGGTTTTTGTAATCTGAAAATATAAAAACACCAAGGTAGCAAGTGGTAAAAGTGAGCGTAAACGGTATTGCAATGCTAGGAAACAAGGCCTAGGGTCCATACTTTCACTAGTGCAAGTCCTCTCAACAATAATAACATAATTGGAGCATATAACCATCCCTCAACATGCAACAAAGAGTCACTCCAAAGTCACTAATAGCGGAGAACAAACGAAGAGATTATTGTAGGGTACGAAACCACCTCAAAGTTATTCTTTCCGATCAATCCGTTGGGCTATTCCTATAAGTGTCACAAACAACACTAGAGTTCATAGTAAAATAACACCTTAAGACGCAAATCAACCAAAACCCTAATGTCACCTAGATACTCCAATGTCACCTCAAGTATCCGTGGGTATGATTATATGATATGCATCACACAATCTCATATTCATCTATTCAAACCAACACAAAGTACTTCAAAGAGTGCCCCAAAGTTTCTACCGTAGGGTCAAGACGAAAACGTGTGCCAACCCCTATGCACAAGTTCACGAGGTCGCGGAACTCGCAAGTTGATCACCAAAACATACATCAAGTGGATCACGTGATATCCCATTGTCACCACAGATAAGCACATGCAAGAGATACATCAAGTGTTCTCAAATCCTTAAAGACTCAATCCGATAAGATAACTTCAAAGGGAAAAGTCAAGTCATCACAAGAGAGTAGAGGGGGAGAAACATCATAAGATCCAACTATAATAGCAAAGCTCGCGATACATCAAGATCGTACCACCTCAAGAACACGAGGGAGAGAGAGAGAGATCAAACACATAGCTACTGGTACATACCCTCAGCCCCGAGGGTGAACTACTCCCTCCTCGTCACGGAGAGCGTCGGGATGATGAAGATGGCCACCGGGGAGGGATTCCCCCATCCGGCAGGGTGCCGGAACGGGTCTAGATTGGTTTTCGATGGCTACGGAGGCTTCTGGCAGCGGAACTCTCAATCTATTATGTCCCCCGATGTTTTTAGGGTATATGGGCATATATAGGCGAAAGAAGTCGGTTAGGGGAGCCACAATGGGCCCACAACGGTGGGGGCACGCCTAGGGGGACAGGCGCGCCTCCCTGCCTCGTGGCCACCTTGCAGCTTCCCTGACGTCTACTCCAAGTCTCCTGGATTGCTTCCATTCCAAAAATAACTCTCCCTAAGGTTTCATTCCGTTTGGACTCCATTTGATATTCCTTTTCTTGAAACACTGAAATAGGCAAGAAAACAACAATTTGGGTTGGGCCTTTGGTTAATAGGTTAGTCCCAAAAATAATATAAAAGTGTATAAAAAGCCCATAAACATCCAAAACAGATAATATAATAGCATGGAACAATAAAAAATTATAGATACGTTGGAGACATATCAGCATCCCCAAGCTTAATTACTGCTCGTCCTCGAGTAGGTAAATGATAAAAACAGAATTTTGCTGTGGAATGCTTTCTAGAATATTCTTCAATGTATTTCTCTCTATTGTGGCATGAATGTTTAGATCCGCAAGATTCAAGATAAAAGTTTGTTGTTGACATAAAAATAGTAATACTCCAAGTATGCTAATCAAGCAATTATGTCTTATCAAAATACCATAGCCAAAGAAAACTTATCCCTACAATGTCATATAGTTTGTCCATGCTTCATTTTCGTCACACAAAATGCTCTCATCATGCACAACCCTGATGACGAGCCAAGCAATTGTTTCATACTTAGCCTTTTCAAACTCTTTCAACTTTTATGCAATATATGAGCGCGAGCCATGGACATAGCACTATGGGTGGAATAGAATATGATGATTGAGGTTGTGTAAGAAGACAAAAAGGGAGAATGTCTCACATTGACGCGGATAATCAATGGGCTATGGAGATGCCCGCCGATTGATGTCAATGCAAGGAGTAGGGATTGCCATGCAACGGATGCACTAGAGCTATAAATATATGAAAGCTCATCAAAGAAACTAAGTGGGTGTGCATCCAACTCGCTTGCTCACGAATACTTAGGGCATTTGAGGAAGCCCATCATTGGAATATACAAGCCAAGTTCTATAATGAAAAATTCCCACTAGTATATGAAAGTGACAAAATAAAAGACTCTCTATCATGAAGATCATGGTTCTACTTTGAAGCACAAATGTGGAAAAAGGATAGTAACATTGTCCCTTCTCTCTTTTTCTCTCATTTATTTATTATTTTTTTATTTTTTTATTTGGGCCTTCTTTTTTTTTCTTTTGGACTCTTTTTTTCGTCCGGAGTCTCATCCCGACTTGTGGGGGGATCATAGTCTCCATCATCCTTTCCTCACATGGGACAATGCTCTAATGATGATCATCACACTTTTATTTTCTTACAACTCAAGAATTACAACTCGATACTTAGAACAAAATATGAATCTATGTGAATGCCTCCGGCGGTGTACCGGGATTGCGATGAATTAGAGTGACATGTATGAATTTTTTTTATGAACGGTGGCTTTGCCACAAATATGATATCAACTACATGATCATGCAAAGCAATATGACAATGATGATCCGTGTCATAATAAATGGAATGGTGGAAAGTTGCATGGCAATATATCTCAGAATGGCTATGGAAATGCCATAATAGGTAGGTATGGTGGCTGTTTTAAGGAAGATATAAGGAGGCTTATGTGTGACAGAGCGTATCATATCACGGGGTTTGGATGCACCGGCGAAGTTTGCACCAACTCTCAAGGTGAGAAAGGGCAATGCATGGTACCAAAGAGGCTAGCAATGGTGGAAGGGTGAGAGTGCGTATAATCCATGGACTCAACATTAGTCATAAAGAACTCACATACTTATTGCAAAAATCTACAAGTCATCAAAACCAAGCACTACGCGCATGCTCCTAGGGGGGGTAGATTGGTAGGAAAAGACCATCGCTCGTCCCCGACCGCCACTCATAAGGAAAGCAATCAAAGAACACCCCATGCTTCAAATTTGTCACATAACGTTTACCGTACGTGCATGCTACGGGACTTGCCAACTTCAACACAAATATTCATCAATTTCACAATTACTCAACTAGCACGCCTCTAATATTACCACCTTTATATCTCAAAACCATCTATCAAGCATCCAACTTCTCTTAGCATTTCAAATTTATAGCCAAAGTAAATTACCATGCTGTTCTAAAGACTCTCAAAATAATATAAGTGAAGCATGAGAGTTCAACAATTTCTTCAAAATAAAACCACCGCCGTGCTCTAAAAATATATAAGTGAAGAACTAGAGCAAATGGCAAACTACTCCAAAAGATATAAGTAAAGATTAATGAGTAGTCGAATAATTATGCAACTATGTGAAGACTCTCTAACATTTAAGAATTTCACATCTTGGTATTTTATTCAAACAGAAAGAAAAACAAAATAAAATAAAATGACGCGCCAAGCAAAACACATATCATGTGGCGAATAAAAAATAGCTCCAAGTAAAGTTACCGATGAACGAAGACGAAAGAGGGGATGCCATCCAGGGCATCCCCAAGCTTAGGCTCTTGGTTGTCCTTGAATGTTACCTTGGGGTGCCTTGGGCATCCCCAAGCTTAGGCTCTTGCCACTCCTTATTCCATAGTCCATCGAATCTTTACCCAAAACTTGAAAACTTCACAACACAAAACTTAACAGAAAGCTTGTAAGCTCCGTTAGCGAAAGAAAACAAAACACCACTTCAAGGTACTTTAATGAACTCATTATTTATTTATATTGGTGTTAAACCTACTGTATTCCAACCTCTCTATGGTTTATAAACTCTTTTACTAGCCATAGATTCATCAAAATAAGCAAACAACACATGAAAAACAGAATCTGTCAAAAACAGAACAGTCTGTAGTAATCTGTAACTAACGCAAACTTATGGAACCCCAAAAATTCTAAAATAAATTGCTGGAGGAATTTATCTATTAATAATGTGCAAAAATAATTAACTAAATAGCACTCTCCAATAAAAAATGGCAGCAATTCTGGTGAGTGCTAAAGTTTCTATTTTTTACAGCAAGATCAACAAGACTTTCCCCGAGTCTTCCCAACGGTTCTAATTGGCACAAACACTAGTTAAAACAGAAAAACTCAATCATAATAGAGGCTAGATAAATTATTTATTGCTAAATAGGAGCAAAAATCAAGGAACAAAAATAAAGTTGGGTTGCCTCCCAACAAGCGCTATCGTTTAACGCCCCTAGCTAGGCATGATGATTTCAATGATGCTCACCTAAAAGATAACAATTGAAACATAAAGAGGGCATCATGAAGAATATAACTAGCACATTTAAGTCTAACCCTCTTCCTATGCATGGGTATTTTGTGAGAAAAACAACTTATGAGAACAATAATCAACTAGCATAGGAAGGCAAAACAAGCATAACTTTAAAACTTTAAGCACATAGAGAGGAAACTTGATATTATTGCAATTCCTACAAGCATATATTCCTCCCTCATAATAATTTTTCAGTAGCATCATGAATGAATTCAACAATATAACCATCACATAAAACATTCTTTTCATGATCTATAAGCATAGAAAATTTACTACTCTCCACATAAGCAAAATTCTTCTCGTTCAGAATAGTGGGAGTATCATAAGAAACTCGAATACTATAAATTGTTTCCACATTAAAGGAGTAATGTTCAGAAAAAGGGTAATCATAATCATGACAAGCTTTATAAATATAATCATCTCTACTTTTTATAGCATAAGTATCATCACAATAATCATCATAAGTAGCAACTTTTGTTCTCATCATAATCAATTGAAACCTCTTCCAAGATAGTGGAATCATTACTAAACAAAGTCATGACCTCTCCAAATCCACTTTCATAATTGTCACAATAAGATTCAACATTCTCCAAAATAGTGGGATCATTACTTCCTAAAGTTGACACTCTTCCAAACCCACTTTCATCAATATAATCATCATAAGTAGGACGCATGCTATCATCATAATAAATTTGCATATCAAAACTTGGGAGACTACAAATATCATCTTCATTAAACATAGCATCCCCAAGCTTGGGACAAAAATTAATTGCAGCAAATATATTCTCAAACTTTTCATTCTCATCAAACATTGCATCCCCAAGCTTGGGCCTTTTCATATCATAAGCATAATCACTCTCATCATTAATAGTATGGATGGCACCAATAGTATAACAATTATCATCATCACAATGAGTAATAGGAGCGAAATTATTTGGGAGGGATACATTTTTACCTTTGCTTCTTCTTTTTTTCTTTTTCTTCTTCACATCATGTGTGGGTTTTATCCTCTTTTCGGAGCTCCTTATTAATGAGATTGGTTGAACAGGAGGCTCCTCCTCATTACCTGATTCATCATAATAAATAATAGGAGGATATTAGGAAGTATCTTCCCTTTCATTAGTATTCTCTTCATCTTCTATTTGTTTTCTTTTCTTTCTGTAATTGGCAATATAAGGATTTTCAATGCAATTCACCGCACAATACATAAAAATTTCTTCTAGATCAATATCGAGGAATTTCTCAAGGTTATATTCTGTAATATGCTTAGTTATACGTTTCATTTCTTCATAACCCAAAAGCAAACTAAGTGCATTATGATGTGCAAGGGAAATCAAATCATCACAATTTTGGGACACGATACGATCATGAAACAATTTGCATTTGAGATTTAAATGACCATGTTCATTGCAAAGTTCACAAGTATGGTGAAGAAATTTTAAATTTTCAGCAAAAACATCGAGCCTTTCTTGCAACCATTTAGTTTCCAAATACATATCCCTCTTGCAAAATCTATTTTCCCTAATTGGTGTGTACTTGCAGGCTCTATATATACCACAAAAGTTGACATGCTTATAAGAGACATTTTCATCATGACTAGTGCAATCATCATTAGTACTATGGATATTCAAGGATTTCATACTAACAACATTGCAATCATGCTCATTATTCAAAGATTTAGTGCCAAACATTTTATAGACTTCTTCTTCTAGCATTTGAGCACAATTTTCCTTTCCATCATTCTCACAAAAGATAATAAAAAGAAGAAGCGTATGAGGCAAACTCAATTCCATTTTTTGTAGTTTTCTTTTATAAACTAAACTAGTGCTAAAACAAGAAACAAAAAGATTCGATTGCAAGATCTAAAGATATACTTTCAAGCGCTAACCTCCCCGGCAACGGCGCCAGAAAAGAGCTTGATGTCTACTACACAACCTTCTTCTTGTAGACGTTGTTGGGACTCAAAGTGCAGAGGTTTGTAGGACAGTAGCAAATTTCCCTCAAGTGGATGACCTAAGGTTTATCAATCCGTGGGAGGCATAGGATGGAGATGCTCTCTCTCTCAAACAACCCTACAACCAAATAACAAAGAGTCTCTTGTGTCCCCAACACACCCAATACAATGGTATATTGTATAGGTGCACTAGTTCGGCGAAGAGATGGTGATACAAGTGCTATATGGATAGTAGATAAAGATTTTTGTAATCTGAAAATATAAAAACAGCAAGGTAGCAAGTGGAAAAAGTGAGCGTAAACGGTATTGCAATGCTAGGAAACAAGGCCTAGGGTTCTTACTTTCACTAGTGCAAGTCCTCTCAACAATAATAACATAATTGGATCATATAAATATCCCTCAACATGCAACAAAGAGTCACTCCAAAGTCACCAATAGCGGAGAAAAAACGAAGAGATTATTGTAGGGTACGAAACCATCTCAAAGTTATTCTTTTCGATCAATCCGTTGGGCTATTCCTATAAGTGTCACAAACAGCACTAGAGTTCATAGTAAAATAACACCTTAAGACGCAAATCAACCAAAACCCTAATGTCACCTAGATACTCCAATGTCACCTCAAGTATCTGTGGGTATGATTATATGATATGCATCACACAATCTCATATTCATCTATTCAAACCAACACAAAGTACTTCAAAGAGTGCCCCAAAGTTTCTACCGAAGGGTCAAGACGAAAACGTGTGCCAACCCCTATGCACAAGTTCACGAGGTCACGGAACTCGCAAGTTGATCACCAAAACATACATCAAGTGGATCACGTGATATCCCATTGTCACCACAGATAAGCGCATGCAAGAGGTACATCAAGTGTTCTCAAATCCTTAGAGACTCAATCCGATAAGATAACTTCAAAGGGAATACTCAATTCATCACAAGAGAGTAGAGGGGGAGAAACATCATAAGATCCAACTATAATAGCAAAGCTCGCAATACATCAAGATCGTACCACCTGAAGAACACGAGAGAGAGAGAGAGAGAGATCAAACACATAGCTACTGGTACATACCCTCAGCCCTGAGGGTGAACTAGTCCCTCCTCGTCATGGAGAGCGTCGGGATGATGAAGATGGCCACCAGAGAGGGATTCCCCCCTCTGGCAGGGTGCCGGAACGGGTCTAGATTGGTTTTCGGTGGCTACGGAGGCTTTTGGCGGCGGAACTCCCGATCTATTCTATCCCCCGATGTTTTTAGGGTATATGGACATATATAGGAAAAATAAGTCGGTCAGGGGAGCCACGAGGGGCCCACGAGGGTGGGGGCGCGCCCAGGTGGCAGGCGCGCCTCCCTGCCTCATGGCCACCTCGAAGCTTGCCTAACGTCTACTCTAAGTCTCATGGATTGCTTCCGTCCAAAAATAACTCTCCCGAAGGTTTCATTCCGTTTGGACTCCGTTTGATATTCCTTTTCTTCGAAACACTGAAATAGGCAAGAAAACAACAATTTGGGCTGGGCCTCCGGTTAATAGGTTAGTCCCAAAAATAATATAGAAGTGTATAAAAATGCCCATAAACATCCAAAACAGATAATATAATAGCATGGAACAATCAAAAATTATAGATACATTGGAGACGTATCATTCGGCCACGTCAGGGGATCCTCATCCGTAGTATACTCCCTCTATTTTTATTTACTCTGGATAAAACGGAGGGAGTGGTAGTATAAATGACGTGGGCGGGGGAGTGGGAGGGGGACGAGGATCCCTTGCCGTAGCCTAGCCTACCTTTGAGTCATTGACACATGGTCCCATAGAGCATGGGACCCACCTGTCAGTGACTCAAAGGCAGGGTATGTCAGGGATTGCACAGTCAGAGGATCCACGTCCAGGGGAGGGACGTCAGTTTGCTCTCAACTGCGGTCCCACAAGTGAGCGAAAACACAAGACGAAGCGTGTTCCATTCGGTGAGTGACGTGGAGGGTCCAGTGTGCTGGGGTGCAAAACGAACGCGACAAGAGCGATGTACAAACAAAACCGATTGAACGGCCATCACCGGAACCACTATTCACACCAGAACCTTCACTGCTCGGCCTATGCAAGCCACTGCCCCAAAACCACACATCCTCTCCACCCCATTCCCCTGCCTTTCGATCCCCTAGCCCGTATCAAGCATCCCCTAGTTCGCTGGAAAGCCATGGTGCACCGCAAGATCACCTACTACAAGATGCTGATGCCGGAGCGCCGCGCAGAAATTGCGGCGGTGGTCGGTGCCACAGACCTCCGTTCCCAAGCTCGCTTTGCGGCGGGCCAATCCCCGAGTTCTCAGGAGCCAAGCTACGAGGAGGAGGAAGCTGATCCAATGTTCTTGGCGGAGGTCGCAGCACAGAAGGCCCCTGATGTGTATGAGATGATGGACATCGACTTTTTGCCGGCGTCCGGGTCCCCCATGGTGCAGGCGGACCAACGGTTCAACCTGGTGATACTAAAGGAGGGCCGGGAGGCAGAGGCTCAAGTCGACGCGGAGTGCGCGCATGCTGCTGCCATCAAGGCTCTCCTGTAGGCGGAACCGGATATCTTGGATGTGAACCGGGTGGCGGAAGCTCAACTCGACGCAGAGCGCGCACATGCCGCTGCCATCGAGGCCCTCCTTTAGGCAGAACCGGATGTCCTGGACTTGAACCGGGCGGCGGAGGCTCAACTCGACACGGAGCGCGCGGATGCCGCTGCCATCGAGGCCCTCCTGCAGGCGGAACCGGACGTCCTGGACTTGAACCGGGCGGTGCTCTCGTCCGTGCAGAGCGCCCGCACACTCCGCGTGAACGAGTAGCTGGAGGCCGAGGACAACCACGGTGCGGAGACACACATCAACAGCTATAGCTGGTTTGCGTCGGCAGCCAAAGACGACGAGGCCGTCTCGTCTCACGAGCAGTGATAGTTTTTCTTTATGTTGTTGTTTTTAGGGATCTTTTGTTGTGTAAAAACATATATTAACATATATTGTTATGCAAGTCGCCTGACTTTCATCATTTGGGTCAGTCTACCATTTCAGGCGGATGGATGAATATCCTACGTCTCCTAACCCTTCTTCCTCACCTCTTCTTCTTCCCCAATAGACCACCGCACGGGTTGTACGGATCCTCCCCAATATGCGGTTGGATAAACATATTGTATGAACAAAAATTATGTGTCAGCGGTAGGATGGCTGAGATTGGTTTGTTCACATGCGGTAGCACGTGTCAGTGAGGGTGTGTTCCCTTGCTTGGGTTTGCGGAGTGCAGGAGTGACTGTGTGAGGGTGCAGTGCGCCCGCGGCGTGCAGGAGCGACTGTGTGAGGGTGCGGTGCGACCGCGGCAGCCGTGCGCAAGTGTACCTCCTTTTCATTTTGAAAACTTTAGGCAAGCTTGGCAGAAATGTGTGGCGAAGTATGGCAATGCAAGGACTAGACCCAAATAGGATATAAGTACGTATGTACTAGGAGTACTAGTGTTAAAAAAGAAAGGCGAGGTTTTCCTTCGCGGGATTAATCGATACAAATCTTCGTTTGACGTGTCAATTAATGCATTTTTCTCCAAATCCCAAAGAGCAAACCAACCTTCTCGCTTCCGCATGCATGCAAGGGTATATTAATGTCCTTGGTTGCTAGTACGAGGCAAACCCCATCAATTTTTCCTCCATTAGTGTTAGTGGCCTTTTGCAAATTGTAATTTTGATATATTGGCCTTGTGTACAAAAAAATGGAGGTAGTAACTATTTGACTTCCTTCCCCATTGCAGTGACGTTGACGATATCTCGAACGTTGTGGTTTGGCGAAGTGTGTTCGACGGAGAACACCATTGAGGGAGACCACGGTAAGTCGTTCGCAAGTGCCACCTGCAAGCCGAGACAACCACCTTATTTGCATCCAGGAAATTCATTGAACCAAAGACCCGTAAATGTACTACTAGTACCTCCGTCCGGGTTTTTAAGTCCCCTCGACAGAAACGCAGGGACCAAGGCATGATCTACTTTTAACCGTGCGAGATTTTCCAGCGGAGGCGCAGCCAACGAGTTTCACGTGCAGTTAATGCATGCATTGGGAACACTTTAGTTTACCTCGCACGCGTGCATGCAGAGCAGTACTACCTCCCCTTACTTCCGCTAATAAAGATGGTCGCTGGGTATGCATTGGCTGCATGCAGCTGTGTATCGGCTGGTTTTTTGCTGCCATTAATTACCTCGTGCATGAGCCAATAGGAAGGGATGGATGTTTTGCATGCGGCCTCTTAAAACCGAACGTGCCAACACTGCTCACGGGACTAAAAATCCCGGATGGAGGTAGTAGTACTACTAGTACTAGTAAGGTACACGTGCATTGCACGCATGAGATTTGGTAACCAAATTATGAATAAATACCACACTATAGCATGTAAGCTTTGAGTCATATATGCATGATATAGATGTTCGTTTAATTCTTATAGTTCATCTCATCCAAAATCAATTAGTTTTATAAAAAATCTATTTTAAGATTCATGGAATTGTGCATTGTAAAGCATAAAGTAAAAACAAAAAGTGACAATTCATTTGGGGCAATTAAGATATGGAAGATTCTAGAACAAAGGAGAAGTGCTAGTGTTTTGAGGTTTGTGCATTATGCTTAAGTTCAACCATGGAGTCTTCTAGATCGTACATGTGGTAGAATCTGGTGGAATGTAGATGATATCCAATGGCCAGTAGTGCTCTGATTTGTCATCTCTGTACCATCGGATTGGCTTCATCCAACGACCAACTTCCAAAGTTATTCACACACTATATAGGGGTATAGATACACAATAGCGTCGTCCGTCCAACTTAGTGCGGTGAGGTAGTTTCTCAAAGAAGACGATGGAGAAGCGGAGTCAGTGAAGAGTGAAATGATGGTTGCTTTGTCCGTGCTTTGTGATTTTTCACCTCACTACTTTGTGATTTCTGATAGAAGGGACAGGGGAGTAGACTCTGTGCTATATATTGTACATGCGTCCAAGCACAGGAGAAAGAGCAGAGACATTGCATTTTTCTATTCCTTCAATCAATCAATCAGGGAGCTTCGGTTCCATCTTTTTGGCTTTGGCAGCACCGTCCATAATGGTTCCCATCGATGCCAAAAGCTATTTTCACATTTGGCTACACATTGTGGATGCCCTTAACCGTACCACTTGGTTTTGCTCCTGTGTGCTATCTATACAAATCTCAATTATATTGATCTAAAAAATTATAGAATCAAGATTAGTAAAAAGGAGGTGATTTTGCCACGCGGATGGCGGGGGGAGTTTCTTATTTTTAGAGGAAATTGGCCTGGCGGTTTGCTAACATGTGGTCCCACCTCTCAGTGCTTTACCAAGTCGATCTGCGTCCCACATGAGGCAGAACAACAGCAGAAGCAACACGTGGTTAACTTGAAGAAGACGAGGGAGAAGCGGATTCAGCAACGAGTGAAATGATGGTTGTTTCGTCCCTCCAACTTCTTTTTTTACTAGCATTATTATTACTTCATCCCTACAACTTAACAGCGGGAAAGGTACAACTTTGTGATTTGACGCCTCATTGCTCATTACTACGCCGGCGCCATGACTGGGTGCTTCAACCCTGCTGCTATGCACTATATTTCGGTATGGCACGTGGACCCGGTAGCTTGATGTCCCACATGTCGGCAAAAGGGACTAGGACATTTATGAAAGCGAGTGCTCCACTCTTACGACGGAGGAGTACACGACATGGCGGCCTAGTGAACTGTCACTTGTACTGTATAGTACTATAGTTTTGCTGTTTCGCACGATCCATCGATACAAACCCGATTAAACAGGAAAGGGTGGGATTTTTCCCGCGCGGTAGATGATACTGGCCATACATTTCAAAGGCAATTTTAATGTATGCAAACTGAATAATTAAGTAACAATATGATATCTAGTATAACTAAAAACACATATGATTTATTGTGTTAGAGTGTAGTAGTAGTGTTGTATTGCATAGTTGTTAGATGTAACATGCGAGAACATGTAGAGATGTAGTTTTGGAGGGCCTACAGAGAGAAAAGCATAATATGGTCACTGAACTTCAGAATACGCTCATTACAGTCACTATATATGTTTTGCGGTGATTATACGGTCACTTGCTCACCGTTCAGCATCGGATTGCACTCTGTTGACCAACCAAATAGTCTGCGTTGCACCATGTTGAGTAGTTAAATTGACCACGTTCCTTGTGGGTCCCACATGTCAGTTCGCATAGGAAAAAGGTCAGATAAACACTAATTTACGCAGGCGCGACAAGACTCCAACCCGTGTGTGGAAATCACATGGTTGTGTATGTGTCTGTCAGGGCCTGATGTGTGCGCATGCACGTGTAGGTTGAGCACTTGAGTGTGAGAGTGTGTGTTGGTCGTGTGGTGTGTGCATGCATGCGTGCATGTGTGTGTGTGAGTGTTGCATGTGTGTGTCGCTGCATGTGTATGTGTGAGTGTTGCATGCGTGCATGGCTGCATGTGTTCGTGTGAGTGTTGCGTGCATGCAGTTCGTGTGCATGCATGCGTGTGTGTATAATCACCACACCAGGTCATGTGTGTTAAAATAGATGGCTCAGCATACCAATACAAGGCCACCTTGTCCGTTGTGCCCGCGGTCATGACTTTGAACCACCGTCCAATATTTGTTTGTCATTTTTTTCATTCTTACTAGCAAGATGCCCGTGCGTTGCACGTAACATCAAGATGCATTTGTATGACTAGTTTATCTTGTGAGAGAAAAGGATGAACGGGGGAAGGCCTTATTTGCAAATGTGGAGAGGTGTGTGGGTACCTTTTTGCAAAATTGCCATAGCTTCCTTCCTATCCGTCAGATATAAATCGGAGGGCCTATATTGCAGGATGGCAGGCACACCATCATCACCAACTCTGTTTTTATAAGAGCGTAGAGTAGGTACAAGCTGACAGGTGGGCCCAATGGTAGTGAGATAATGTGATGCAACACCAAAGGTGCCACGTGGAGCGTTTAACTGGTCAACTAGTCATGTCTTGAGAAAATACAGAGTTGTACGGTGAGCTCGTGACTGTATAATAACCACAAAACGTAAATGGTGACCGTAATGAGTGGATTCTGAAGTCCAATGTACGTATCCTGCTTTTGCTTCAAATACAATGATCGTCACTGTATATATCGCGAGAGAAAGATGAAACATGTGTGAATGTGCTGGGGGGGCTTACTTTTAGAGGACCTGGATATAGTTTGTGTGCGTACGTGAAAGGGGTGTAGAGGGGGTGTATGCGATGGAGAGAGAGATGCTCTTCGTTTCTCTTTATTATGACTAACTTTATATATAGTATAAAAATATAGAAATTCACAGTGCGGAATAAATATGATTGTGGGAACCATGCAATGCAAATTAACGTTCATACTCCTCCATATAACTTTGTAATGTTGTATATATGTAGAAATTCTAATATATTTTTTGGCGAAAATTTTATTCAAAGGAATGTTGTATGCGAAATAAACATGAAGAGAGGGCTTTTTAGATCAATGGGGTCCGTGATGTAACATGTGTAAATGTGTAGTTGATGTATTTGGCAGGGCCTAGAGAGGCATGTGTGTGTATTACGTATTCAAGAGAGGCATGGATAGAGGGGCCGGCAGGGGGAGGGGGTGTGGGAGAGATAGCATGAGAAATGAGAGAGGTCTAGAGAGAGAGAGAGACGAGTATGATGTCACGGCAAGAGATTCCCTTGAGTGTGTTTATGCAAGGGGGAGGGGATAGAGGCACGAGGAGAATTTTCTTTTGTGTGGTGTCTGTGTTGGTATGTGTGGGTGTGAGAAGATAACCAGGCCTGGGGGCAGAGGGTGTGTCACCGCATGAGGTACGGTGGGTCAAGGTGAGGCCCTTGGTTCGGTTCCGTCCTGCACCACATTGGTCGGCCGTGACGCATTTAGGGAGACCCATGGATGACTAGTCGTACAAGACAAAGATAGCAGAATCATGAAGGACTATGTGTCCACTGACAAAGCTGGCTAGGATTTGTAACCCTACGTCCTCTGACTAAGGTAACCCCTTATCTATTATATTACTATTCATCCAACCTAACTTGAAGGGGCATCCTACAGAATGCTCTGCTATAACCATACTCGTCGATTAGGAAGATAGGTGTGAGACAATGCGTGAGAGACAGGCCTAAAGATAATGTGCGTACAGGAGACACGTAGGCATGTCTATGTATATAGAAAGGGTCGATGGGGATTGTGTGTGTGTATGCTTGTGAGAGGAATAGTGTTTGTGATAAAGGTTAGTGAAAATAGTCGTAAATGGTTATGAGAGGGAGGGAGGGTTATATCGAGAGCATGTATGCAAGAAAGACACCTCGGGAGAGAGTGTGTGAGCATGCGTGAGAGACCACCAATGGAGAGTGAAACTACACGTAAAAGATTGATGTACACATTGAATAAAGATATAAATTGTATCCAAATATTAGGATGGGATCATGATATTTGCAATTCGCGTAAGGAACGGTGATTGATCCATCAGACATCTAGATTCTATCGAATTTGAGCATGTCTATGTTATTATTCGACATAATTGATCCACATAGTTAGTATTTTTAACTCCACACAATGCATCACTTTAGCAATTGAATATAAACGTTGGTATAGTTCATGTTGTGTGTGTAAAGCACATTATACATACGAAAGTTACACAATGAACATTATAAATAGCTATCTATGAACTAGCATACATTTGAATTCAACTTAAGGTGGTTTAAAAAATTCGAATTCAACATGAAGTCCATTCAATTATTTGAATTCGATATCATGGCATTTGTAAATCATACCTAAATTATGGGGGCACCAATCTTTGCTCTGATTTTGTACATAATAGCATATATAGTCGTGTGCAAAATAGATTCAAATTTAGCTCCTCCATTCCAAAATAATCGTAGTTATAGGATTTTCAAGTGTCAAAATTTCAAAAAGAAGCGGATAATTTAATGAGGTTTTCAAACATACAAGGTTAAATTTAATGTTGTCTATTTAGGTCAATCCTCAAAGTTCAAGAGTACTCTAAACGTGAATGCTTCTGTTTCAAAATTTTGAACGAAGCGCTAAAAGAGCCTCTACTTGCCCGAAACCGCGTGAGACCAATGTTTGGTAGTCGAAGGGAATTACTTTTCTAACTCTGACCCGTGAAACCTACCGGCCCGGCGTCCAAAGGTCTAAACCGGGGTATGTTTGTAGCTTCATCTAGACGCCACGCAACCGCCTCCGAAAAACATTCATACACAATGGCTGCCTAAGCACACATGCGCGCGGCCGAAATCGCTCCCACCCACTATTTGGTACACCTGGGATTACCATCCTACCCCCGACCCGCAGTAGGTCCGAAATTTAAGAGGGGGGCAAAGTTTGTACTTTCCCCAAATTTCAAACAAGCGCGTCCCATCTGTTTAAAAAAAGCCAAAAACAAGCATGTCCCAGACCGAAACATGGTTCTCCTTTAGCTCCCCCCCCCCCCGCCTGATTCCCCATTCGTACTCTGTGGGCGCCAAAACTACCTCTCCACCAGCGCGAAACCTGGCGTCCTCCGTCCGCCACTCCATCCCACCCATCAACCGCCGCCCTCCTCCATCACACTGGAGCCGATACCCCGACGTCGTCGTCCACCGCAACCTCAACTGCAACACCCTCCATGGCTAGTAGTTGAAGCTGAGGTCGAGTCGTCCGTACCCGAGCCAGTTCAACCACGCCATCCTGCGCCTCACCGCTGCCGCTCCAACTTCACCACCGTCCACCGCACCATAGTTGTTCCTGCTACGCCGTCCTTCGCCGCCTCGGACCTGCTTCCCTTCCGCCGACATACGGCCACGGCAACACAGTCAACAATTTGGCCAGGGTTCGTCCAAGGCTGCACCCTCCTCCAAAACATCGGTTCCCCCAGCAAAAAGAAGAAGATCGCCACGACATATGGAGGACACCACATTGGCAACCGGAAATGGTACTCCTCTTCCCTTATTCGTGCAAATCTTACATGTCTACTTGCACGGTATTCATCCCACAAAAGACACTATTTGATCACTTCTTCTTGATAGTAGATGTTCCTAGTAACTCACGATGCACAAGGTTTCTCCTCATATATTATTTCACCTTAGCTAGAGGTCCGTCGCCCCCTGGATTTCAATTCCTGGTCAGTTGATTCCCAATTAATGAAAGCATTCCCCAGCGTAACAGGCGCTAGTCCGCCGATTACGCCAGGGAAGCAGTGCCTCAGTGTTTATCTTAGGGGCGTGTGGGGCCTAGAGCTGCTGGCGCCCGATCTGGAGGTCGGCCGGGATTAAAGGGATGGCCTGGGGGCGCTACCAAGCACGGCGGTGGTGTGAGGTCGAGGGGAGGGTGGGGCGGCGGAGGCAGGGGTCTGGGCCGGTGGTCACTGGTGGTTCGAGAAAGATCGTCAACAGTGACTGGTGGGAGGTAGACAAAGGCCATCTGCCCGTTCCTTATAGATTGGATGGTTCATAAAAAATCGACTGACCTATTTATTTTTAGTCGACTATTATCTTGATAGGACCACATATGGTGGTGGCTGGAGGAGTACCTGCATTTCCCGTGCTCATATATTACAAAATCATACAGAGTAGAATCTAATTTTATTTGCCATGCAATGTTGTAGAGCTATCATATGTCTCTTTTCATTTATTTTTCAGCCACCTGCTATATGCTATTTTTACAGTGCACTAGTTCTGCACACACTTCACCCATACTCTCACTATTGTGTTTTTATGCAAGGGTATTTCAGACTCTGCTGCCTTGAGAGAAGCAGAAAAGAAAAGAGAGAAGTTGCTCCAGTGTTGTACACGGATAGGCCAGACACGTTTCAGCCTTATAAAGGGTGCGGTGTCAGCAGATGGAGACGGTAAACGTAGCTCTGGAGTTGATGACCTCGCTCGCAATGAACCACCATCCCAGGTGCTTGCTTTAACTTCGCGGTGTCATATGTGGTTGCATGTTGCATATGGTGTCTAGCTTGTATTCGAAAGCCCGAGTTGGTCTTTATTAAGATAAGGAAAGATATTTTTTACATGAACCACCATCTTGTGAGCACCAGAAGACAAATAGCTAGTCAGGGCACTGGCCGAGCCAGTGACAAGCCCAGCACAGACAGTCATCACCTGGAAGCCAACTAAAAAGCCACAATGGTGGCGAAGCAGCCTGCCTCCCACCAGGCTCTCAGGTCCTAGATGATCATGCTCACCACTCTAGCCGGATGTCTAGCTTGTATTGCTTCCAATTTGGTTAAATTGCATCTCCTTAGATTACACATTATACCTTTGAATATGACATGCCTTCCTGTTTTTGGTACATACTAGTACATCTGTCTATTAACTGTGTTCTTACATCAAACTAATGTTCTTGTGTATCCTCACCAATCACTTATGATGAGGCGGTCAGGCCAGTGGACTACTGTGAGTAAAGATCCTCATTTAAAGAATGCAGCGTCAACCTCCCCACATGATTCTCAAGAAATAGCAAGGGTAGATGAAGATAGTGAACGTAGCTCTGTAGTTGATTACTGCATTTCCCCTACACAAGCATCGCAGGTGCTTGCTCTAACTTGGCAGCGTGATATGTGGTTGCATGTTGCATATGGTGTCTAGATTGTAATTCTTCCAATCTGGTTAAATTGCATGTGCTATTCTGCTTAGTTTATACATTATACCTGTTAATGTGACATGCCTTCCTGTTTTTAGTACATAGTACATCTGTCTATTAAGCATGTCCTTACATAAAACTATTGTTTTTTTGTATCCCGCGTCAATCAATATAACAAGACACCTTTAGTATATGCAGTGCGATATTAGTTGCATCTTTCATATGATTTATAGCATGCGCTGCTTCTAATTTGTTGAAATGCCATTTATGATGGGACGCTTTTAACTTGGCAGAGTCATATTGGTTGCATCTTTCATGTGGTGTCTAGCTTGCATTGCTTCTTATTTGTTGAAATGGCTTCTGCTTAGTTTACACAAATAGTTGTGAATATGCCATTTCGTCCTTTTTTTGTACATATTCCATCCCGGTATCATGTGTTTGCCTTACATCAAAGTAGTGATTGTCAGTATCATGCATGAATGAGTTCTGAAGAGTGAATTTTATTGCTTTTTCTTGTCAGTTTTACTTGACAATTCAAAATCAATAAAGCGGAAGGAAGTTAGCAAGGCAGTGGATAATGGTGCCCTTTCCAAATGGAGGGCCTCTACAGATTCTACTCCTCCAACCCCCCAAGATGAGTTGCGAGAAAACACATGCATAGACACTCAACGTAGATGTGTTGATGATGAGCACGTCTCCCCTAGTGCACCATCACAAGTGCTCCCTCTAACTTGGCATTATTATATGTGGTTGCATGTTATGTATAATGTCTAGCTTGTATTGCTTCTAATTTTGTTGAATTCCATCTGCTTACTTTACACATTATACTTGTGAATAAGACACGCGTTCCTGTTTCTAGAACATACAATATCTGTCTATCGCACCATGATCTTACATCAAAGTACTACTGTTGTGTAACCTGCAACAATCACTTATCATAAGACACGTTTGACTTGGGAGTGTGATATAGGTTACATCTTGCATTCTTTTCTAGCTTGTACTACTTCTAATTTGTTGAACCGACACTTATGACGAGACAGTTTTAACTTGGTAGAGTGATATTCGTTGCATCTTTCATGTGGTGTCTAGCTTTCATTGCTTCCAATTTGTTGAAATGCCTTCTCCTTAGTTTACACATCATAAGGGTTGTTGTTTGCATCTTGCATATGATTTATTTCTTGTACTGCTTCACATTTGTTTAAACGCCAGTTATGACGCGACACTATTAACTTGGCAGAGCGATATTTGTAGCATCTTTCATATGGTGTCTACCTTCCATTGATTGCTTCTAATTTAGTGAAATGTCTCCTGCTTAGTTTACACATCATAGTTCTGGTTATCTCATGTCGTCCTGTTTTTCATACATATTACATCCTCCTATCATGTGGTTGTCTAACATCAAAGTTCAGTTTGTCTGTATCACGCATCAATTTGCTCTGAAGAACTAAATTGTTATTCCTTTTTCTTGTCGGCTTGACTTAACATGCCACAGAGAAAGAGGAAGGAACACAGAATGACAGGGGATGGTGTTAGTACTAAGGACACACGGAATAGGAAGCGGAAGAATCCTGCAGATTCTGCTGGTACTGATGGTGCAATAGAAGGTCAAAGTCCAGCGGAAAATTGTACAAACGGGGTATCCCATGCTACACGAGCTGTAGAATAAGCCAAACAGAAACCAATTGCTACCACCAAACAAGCAGAGACAGCCCTAGTTATTGCAACACATTCCACAATACCACCAGCTGCATGAGTTACTCGTTTGTCAACTCAGCTAGCAGCACATTCCCAAGCTCCCTTGCCACCTGACACAACTTCCGAAGCACTCTTGACACAAGACGAGTTGGCAAGATCAGATGAACTTTGTGAGCTTCAACAGCAAGAAGGTAGTTGTTGGAGTCAAGTTATAGTTGCATGCTTCTTTATATGTAGTCTCACAGTTTGATATACATTAACACTTCCTATGTTCGTTGTTGGACTAGCAGCTAGGCGCAAGAGGAAACAAACATCAGGGATAATGCTCGATAGGTTAACTAAATCTAAAGGAGGAAGAATGGAGATCCGTTTTGAGGCAGGCTTAAAAAGGCCATGTGATGCTACAGAGTCAGCCAAGTTAGTATCAGAGGCAACGGTTGCCGTTAGGTGTCATGTACGTATCCTCCCAACATAGATTCAGTACAGGAATGACAAAGACGAAACCTAGTTCAACACCTTCATCGACCATTTATCTGTAAGTACGGTTATGTATGGAAACTAGTAATATCGTCTTGCTCTATCCCATACTTTCTAGGTTGCTGATAATGAGACTCCCATAATTTTCAACATATGAGGTTCAAGTTGGATAGCCAAGATGATGCAACCAGACAAGCTTGCACCCATGTTTTCAAGTCTGCTCGGCAGTATCGGTATAACTTGAGGAAAACTCACTTTGAAGGCAAGGCTAACACTGAACTTGCCCAAACATCTCCAGTGGAAAATATATCGGATGAAGACTGGAGAGGCCTCATTAAACACTGGTCTGATCCAAAGTATCAGGCACATTATATATATATATATATGTGTGTGTGTGTGTGTGTGTGTGTGTGTGTGTGTGTGTGATCAGATCACATGTTGAAGTCCTATTTACGCATGTGCCACACAAATCTATCTTCTTTTAGGTGAACTGTTCAAAGAACAAGGCCAACCGTACGAAAGTGAAATTCCAACAGACGACGGGATCTCGTAGCTATATTGCACACTGCGAGGCTCTTGTAATTAGCTATTGTTTCACTCTTTTCGTTGTACCATATTATCATATATATATTGACTTGTTCCAAATGCAATGGAAAGCCCGCAAGGACCAAAAAGTACCTGAACCAAATGTTGTGGAAATCTTCAAGGACTGTCACACCAGCAAGACAAAGGGCATGACTACACCAGTCAAAGCCGCTGTTGTAAGTCCTTAATCCTCATACCTTTTAACTGCTACTTACTCTGACTTGTGCCTTGAACTGCATGATTTGCAGCCAATGTCTATTACTCTTTTCAGTTTTATACAGAACTGTCTTGGGGTATCATTGCACCTTACAAGGTTTAAAAGAGAGGAGTGATGTTCCTTTGATCTTGACTTGTAATCCAGTTCCGTGCTGGAGTTGCCCAAACAACGCTACAATTGCCTGTTTGTCTATTCTCAGTTGTTTTGTGATATGAATGATGTCATACTATGCTTACCATATTATAAACTGTGTCTCTTTATCCTTAGTTGTCAATACAATGTGAAGAAATAGACAATACATTAGCCATGGTACATGGTCATATGTTTGGAACCTGGTTTTATTATGTTCTTTGCAGTAAAATACAACTAATATTTTACATGGGTTCACCAGAATAAGTTCTGTATATAGACCAAAGCTATTTTGTTTGGTTTTGCTGCCTCCTTAATACCTTCTGTTCTGGTACTACTAATGTAAAAACTCAACTTTTCAGCAAGCTATGGAAAAAATGGCGGAACCGCCACCTTCTGAAGGTGGCGAGGCAACTATAACCGCAATGTCAGCTCTTGCTGCAGTGGGTCAGTGCCTGTCCACTAACTGTGCGAAAAGCACGTTCCTGTGTAATACTAGGTTGGTTGTTAAGGCAATCTCGTCCAAACTGCCTCATAATCAAGATATGCAAGCTCAAAACAATGTTATATCTGTGCTCCAGACACAAGCCCATTCCCTAATAGAGACCCTTTGTGAAACAGGGACAGACATTGTTCGATGTTGTCAAGATATGCATGGTTTTGAAACCAGACTATCAGACATTTGCTATGTTGTTCAGGAGCCTAGGATAAATGAAGGCGAAGTTTATGGTGCTCCATCGGACAATACAGCATGAAAACATAACAATTAGGTCAAATGAACTGAGCTTCTGAACTTCTGGTGGTGCATTTATCTGCCAGACTGTTAACTTTTATGCCAACCTTCCTTTTCTTTTGTTTTAAAGTTGTAATTTGTTTTGTTGTGATACAAAATTTGTTCTTAAGCCATTTTTGTATAGTGTAGGGTGTTCCCTATATTTGCACTGGTGGCGATCTTTGATGCCCAGTGGATGTAATCTGTGCAATCGCCTTAATAGCCTAGCGTTAGTTTCGGGCTTATTTATTCCCTAGTCTTATTTTTCCCTAGTTTGCTAGTGGCCGCAACAACCATGGGCCATATACGGACCGTGGTAACTTTGACCCTGCTACGGGTCATAGGATCCATGGGCCTCCTACGGGCCGTCTATAAATGGGCCTCCAACAGGGCCGTAGAATCGGTGGGCCTCGGGCCGTCGGATAAATGGGTCAACATGGGCCGTAAACGGGCGTAATTGGTATCAACCCAGCACGCTAACGGGCCGTTAACAGGATGGAGGACAACAAAGGCTTAATTCTGTCACAGGCATAACGGGTCGTTAATGGGCCAGAATATAGGACGGGCTGGAAACGGCACAACGGGTTAACAAGCCAAAAACGGTCCGACTCTTGCCACCGGCTGAATTTATCCCATTAGGGGAACAGGCCAGTAACGGGGCGGAAGTAATCGAGGGCCGGAAAGGAGCCCAAGAACGTATAGGCCCTCAGTAGGCCGAAAGCTAACACGGGCTGGAAACGACCCATGTGAATCATGGGCCGTTAACGGGTACAAAGAAATTTACTATTCATTATGGGCTAGATTAACTGTGGGCCTCTAAAGGACCTAAAGATACAAAGGCCTCATATGGGCCGAAAGACGTCATGGGCCATACACGGGCCGAAAGTGAAACGGGCTGGTGTTTGATAATCCCCAAGTGCAGGGAATCATTGTAGCAATTCCCAAAGGTGGAAGTGATAAGTATGGAGTGTCGAACCCACAAGGAGCTAAAGGTAAGATCAATATTCTCTCAAGCCCTATCTGCCACTGATACGACTCTACGTATGCCGAAAGTTTGATTCCAACTAGAAACGAGAAATAAAACTACGTTGTGGGTATGAAGAGGATAACTTTGCATGATATCAGAGAGCTAAAATATAAAAGTAGGTGCTATTATCATAAAGTTAGAATATATTACTAAATATTATAAATAGCGAGTGTGGAATAATGATGGGTCGGTATGCGGAATTGTCCTAGGCAATTGTTAACAAGACCGGTAATCACTATTGAAGTTTCATATGAGGGAGAGGCATAAGATAACACACTTTCTCTTCTTGGATCATATGAACTTATGATTGGAACTCTAGCAAGCATCCGCAACTACTAAAGATCATTAAGGTAAAACCAAACCATAGCATTAAAGTCTCAAGTCCTCTTTATTCCCATACGCCATATCCCGCTTATCCGTGTTTGTGTTTCAGTCACTCACGCAACGCAGACAACAAGCAAACCATGGACATATTGCAACACCCTACAGCGGGAATCCCTCACGCTTGCGCGACATGGAGGGCACCATAGGACAGCACCAAAGTAAAACATACAACTCATACCAATCTAGATCATCAATCAACCCAAAGACAAAGGATATCTACTCAAAACACCATAGGATGGCAACACAACATTGGATCATAATATGTGGCATAAAGCACCATGTTCAAGTAGGGATTACAGCGGGGTGTGGGAGGGTGGAACGTGTAAAAGAGATGAGGATGTTGATGGTGATGGTGATGTTGATGAACACGATCACCGCGGTGATGATTCCCCTCCCGATGGCACTCCGGCGCCACCGAGAGAGAAGAGGAGAGGTTCTCCCCTTGTGCTTCCTCCTCCATGGCCTCCCCACTAGCTGGGGAGAGGTTCTCCCTCTGGTCCATGGCCTTCATGGTGATACTGGCCCCTCCGGGATCCTCCTCCATGCCCTCCGATGATGATGGGCCCCTCCGGCAGGGTGCCAGAGAAGGCCTAGATTGATTTCTCGTGGCTATAGAGGCTTGCGGCGGTGGAACTTCCGATCTAGGTTAATTTCTAGAGGTTTCTATGTACATAAGAGGTTTTGGCATTGAGAACAAGTCAGGGGGTCTCCGGGCTGTCCACGAGGTAGGGGGCGCACCCAGGGTGCCTCCCACCCTCGTGGGCAGCCCGGGACTCTTTCGGCCCAACTCTTTTACTCCATGGCCTTCTTCTGGTCCAAAAATAAGCTCCGTCAAGTTTTAGGTCAATTGGACTCCATTTGGTTTTCCTTTTCTGCGATACTCTAAAATAAGGAAAAAAACAGAAACTGGCCATGGGCTCTAGGTTAATAGGTTAGTCCCGAAAATCATATAAAATAGCATATAAATGCGTAAAAAAACATCCAAGGTTTATAATATAATAGCATGAATACTTCATTAATTATAGATATGTTGGAGATGTATCCTCATCCCTAAGCTTAATTCCTGCTCGTCCTCGAGAAGGTAAATGATAAAAGAAATAATTTATGAAGTGTGAATGCTAGCAAGTGCATAAGTTTCATCAATGATAGTTCCAATCACTTTTTCTAGCATCACTATATATCATAACAGTAGCTCATGTTCATAAAACTTTTCATGATCAATTAACAAGCTATTCACATGTTAAAGTATAGATCATAAACTTTCTTGAAACTAACAAACTATATTCTCAGTCATCAAACAATTGCAATTCATCTTATTTTCAGGAAGGGTCTATGTCAGAGCTTTGATTTAGCAAACTCCACATACTCAACTATCATTTAATCTTTCACACTTGCTAACACTCACGTGATATTTATGGGTTCAAAGTTTTAATCGGACACAAATAAAGATAGGGGCTTATAGATTCGCCTCCCAACCTTTTACCTCAAGGGTAATGTCAACAATAATAGTTCATGATAACTTACATCCAATCGGATATATATATCAGGATCTTTCCAACACAATGTGCTTGCCAAAGGATAAAATGTAAAAAGGAAAGGTGAAGATCACCATGACTCTTGCATAAGGGTAGAAGATAAAAGTAAAAGATAGGCCCTTCGCAGAGGGAAGCAGAGGTTGGCATGCGCTTTTACGGTTGGATGCACAAAATCTTAATGCAGAAGAATGTTACTTTATATTGCCACTTGTGATATGGATCTTTATTATGTAGTCCGTCGCTTTTATTTCTTCCACATCACAAGATCGTATAAAGCTTATTTTCTCTACATTAATAGATCATACATATTTAGAAGGCAATTTTTATTGCATGCACCGATGACAACTTACTTGAAGGATCTTACTCAATTCATAGGCAGGTATGGTGGACTCTCATGGCAAAACTGGTTTAAGGAATGTTTGGAAGCACAAGTAGTATCTCTACTTGGTGCAAAGAATTTGGCTAGCATGAGGGAAAAGCAAGCTCAACATGTTGGATGATCCAAGACAATATACTTTACTTCGGATATAAGAAAACATAACCCATTACATTGTCTTCCTTGTCTGACATCAACCTTTTAGCATGTCATATTTTAATGAGTGCTCACAATTGCAAAAGATGTCCAAGGTAGTATATTTATATGTGAAATCTCTTTTCCTTCAATATTCTTTCATGAATTGTTCAAGTGACCAATTCTAAGTTTGCTAACTTTCAATAAGTTTACTACCTATACTTATTCTGTGTGAAGTCATTACTCCCCATGGTATAAGCATATGAATCTTATATAAATTCAGATTTATAATATTCAATTATTGAACCATTTACTCATAGGATATACGTCGAGCACGTGAGTAAATGACAAACTACTCCCAAAAGATATAAGTGAAGGACACTGAGTAGTCAAATAATTAACTAGCCATGGAAGGATTCTTTTTCATTTAAGATTTAAGATCCAATGATTTTATTCAAACAGCAAGTAAAATTGAAAATACGCTCCAAGAAAAACACATATCATGTGACGAATAAAAATATAGCTCTGAGTAAGGTATACCGATAGTTTTGAAGACGAAAGAGGGGATGCCTTCCGGGGCATCCCAAGCTTAGGCGCTTGAGTCTTCCTTGAATATTACCTTGGGGTGCCTTTGGAATCCCCAAGCTTAGGGTCTTTCCACTCCTTATTTTCCTCATATCGATATCTCACCCAAAGCTTGAAAACTTCAATCGCACAAAACTTAACGGAACTTCGTGAGATAGGTTAGAATGATAAAGAGTAAACCATTCACTTTGGTACTATAAAATACAAGGTTAATAATTTTTCTCACACAATTCCTACTGTACCATATCATTTCTACAATTTATATTGAGAAATATAAGCCATAGAAACTAGAAAACAAGCAAACTATGCAATGAAAACAGAATCTGTCAGAAATAGAACAGTCTGTAATGATCTGAACACCAACCATACTTCTGCTACTCCAAAAATTATGAAATAAATTTGTGGGCGTGAGGAATTTGTATATTAATCTTATGAAAAAAATAATCAACTCAATCACACTCTTCTGTAAAAAAAATGACAGCTAATCTCGTGAGCGCAAAGTTTCTGTTTTTTACAGCAAGATCACATTAACTTTCACCCAAGTCTTCCCAAAGGTCTTACTTGGCACTTTATTGAAACAAAAGCTATAATACATGATTAATACAGTATCTTAATCATGAGAACACACAAAAACGGTAAGGGCAAATATTGGGTTGTCTCCCAACAAGCGCTTTTCTTTAATGCCTTTTAGCTAGGCATGATGATTTCAATGATGCTCACATAAAAGATAAGAATTGAAACATAAAAAGAGAATCATGAAGAATATGACTAGCACATTTAAACCTAACCCGCTTCCTATGCCTAGGTATTTTGTGAGCACACAATTTATGGGAACAAGAATCAACTAGCATAGGAAGGCAAAACAAGTATAACTTCAAAACTTTAAGCACATAGAGAGGAAACTTGATATTGTTGCAACTCCTACAAGCATGTATTCCTCCCTCATAATAATTTTCAGTAGCACCATGAATGAGTTCAACAATATTACCATCACATAAAGCATTCTTTTCATGATCTACAAGCATAGAAATTTTACTACTCTCCACACAAGCAAAACTCTCCTCATTCGGAATAGCGGGATCACTAGTTCCTAAAGTTGACACTCTTCCAAACCCACTTTAGATGATAGTATTATTCATACTCCAAAAGATATAAATGAAGTTCATGGAGTGTTCTAAAATTAATATAGACTAACCAATATCCAAGCTCAAAATGTATAAGTGAAGCACACGAAGCATTATATAAAGCCATACTCAAAAGATTTAAGTGAAGCTCAAAGAGAAATTATATAAGATCATACTTAGAAGATATAAGTGAAGCACATGAAGTATTCTATAAATTGATGAAGGGACATCTCATACTAGCATGGTTCTTAAAGAAAAAAGAAAAACATAAAGGACACAAATCATGTGAACAAAACAAAAACCGAGGTATATCGATAATTGTTGAAGAAGAAAGATGGGATGCCAACCGGGGCATCCCCATGCTTAGATGCTTGAGTATCCTTAGAATATTTACTTGGGCATGAACACAAGTGCTCAAGTTCGACCCCCACTTCTTCAATGCATAACTTTCCAATCACTTCTCTTTTCGAAAAACTTTTTAGGCATGAGAGGCAAGTATTTTTTTTGGTATTTTCATTATTTAAAAAAATTGTATGTTTCACCCACAACTAAACAGAAACAAAAAAGGAAAAACAAAATCTACTTAGTGAAGAAAGTAAACAAGCACACACGAGAATATCAGCCCCACGCTATTGCTCCCCGGCAAAGGCGCCGAAAAAGAGCTTGATAATCCCCAAGTGCAGGGAATCATCGTAGCAATTCCGAAAGGTGGAAGTGATAAGTATGGAGTGTCGAACCCACAAGGAGCTAAAGGTAAGATCAATATTCTCTCAAGCCCTATCTGCCACTGATACGACTCTACGTACGCCGAACGTTTGCTTCCAACTAGAAACAAGAAATAAAAATACGTTGTGGGTATGAAGAGGATAACTTTGCATGATATCGGAGAGCTAAAATATAAAAGTAGGTGTTGTTATCATAAAGTTAGAATATATTACTAAATTATAAATAGCGAGTGTGGAAAAATGATGGGTTGGTATGCGGAATTGTCCTAGGAAATTGTTAACAAGACCGGTAATCACTATTGCAGTTTCATATGAGGGAGAGGCATAAGCTAACATACTTTCTCTTCTTGGATCATATGCACTTATGATTGGAACTCTAGCAAGCATCCGCAACTACTAAAGATCATTAAGGTAAAACCCAACCATAGCATTAAAGTATCAAGTCCTCTTTATTCCCATACGTCATGTCCCGCTTATCCGTGTTTGTGTTTCAGTCACTCACGCAACGCAGACAATAAGCAAACCATGGACATATTGCAACACCCTACAGCGGGAATCCCTCACGCTTGCGCAACACGGAGGGCACTATAGGACAACACCAAAGTAAAACATAAAACTCATACCAATCTAGATCATCAATCAACCCAAAGACAAAGTATATCTACTCAAAACATAATAGGATGGCAACACATCATTGGATCATAATATGTGGCATACAACACCACGTTCAAGTAGGGATTACAGCGGGGTGCGGGAGAGTGGACCGCGTAAAAGAGATGAGGATGGTGATGGTGATGGTGATGTTGATGAACACGATCACCGCGGCGATGATTCCCCTCCCGATGGCACTCCGGCACCACCAAGAGAGTGGAGGAGAGGTTCTCCCCCTTGTGCTTCCTCCTCCATGGCCTCCCCCTAGCTGGGGAGAGGTTCTCCCTTTGGTCCATGTCCTTCATGGTGATGATGGCCCCTCCGGATCCTCCTCCATGCCCTCCGATGATGATGGCCCCCTCCGGCAAGGTGCCAGAGAGGGCCTAGATTGATTTCTTGTGGCTACAGAGGCTTGCGGTGGCGGAACTTCCGATCTAGGTTAATTTCTGGAGGTTTTTGTATATATAAGAGGTTTTGGCATCGAGAACAAGTCAGGGGGTCTCCGGGATGTCCACGAGGTAGGGGGCGCACCCAGGGGGCGCACCCAGGGGGCGCGCCTCCCATCCTCGTGGGCAGCCCGGGACTCTTCTGGCCCAACTCTTTTACTCCATGGCCTTCTTCTGGTCCAAAAATAAGCTCTGTCAAGTTTTAGGTCAATTGGACTCCGTTTGGTTTTCCTTTTCTGCGATACTCTAAAACAAGGAAAAAACAGAAACTGGCATTGGGCTCTAGGTTAATAGGTTAGTCCCAAAAATCATATAAAATAGCATGTAAATTCATATAAAACATCCAAGGTTGATAATATAATAGCATGAATACTTCATAAATTATAGATACGTTGGAGACGTATTAGTGTTATATTCGATGGCCCACATGACGTTGTTGGGTCAATTTCGGGTAGGCCCTAACGGGTCGTGAGTTACCGAGCCATAAAATGGGCTATTTGCGAAGAGACCGTTAATAGGATTTTCATGGGCCAACCACTAACTTTTGACCAAGTCAAACGGGCCGGCCTTAGTAAGCTAAATGGGCCGGTGGTGGGCCGTCGCACGTGTCGACATATCATAGGCGCCTATCTGACCCACTGACGAGCTGACACATGTTCCCTCCAGCCATTCAGAATTTTACACGTGGAAATTTCGCATTGGTCTGGGCTATTAACGGGTTATCGGATCCAAAACTGGACCCGATAGCTTAACGGCGACCCGTTATGGTGGATACCATGTGTCAGTCACCCTTGACGAAAGCACTTTTGTGATGCACGATTTATCGTCATGGAAGTGGGCACTTCCGTGATGATAATTTTGGTAATGTCATGGAACACTTCTACGACAGCACAGGTATGACTATCTTGATTCTGTCATAAAATCGTCATGGATGTACATGCATGACAGAAAACGTGACCTACTATCACAAACACGTATCATCATGGAAGTATCTTTTTCTGTAGTGACAGATGGTCCTTAAGGAATTTGACACCCTTGATGCCAATGATGTGCTTCTTCTTTGCGAGTGTGTGTAAGTTCCTCATGCCAGCATGACCTAGTCATCGATGCCATAACCAGCCTTCTGAAGCTTTTGCAAGTAGACATGTGGCAGGCTGTGGTCCTCTAGAGAAATAAACAATATACAAGTCTCCTTTCCTAAATCCTTCAAAGACTTTAGAGTGGTCAGATTCCATGATCACAACACAACAATACTTGCCAAAGACAACAACCATATTAAGACACAAAGCATTGAGACAGACATGAGGTTGAATCCTAAGGACTCGACAAGCATGACTTTGTCCATGTGTCGATCCTTTGAGATCGCAACCCTACCTAGACCCAATACCTTGCTTTTGCCTTTGTCGGCATAGGTGATATGCTTCATATGTGATGGAGATAAAGAAGTGTCCATCAATAAGTTCTTGGCACCGGTCATGTGATTTGTACACCCTTTGTCGAGGACCCACACAGTGGCTTTGGGTTGATCATCATGCAGATGAATTCGTGCGTCTTATGAACTCATATACTTCATCAGTGAAGAATATGACATCAAATTCATCAATTGAATTTCATCAAGCAGTACAACAGAAATAGCAGTATAAGGACGTGAGAAATGAATATTCATTTCTTCATGATTAGCTTGTGTCCTTTCAAGCATATTCAGGTCTCCAGCAAATTCATCAGACGTTCAAGTTCGTCTGGAGACCTGACCCTACATAAGAGATTAGTTCTTTTTCTTCACAACCCACATCTGGAGGGGTGGCAAAGAATTCCTCATTCTGCAAGCTCCATAAGAGAAAGGTGGCATAGAAGCCAGTCCACTTCGTTTCACATAAGAGGGATTAGAGTCAGCATATGAATAAGCAGAGAAATTCTTCGAGGACTTATGAACTTAATGATTTGAAGAATAATGCACATATTCATAGCCCTTAGACTTTCCCTACGAAACAGAAGTGTTAGCACGATGATGTTCATATGAGGTTTTGGATCCATATGAAGAATTCGATACATGTTAGGAATTTGGTCCGTATGAGGACTTGGATCCATACGAAGACTTTGGTCCATATGAAGAATTTGGCCTGGGGTTCCTATTCTTCACAGGTGGAGTCATGATGACATTCACCTGAAGACTTTCAAGGTACCTTTTGGGAATCCAAATTTTCTTCATAGGAGGACCACTCCTGCAGTTAGCTCCAACATATCTAGCAAATACTTCACCATTTTGATTTTTGAACAGTTTATAGTTGGAGTCAAATGACTCATCAGAAGAATATGTAGATTCACATGTAAAGCCAGATAAAGTGGATGGATCTACGGGAGGTCCCTTTGCAGCAACCAATGAGGTTTTGGGATACTGGTCAGGTTTCCAGTAGGTCCCATCAGCATTGAGTTTCCTCTGAAAGGCAATACCCTCTTTCCTAGGATTCCTATTGAGGATCTTCTTCTTAAGCACATCACAAAGAGCCTGATGCCCTTTGAGGCTTTTGTACATGCCTGTCACATACAATTCCTTCAACCCTGCATTGTCAATGGTACTTGTGGTATCCTCAGATGAGGAATTTGTGACCAGAGAGATAATTGAAGAATTTGTAGCAATATAAGCATTTGAACTTTCAGGTGAAGAATTAGCAGATTCACGTTCAATGCATTTCAAACATGGTGGAATGAATTCATCTTGAGCGGATCTGTTGAGCAAGCCGAATCACATTCCTTCTGAAGATCTTCATAACTCACTCTTAGCTTCTCAAGATCTTGCTTTCTTTGAAGAAATTCATAAGAAAGTTTCTCATTATCAGCTAAGAGAGTGTTATGATGACTCTGAAGGTTATCAAACTTAGCCTGAAGTCTCTGAAGATTATCAGTCAGGGTTTGAGTTCGATCCATTTCTTCACCCAATAGGTCATCACTTTTGTCTAGCATGTTTTGAACCTTTTCAAAAGCCTTTTATTGTTTCACAGCAATCTTAGCAAGTTTAGAATAGCTAGGCTTGAGATTTTCATCAGATTCATCCTCACATGATTCAGAGGAGGGATATTTGAGTACCATGGCACCTTTTGCCATGAAGCAATAGGTGGGAGCGTAGTCATCATTGTCGTTGTCAGCAGTGTTGGGGAAGTCATTTTCCTCGGAGTTGAAGATGGACTTGCTGACGAAAGCAGTAGCGAGAGCTAGGCTCGCCACACTAGAGTCTGACTCCTCAGATCCCTCTTCTTCCTCATTTTCCTTAGATTCAGCTTCAGAGTCCATTTCCTTGCCTATGAATGCCCGAGCCTTTTTGGAACTGCTCTTCTTGTGAGATGAAGACTTTGAAGATTTTGATGATGAGGACTTTGAAGATTTCTTCTTCTTCTTCAAGTCATCAAAACTATCATCCTTGTATTTCTTCTTCTTTGATTCCTTCTCCCACTGAGGACAATCAGTAATGTAGTGACCAAGTTTCTTGCATTTGTGGAAAGTTCTCTTCTTGTAGTCACGGGATGAGGAATCTGATCTCATATCATCACGTCTTGAAGATTTTCCAAATGCGACCATGTCTTGAGAACTTCTGGAATTTCCTCAAGAGCATTGCTAGCTCCTAGCTCAGTTCTTCAGGATCACCAAGGCTACCAACAGAGTCTTCTTCAGATTCAGAGACTGCCTTGGCCTTCAGTGCGCGAGATCGACCATAGCTTGGTCCGTAGAGATCTCTCTTATCAGCAAGCTGGAACTAATGAGTATTTAGCCTCTCGAGGATAGCAGTAGGATGAAGTGACTTGTAGTCTCCACGTTCTTGAATCATCAATGCAAGAGTGTCAAATGAGGAATCAAGCGATCTCAGCAATTTCTTCACCACCTCATGGTCGATGATGTTAGTGGCACCAAGTGCTTAAAGCTCATTTGAGATGTTAGTGAGGCGATCGAAGGTCTGCTGAACATTTTCATTGTCAAGTCTTTTGAAGCAGTTGAAGAGATTGCGAAGAACGTTAACTCAAGAGTCACGTTGAGTTGAAACTCCTTCGTTGACCTTGGACAGCATGTCCCATATTAGCTTAGCTATCTCCAAAGCACTCACTCTGCCATACTGCCCTTTGCTTAGATGGCCACAAATGATATTCTTTGCTTGAGAGTCGAGTTGCTTGAATCTCTTCACATCAGCAGCGTTCACGGCAGGACTGATGGAGGGAACGCCATTTTCCACAACGTACCAGAGATCATTGTCAATTGCCTCAAGATGCATGCGAATCTTATTCTTCCAGTAGGGATAGTCCGTCCCATCGAAGGTAGGACACCCAACCGAGACCTTGATCATACCTGCAGTCGACATAACTAAAACTCTAGGTGGTTAAACCAAAATCACATAGAACAATGGAGTACCTTGCTATGATACCAATTGAAAGTGCGTTATATCGAAGCAAATTTGTCACTGAGGAATTTCTATGTGAGGAAATTCCTAAGTCACGAACAACTAGCAATGGAATAACTACTCAGGAGCAAGTGTAATAGAGCAGTAACACAATCATCATGATGAAATGAAAGCAAGAACAGAGTACAAGTAGCGAGTAAACAGGATAAGCAGGCTAAAGACAAAGTGACTGAAGAAATAGGATTGAGGAAATTGAGAAAGTCTTCAGTCAAAGTCTTCAAACAGTAACGATCAAGTTCATCAACACACGAATGAGGAAATGAAAGGGTTGAGGAAATAGAACCAGTAGCTTGGTGAAGCTGATGATCTGGTAGACTAGTTTCAACTGTTGTGACAGTCGTACGTCTGGTTGGAGGGGCTAGGTATTTAAACTTGAGGACACACAGTCATCACCGTATTATCCATGAGCTAAGGTCACACAGACCTCACTCAATCACTTCTGGTAAGTCTTCAGGTGACTTCCAAACCTTCACATACTCGGTCACTCGGCGATCCACAGTTTCCTCTTGGATGCTCTAGACCATGATGCCTATCCGTCTGGGGGATGCATAGTCCTCAAAGGTAACAAGCGTCGGTTCCACACAGGAACAATCTCTTCAGTGATGCTCAATCACTTTGGGTTTGTAGGTGTTTGGGTTTGGGTTTTTCCTCACTTGATGATTTTCGCTCAAAGTCCTCGGAGGATGGGATGCTCTCAATGACAAGTGCCAGTTTCTCTCGGAGCAGCCAACCAACTAGTGGTTGTAGGGGGTGGCTGTTTATAGCCTAGGGAGCAGCCCGACATGATAAGACATAAATGCCCTTCAATGATATGACCATTAGGTGGGTAGATATTTTGGGACAGCTGGCGCGTAGCATAGCAACGGTCGGATATTTGAGCTATCAAATTCCTCGGCGCTATCATGTTCCTCACTTGTTGGCAATCCGCACTGCCGAATTCCTAACTCCTCGGTCAAAACAAATTCCTCAGAGACCAGAAGAAATCCATCTCTGTCACTGAGGAAATTGACTGAACTGTATGAGATTTCCAATGGCTTCACTTGAAAGGATTGGGTAGGTGTAGGATTTTGAGATGAGCATCACTTGGAAACTTTTCCTTAGTTTTACCTCGACCCCCTTTAACTGTACGGTGTTTCCTATGAGTCAAGAAAGAGAAAATGAAACTACAAAAACAAAAGTCTTCACGCTTCATAGTCCTCGCATGAATATCAAGTCTTCAAGGTCACACCAATTTCCTCACTTTCAAAGCCTTCAAGAATACCAAAGTCTTCATCTGAAGACATTCATTTTTAGGGGTCGACTTTCGTCGTAAATATCAAATTCCTCATAGACTTATAGACCTGTGTACACTCACAAACACATTGATCCATTAACCTATAAGTCTTCAATACACCTAAATCACTAGGAGGCACTAGATGCACTTACAATATCCACCTTGCAAAAGTGTCTTCAATATGTGCTGCTATCCTTGGTGGGACCTTTGAGTTCTGCTAGGATAGGGTTGCATATTGGGCGTGACAGGATAGATCCCTCTTATTGAGTTCTGCTGCTCAAGACGAAGTTTAACGCCAAGTAGAAACACATAAAAGCTGAGGAGGCTCACCGGTTCATCGGCGATGTTGAAAGTGCAACTATCCCTGGGTGGTTTTGGTAATTCCTAACAACATATAGCTCATTGAACTAATGCTCTTTCAAGATGATC
The DNA here is from genome assembly GCF_018294505.1 of Triticum aestivum. NCBI lineage: Eukaryota > Viridiplantae > Streptophyta > Magnoliopsida > Poales > Poaceae > Triticum > Triticum aestivum. Next base: position 320,648,385 of record NC_057800.1, read on the forward strand.
GTTTCAGGAAGTTCAATGATTGGCATGGCATGGACTAGGAATGTGGACCCCTCAAAATGCTAAGGACACATATTGGCCAAAACACAAGACTCTACATTTTCATTTTAGTGATCCAAGATCACATTGAGTCCATAGGAAAAGCCAATACTATTAAAAGGGGATGATGTGTTGCTTAATGGCTTGCTTGCTCAAAATGCTTCGTGATATGCTCCAAAAGCCCTCAACCACTTTCTCATATCCACATATGTCCCAAACCAAAAGCTAAACTCGGCCCCACCGATTTGATCTATTCGGCGCCACCGAGTTCATTTGACATAGCCATAGCCAGAAACCCTAATCAGTTCGGTCTCACCGATAGGGATCTCGGTCTCACCGAGATGGGATTGCAAACTCTTTGTTTCCCTTCGTAACGTTTCTGTCTAACCGAGTTGAGCGATCGGTCCCACCGAGTTCGCAATGCAGACTCTTTGTTTCCTTTTCGTACCGTTTCGGTCTCACTGAAATGAGCGATCGGTCCCACCGAGTTTGCCTAACCAACTCTTTGTTTGCCTATTACAGAAATCGGTCTCACCGAGATTACGTTATGACCTAACCCTAATGAAATCAGTCCCACCGAGTGGACATGTCGGTCCCACCGAAAATCCTAACGTTCATATTTTGAACTAAATCGGTCTGACCGAGTTTGAGTATTCGGTCTAACCGAGTTTGGTAAATTGTGTGTAATGGTTAGATTTTGTGTGAAGGCCATATATACCCGTCCACCCATCCTCCATTCGTGGAGAGAGCCATCAGAACGTGCCTACACTTCTACCATTCATTTTCTAAGAGAGAACCACCTACTCATGTGTTGAGACCAAGATTTCCAATCCAACCAAAAGAATCTTGATCTCTAGCCTTTCCCCAAGTTGCTTTCCACTCAAATCATCTTTCCACCTAATCCAAATCTGTGAGAGAGAGTTGAGTGTTGGGGAGACTATCATTTCAAGCACAAGAGCAAGGGGTTCATCATCAACACACCATCTATTAGCTTTTGGAGAGTGGTGTCTCCTAGATTTGTTAGGTGTCACTTGGGATCCTCCGTCAAGATTGTGGAGTTGAACTAGGTTGCTTCTTCATGGACACTTCATGGGTGGAGCCCTCCGTGGACTCGTGCAACCGTTACCCTTCATGGGTTGAAGTCTCCATCAACGTGGATGTATGGTAGCACCACCTATCGAAACCACGCCAAAAATCTCCGTGTCTACATTGTGTTTGCTCCCTCTAAACTCCTCCCCTTTACCTTCATAAGAAATGATTTACATTCCGCTGCTATACTCTTAGATTTGCATGTGTAGGTTGTTTGCTTGACTTGTGCTAAGTTGCTAAAATCTGCCAAGACTTAAAATTGGAAAATGATAGATTTTTATTTTGTCAAGTAGTCTAATCACCCCCCCCCCTCTAGACATACTTTCGATCCTACAGTTGTGACATCAACGCGACTAGAGGCTCAAACTCGAAGCCCATCCCAACGAGCATGTACGCAAGCACCTCATCGTGAGATAGGGGCTTGCCGATGGATACCGTCGCACCAGCGGACCCCTTCATCTTGTGATAGTACTCCGACATAGAGAGGTTCTTCTTCTTCAGATTAGATAGATGGTACCTTAGTTGCATGATGCGGACTCGGTTTTCTGATGCAAACATGTCATGGAGAGTAGTCCAAACAACAGAGGTCATCAGCTGCATCATCTAACCGAGGATGTCCTCAGTCATGGATCCTAGGAGAGCGATTGTCACGAGCTGGTTTGCTGGTACCATCAAAGGAAATGCGGGTTGGCTGCCTTGATGGCTACATCTCTTGTTCCTTCTGTGATGGTGTGCGGTGGTGCTTCCACCGTGTTGGTGACATAGCCATACAGACCATTTGCGCCAAGGGTAGGAATAGCATGGGTCTTCCATAGCAGGAAGTTATCCCACATGAGACGGATCATGATGAGATGATCGAGAGATGTGACAAATATTGGGGCTGAAGTGCTAGAGCCAGTGGCGATGCTACCGGCGTTGAGGGAGAAGGGGACTCTAGTGGTGCCAGCTAAGGGAGTAGAATTGGTGCCATCCATAGTTGTGGTGGGGATTGGATCTTTTTGTTCTGATACCAAGTGAGGAAAATTGATTTACAGTGATAATACACACTAGTTCATATGCAATGATTTACATTCCGCTGCTATACTCTTAGATTTGCATGTGTAGGTTATTTGCTTGACTTGTGCTAAGTTGCTAAAATCTGCCAAGACTTCAAATTGGGAAAAGGCTAGATTTTTATTTGGTCAAGTAGTCTAATCACCCCCCTCTAGACATACTTTCGATCCTACAAGTTGTATCAGAGCTTTGGTCTCCATTTGCCTTGATTTCCATAGCTTTGGTGATCATAGCCTTGGTTTCACAACCTAGGAGAGTATGGCGTATAGCGAGGGAAATTACCACCGTAGAGGTCCTTACTTTGATGGTACTAATTTTGCTAGTTGGAAGCATAAGATGAAAATGCATATTCTTGGACATAACCCCGTCGTTTGGACTATTGTGTGTATTGGCTTGCAAGGTGAATTCTTCGATGGGAGAGAACCGAATCGTGAAGCTACCGCGGAAGAGTTGAAGATGCTACAATACAATGCTCAAGCTTGTGATATCCTCTTCAATGGATTGTGCCCCGAAGAATTCAACAAAATCTGCCATCTTGAGAATGCAAAGGAAATTTGGGATACTTTGATTGATATGCACAAAGGTACTGACTCCATCAAGGAATCCAAATTGGACGTGTTTCAAAGTTAGCTTGACAAGCTCAAAATGAAGGATGGTGAACGTGTCTCTGAAATGTACTCTAGGCTTGCTCTCATCACAAATGAGATTGCCGGCTTAGAAAGTGAAGAGATGACCCACAGATTCATCATCAAGAAGATCCTAAGAGCCTTGGATGGAAAATATGGTATTGTGTGCACATTGATCCAAATGATGCCCCACTACAAGGATCTCAAGCCAACTAAAGTCATTGGAAGAATTGTTGCTCATGAGATGTCACTCAAGGATAAAGAAGAGCTTCACAACAAGTCTAGTGGTGCTTACAAAGCCTCATGTGATGCTCCTACATCGTCAAGTGAGAAACAAGCCTTCAATGAATAATTGAGCCTAATGGTGAAGAATTTCAACAAGTTCTACAAGAGTGGAAGCAAGGAAAGGAGTTCCAAGTCAAGGTCCTACAATGAAAAAAGATCTTCTAGTCGTGAGCATAATTTCTACAATTGTGGAATACCCGAACACTACTCCAATGAGTGTATGGCTCCCTACAAAAGAAGGGAAGACTTGATGGCAGCTAGAACTACGTCGGTATTTCCCTTGAGAGGGAGGGATGACGTAGCACAGCGACGGTAGAGTATTTCCCTCAGTTATGAAACCAAGGTATCGAACCAGTAGGAGAACCAAGCAACATAACGTAAATAGCCCCTGCACACAAATAACAACATCTCGCAACCCGACGAGTTAAAGGGGTTGTTAATCCCTTTCAGGTAACGGCGCTAGAAGTTGGTGTGTGACGGGAGAAAGTTGTAAATATTGATAGATAGGACGCCAAATAAAATAAATTGCAGCAAGGTATTTTTGGATTTTTGGTTTAATAGATCTGAAAAATAAAATCAAGGAAAAAGTAGATCGCAAAGGCAAATAATGAGAAATAAGACCTGGGGGTCGTAGGTTTCACTAGTGGCTTCTCTTAAGAAAAATAACAAACGGTGGGTGAACAAATTACTGTTGGGCAATTCATAGAACATCAAATAATTATGACAATATCCAGGCAATGATCATTACATAGGCATCACCTCCAAGATTAGTAGTCCGACTCCTGCCTGCATCTACTACTATTACTCCATACATTGACCGCTGTCCAGCATGCATCTAGTGTATTAAGTTCATGGAAAAATGGAGTAATGCAATAAGAATGATGACATGATGTAGACAAGATCCGTTATCTATATAGCGGTAGATATAGATCTCGTCTTTTTATCCTTAGTAGCAACGATACATACGTGTCGGTTCCCTTTCTGTCACTGGGATCAAGCACCGTAAGATCGAACCCACTAGCGGGCACCTCTTCCCATTGCAAGATAAATAGATCGAGTTGGCCATACAAAACCCAAATATCGGATAAGAAATACGAGGCTATAAGAGGTCATGCATAAAAGAGATCAAAGAAACTCAAATACATTCATGGATATAAAAACCTATATCTTATCATAAACTCGAAGTTCATCGATCCCAACAAACACACCGCAAAAGAGTTACATCATATGGATCTCCAAGAGACCATTGTATTGAGAATCAAGAGAGAGAGAGAGATGAAGCCATCTAGCTACTAACTACGGACCCGGAGGTCTACAAAGAACTACTCGCGCATCATCGGAGAGGCACCAACGGAAGTGGTGAACCCCTCCGTGATGGTGTCTAGATTGGATCTGGTGTTTGACTCCGTGGTGGTTGGATGAATATTTCGTCGACTCCCCTAGGGTTTTGGGAATATTTGGATATTTATAGAGCAAAGAGGCGGTCTAGGGGGCACCCGAGGTGGGCAAACCCACCTAGGCGCGCTAGGGCCTCCTAGCGCGCCCTGGTGGGTTGTGCCCCCCTTAGGGCACCCCCCAGGTGCAACCAGGGCCCATCTGCTTCCTTTTGGCCCATAAAAATCATCGTAAAGTTTCGTGCCATTTGGACTCCGTTTGATATTGATTTCCTACGATGTAAAAAACAGGAACTGGCACTAGGCACTATGTCAATAGGTTAGTACCAAAAAACAATATAAAATGACTATAAAATGATTATAAAACATCCTAGATTGATAATAAAACAGCATGGAACAATCAAAAATTATAGATACGTTGGAGATGTATCAACATCCCCAAGTTTAACTCCTACTCGTCCTCGAGTAGGTAAGTGATAAAAACATAATTTTTGATGTGGAGTGTTGTTAATCAAGTCATATCATATTCTTTTCTTTATAGCATGGACATTTGGACTTTTATGTGATTCGAAGCAATAGTCTAGTTTTGACATAATAATTTAGATACTCAAGCATATCAACAAGCAACCATGCCTTTCGAAATATCAATGCTAAGATAAGTTATCCCTAGTCCATCATGCTCAAACATTGATCCATTCATGAAACACACTCGAATATTAACTACACCCAATACTTGAGAACGATCATACTGCCTCCTAGTTGGTGCTTTTTATAAGAGAAGATGGAGACTCAAATTTCAAAATAAAAATTGCATAAAGTAAAAAAAGAAAGACCCTTCGCAGAGGGAAGTAGGGATTTGTAGAGGTGCCAGAGCTCAAAGCGAAAAATTTGAGATAAAAACATTTTGGAAGGTGTATCCATCCCACCAACGAAAACTGCAACATCCCAAATTTTCAATTTGGAATGTTATACATAGGTCATCATATGCATATCATATTGTATTCGCATTTTGGTTTTGATCCTAGAAATTCTAAGCAACTCAAGGACCCATGGAGAGAGTTGGGATTTCATTCATTTTCATATTCGAATTTTTCTCAAATTTGAAAAAAAAAGATCGCTTTGGTTTTAATTATTTTTTCCTCTCCGAAAATATTTCCAATATAAAAAAATAAAAGAGAGGAGATAATATGACTTCTCCAAAGTAAAAGAAATATTGGAGGAAAAATATTAAAATAAAATAAATACTTTAATTCGATTTTTATTGCTATTTTATTTGAATTAGAAAATATGCATTTTTCAAAATTGCTTTTTTAGGCCAGAAAAATGTTCACTCTGTTCTACATATTTTATTTGGATAGTAAAAATTGTTTCTGGCATTTTTAGAATTTCTTTATTTATTTAAAATTTTTCTTTCAGCGGAATTTTTTTAAGAAAGAGAGCCAGGCCAGCCCAGCCAGAGCCCGAGCCAGCCCAGCCGCCGCCTCCCCGCGCCTCGCGCGCGCGCCCGAGTGGGCCGCGGCCCAGCTCGCGCCCCGGTCGCCCCCGACCCCGAGCGGAGTCCCGCCGCCGCACGGCATCGCCAGCGAGCCGTCGCCACCCCAGACTCCCTTGCACCTCCCGCAAGCAGCCCCCGGGGCCCCTAAAATATCGGAGCCTGAGACCCCTCTCCACCTCGTCTTGCACCTCGCCAAGCCGCCCCGCCACGTGCAGCCGCCGCCTCGCCGCCGTCGTCGCCCCACTCCGCCGTAGCCCCGTCGGATCCCCGCCACCGTTGAACCGAAGCCGCCGCCGTTTTTTCTGGTTTAGGTAAAAAATGTTCGGTTTTATTTTAAAAACCCTAGATTAATTTTTTTATTTATTAGATCGCTTCGGTTTTCTTAGTTTAGCTTTTTCCGCGATGTTCGTTCGTTAGCTCGTTTTAACGAATGTTTTCGTTCGTTCGTCTCTGTTAACGGACGCTCGTCCGATAGATTTTTCTTTTTCCATTTATTTTCGGCCAGGGACCTATCCGCGATTATTTTTATCACATATTAGCCCGTGATCTTCAAACCCTCGCAACTTTTTAACCGTTTGTCCAAATCCAGTGAAACCAACACCAAAATCTTCGTCTCGAACCCCTCTTTCTGGTTAATCAACTTGAACATGATTTTGACAATTTAAAATTTGGTTTCAAGAAGATTTGAATCCGAAGTTCTTTTGATCGTAGTTTCAGTTACGTAGCTCCGATTCGATTGATTCTTTTTGCAAATTGAATATCTTCAGTTGAACTTTCAGATTGGATCTTCTTGTTTGATTTTTACCTTGCATATATGCTTGAGTGCTTATGTACGCTATTGTTTGTTTGCGATAGAATTCCCAGAGTGCGAAACGTGCTACTACGAGTCTCTAGGGTTTGCAGATCGTCAGCAAGGCAAGTAACACATTGATCATACCCCTTTATTACCCAATTTTTATGCATTAGTTCCAATCCTCAAACATTGCATGAGTAGGATGTGATTAACATGTGGGTATTGGGAAGTAGATGATTAGGTAGAACATATTGCCTTTTTATCAAACCCTGGGGAGTTACTTCTACGTTATGCTTATATTGCCATGCTATGTCCGTAGACGTGGATTGGGTTTGAGTGTATCCATGACAGATGTGAGATTGTTAATTAATGGTTAACTTAAGGTGGCTACTTAAATGCACATCTGGGTGGATTGGTTGCGGGCACCTGGAGAATCCAGTGTTGTCCTAGGATATCTCGGAGTACCCGTGTGACCATCCTATGGTTCGCCACCCAGGCTCAAAGGAATCATAAGATTATTCATGCTAGAAACTTCCGTATGCAGCCACAAGCTATTATGGTCTCTAGCATAGTTGAGTATGTTGCATGACCTCTTTCAGTGGTGGGCTAGTAGATGTAGGGGAAAGTAGGTGTAACTGTCCACCCAGAGTAAAGAGTTAGTGCTTCTGAAAGACACTGTCTCGGTCATACGTTTCTCAAACACCATGTAGTGCGAGAAATCCAACCGAGGAGATCGAGTCTTGTGGGGAAAAGTGTGCAAACCTCTGCAGAGTGTAAAAACTAATCATGGTTCGCCGTGTCCCCAGTTATGGACATCTTGAGTATCTGGTTCTTGGATTATCATGTTGATCTCATCACTCTAAATTAATTTGTTGGGTTATTAATACTACTTAATTGGGATTGAGTTGGAGGAACCTTCTCAATATTTAACAACTACCATGATAGTTAAAAAAATATTCCTTTGTTGTAGGGAAAAATTGGCTTTTCACAAAACTTTATAACCATAGAGCCTCCACCAGCCATATATGCATGTAGTGATAGCATTTATGCTGTTCATTGCTCTACTGTGTTATATTGCCAGTATATTCCATGTGCTGGCCCGTTTCGGGCTGCAACATATCATGTTGCAGACTTTTCAGACGAAGAGTAAGGTGCGCTAGGTCATTGTCGTGCACTCAACTATGCCATTGGAGTTGATGGACTCGCTTTATCTTCCAAGCCTTCCGCGGTTATCTTATTTAGATGGCCTTAAGCCATATTTATTGTGATAAGTTCTATTTTGAGACATTCCATGTAATAAGTGTGTGATTGCACTCTGTTATAAATCCTTCAAGTACTGTGTGTGTCAGCATTACCGATCCAGGGATGGCACTTAAGCACAGAGATTTGACCTTTTGAGGTCGGATCGCTACAAGATGGTATCAGAGCGCATGCTGATTGTAGGACACGACCACTCAGATAAGCCATAGGTCACTCTTCTCTACTCATTTATGACTCCTCTCCATTTTCTACTCTATAGGATGGCGGACTCAAGGAACAAGTTTGCACAACCGGATGAAGACACACCTTTTGGATGACACTTGAAGGAAGTCACTAGGTACCTGAACATAGGAATACCAAGCTTCACCGGGACCTACACCACCACTTTACCAGAAGAAGAGCGTTGGATGATTCGAGTTCAAGTTCTAGGAAGGACATTCAAGCCAGTTACTGAACCCATAGAGTCTTCCTTTGATGCACCAACCTGAAGTCTAGGAAAGAGCATGGCAGCACACATCAACATGGGACTCATCAGCGAAGTTTATCACAAGGATCTTAAGGACACCATCTACCAGATGTGTGGGCGTCGAGATGAGCAATTGGATATGATCAGCGCCAGGAGAGACGGGTCCATTGCAGCTTTCATCCAGGAGTTAAACCAACACATTCGTCGCCAGGAGAACCAAATGTGCGCAAGCATGATAGATCTGAAGAAGGTGATGACCAGGAAAATGGAGCTAGAAGAGGAACTCAAGTCTACACACGATGGATACAAGGAGGAAATCGCAATACTAGTGGAGAAGAATGATGACCTGACGAGGAAGCTAGGAGTATTCATGGGAGACCCCGCGCCAGGAGGAGATGACGACCACCCCGATGACATCCGTTGGGAAGACTACATCATCATCGACGACACCGACTCCGACCCCGACAGTAGTGATGATGATTATGAAGACGAAGCTGGAGCGGATATCATGGAGTCTTCCACCGATCAAAATTTCTAGTCGACCACCATATTATTAGTAGTATTTTCCCCATGTATATAGTAGTAGTCCGAGCACTGTAACGATAGTTAGATCGATTGTATGCCCTTGCTTGATTTGATTTGGTGTGATATGAATGTGTTTGTCTCATGTGCATATGGGTAGTGCTTTCTCACTAGACCTCACTATATTCTAATCTCTCCCCTCTAAACCCATCAGATGCCTCCGAGACGTGACCCCGGATTTGTCTTCCCACTGGAGCTCACTCGGTTGATCCAACAGAAGAATGCCTGGATGCAGTTACTAGTCCGAAACCAAGGCAATAACAACAACAACCCACCGCCACCACCGCCAGTTGACAACTTAGCCCGTTTTCTAAGGTTGTAGCCGCCAGTGTTTTCCAGTTGCACCGAGCCAATAGTTGTTGATGACTTGCTATGTAGGATTGGAAGGGAGTTGACCACCGCAGGTTGCACAAATGCTGAGAAGGTGCGTTTTGCCGCACATCAATTGGATGGAACCGTAGCCTCATGGTGGGATAATTACACAGCCACTTTCCCTATAGCCAATGTCACTTGGGAGCAGTTTCAGCAAGCATTCCGCACTGCACATGTCTCAACTGGAGCTATGAGCACGAAGAAGCGTAAGTTTCGCAACTTACGCCAGGGAAACCGTACTGTGGGGCAGTACGTGGATGAGTTCAGCAAGTTAGCTCGCTTTGCCCCGGATGATGTGGCCACAGATGCCGTGAAGCAGGAGAAGTTTATGGAAGGGCTAAATGATGAGATGAGTATGCAGTTAATGGTGGCAACATTTAACAACTACCAGGAGTTGGTAGACAAGGCTCTTATGATTGAAGGGAAGCAGCAGCAGATTGAGAGCTGCAAAAGGAAGTATGGACAAGGGAAGTACAATTCAGGAGCTTGGCAGAAGCCTCGTTTTACCCCAAACTCGGGAGGATATACTCATAACCATGGAGGCCATACCCACAATGGAGGAAGTTCACATAACCACAGTGGCCCCAAGAATGGAAACGGGAATGAAGCAGGCAACAATCAGAACCGCTCTAACCCGGCCACACCCACCAAGAAGGATCTAAGTCACATTACTTGTTTCAAGTGCGGGAAGACTAGACACTACGCCACCGAGTGTTCTGAAGCAAAGAATGGTAATGGCAATGGAAGCTCTGGGAAGAGGCCAACCCTTTCAACAGGGGACAAGTGAACCACGTTAACATGGAGGAGATTGAAGAGCAGCCAGATGCAGTTATAGGTAAGTTTTTGGTTAAGTCATTTACTGCAATCGTTCTTTTCGATATTGGTGCATCGCATTCATACATTTCAAGGGGATTTGTGTATAAGTATAAATTGCCCACCAAAGTTCTTAGGACACCTATGTTAGTAAGCTCGCTAGGAGCAGAGTTTATGGCAACCCAAGGATGTTTTCAGATGCCATTAACCATAGGTAGGCATGTTTTCCCCTCAGACCTAGTAATTCTGGAGTCACAAGGATTGGATGTGATACTAGGCATGGATTGGCTATCGATGTATGGGGCAAACATTGATTGCGCCAGTAAGTCAATTATGCTCACCACCCTGGAGGGAAAAGGATTAAGTATGTATCCAGGCATGCGCCAAGGAGGACCCAAGTAAATTCCCTCTCAGGAGTTGTTCAGGAGGAAGTGCCTGTAGTGAAGGATTATCCAGATGTATTTCCAGAGGAACTACCAGGCATGCCACCGGATCGAGACATTGAGTTTTTGATAGAGTTGTTGCCAGGCACCGGACCAATATCAAAGAGAGCATACCGGATGCCTGCAAATGATCTGGAGAAGATTAAGAAGCAGATTAAGGAGTTATTGGAGAAAGGATACATTCGATGAAGTTTGTCACCCCAGTGCTATTAGTTGAGAAGAAGGATGGATCGTTGAGAATGGTTGTTGATTACCATGCATTGAATGATGTGACGATCAAGAACAAGTACCCACTGCCGATGATCAATGATTTGTTTGACCAGATGCAATGAGATAATGTATTTTCCAAGATCGACCTGCGATCAAGATACCACCAGCTGAAGATCCGAGAAAAGGATATACCCAAGACAGCTTTTTACTACAAGGTACGGGCTATATGAGTATACGGTTATGTCATTTGGATTGACAAATGCCCCTGCCTATTTCATGAGTATGATGAATAAGGTGTTCATGGAATTCTTGGATAAGTTTGTTGTGGTGTTCATTGATGATATTTTGGTGTACTCGAAGAATGAAGAGGAGCACAAGGAGCATTTGCGTTTAGTGCTCTAGAAGCTTAGGGAATATCAATTGTATGCCAAATTCAGCACATGTGAGTTTTGGTTGAAGGAAGTTGGATTTCTTGGACATGTAATATCAGGAGAAGGTATAGCAGTAGACCCTATCAAGGTCCAGTCAGTAACTGTTTGTGATGGGGAGCATCCTATGGACATCACCATGTCAAGAGTCCGTTCGGCAAGTGACACATGCGACATCTACTTCACATACATAAAGGTGAATCATCTCCTTTACGTGTGTTCACTTGACCCTTCGAGGATGGTATACTACTTGACACTCCTCTCATGTGCTTGCATAGGCATTGTCGGAACACCATGGACGAGGAGGAGGAGTGCGAGCACAAGTGTACAACTACACCATCCGCGAGAGAAGCATGGAAGAGAAGGAAGAAGAGGACCCACCCAGTCTGGAACAAGCGGTACTACCGCCCACACCAGGCGGTACTACCGCTGAAGGCACATAGGCGGTACAACCGCTCGACTACTGCCCAACTTCCGGCCCAGCTTCTGTATTTGAGTGGTGCAAGGCCGGTACAGCCCCGGTTTTGCCCCAGCTGCGACAAGACTGGTACAACTGGTCCTACCACCAGTACAACCGCTCCCTACCTTCGCGTACACCCCTAGACCGGTACCTGAGCTCCTAGCAGTACAACCGCTCACATATCCGGTACAACCGCCCTGCCTGTGTGCAGTGAGAGGGGTTTCACCCCATGTATCCCCCAACTTACCCCTTGGACTATATATACTTCTCTCCTAGCTCTGTACTAGGGTTAGCAAAGTAGTATCTCATTTAGAGATAGAGCTTTGCTCATCCATTACGGATCTACTCCATGAGAGAGACCGCGTCCCCTCTTCGGAGAAGATCCCCTTGGATTCAAGACCCCCTGATGTAGGGTAGAATCCTAGTGGCCCGATCTTTCACGAAAGGAGCGGATCCCATGAAGAACACGAGGAGGGAAACGAGGGAAAACACAAGGGGAAACACAAGAGGAACACTCAAACTAACAAGAACAAGTCACACATGTGCTAGATCCTTGGGTACATAGAATGATACACGAATCCACGGACAACTAAGGACGATACAAGGGTAACCGTTCTTCTCCGTGAGGATGTCTTGAATCCATGGGGGGATCTTCCCTTAGAAAGGGGTCTTGAATCCAAAGGGATCTTCTCCAAAGAGGCCCCGGTCTCTCACGAGGAGTAGATCCGATGTGGATGAGCGAAGCTCTATCTCTAAGTATGAGCTAAACCAATGCTACCCTAACTAGGAGGAGGTGGGGGAGTATATATAGTGCTAGCCCACGAAGGGGTAAGTGATAGGGGGATACATGGGCCCTTGGCCCGAGTCTTTGAACGGAGGCAGGCCGGAAGTTCCGGGTGGGGCCGAAAGTTCCGGGCAGGTTCCGGCCGGGTTCCGGGCTATCCAGAGAGTTGGCACGCTCGGGGCTGGTCTGGACTTCGGGGCCGGAGGTTCCGGGAAGGTCCGGGGGCCGGAAGTTCCAGGCGGAGGCCGAAAGTTCCGGGCTTTCCAGAAGATTGTCCTTGCTTCTTCTTCCTTCTCCTCTTCCATGCTTGGCCTTGGTCCTTGGATCCTCCATGGTCGTCTCGGTTGTACCTGAGTATATGCAAGGTCCATGCATGAGGTAGTACCATGTCTCATATGTGGAAAGTGACGGTTCGAAGAGGAGTGAGTTCACCTTGTGTCCAATGGCGTATGGTCGAGGTCTCATCATATGTCCTCTTGGGGCTTGGGGAGTAGTCGAAGTGTACATGGGGATGATCGTAGGATGCTCCGCATCATCTCCCCTTCCTTGGGAAAGATCCGACATCCGATCAAAAACCTCATCACCATGGAAACGGTTGTCGTGGACGGACTTGTAGTTGGATGGAGTGGAAGACGTTGCGCAATCCAAGTACTCCAAGGTGTCGCCGGAGTGGTATACATGCAAAAAAAGCAAACACAAACATCACTCAGAAATACAATGGTTAGAGCACACAAAGTGTCCATCATGTAAGAATGAGTCCGCGCAACAAGATTGAGCATGACAAGGTGCATGAAGCTTATCCAAAAGAGATGGAATGGTATGCAAAGCATTCATGGGAGCGAAAACATTCATTATGCACACAATTGTGTTGTGAAAATGATAAATGCAACCACGATGCAAAATGATTTCATAGAGAGACGGTGTATCAAAAGCATGAACATGGTAATTGGTGCTCAATGTGACTATGTGATCATGCAATTGATGGTGGGCCATATGATCATGATGTATGAATATGCCATCAAGAAAGATCACAACAAATTTGCTAAGGAAATTCACAAGCTCATATATCATGAATGACATGGAAAGAGATGCAACAAGGCAATCATAATGTGAGTCAATCCATGCATAAGATGCAAATTTGTTATGGGTGGTGTTGTACCATAGCTCAATGTTGTGGTAGAAGTGGTGGTCCGATGGTGAATCCACTAAGTCCGAGCGCTCCTCAACTTGAAGGTCCATAGAGCCAATCTCCCATGTCGCTCCTCCGTTCACGAGATGTATCATGTAGACAACAAGAAGAAGACAACAATGAAAGAGTGACCCATCCAATATGCGTAATTGAGGATGGCTCAAAGGGAAGGAGTTCACCTTTAGGAGATTCCCGCAAATGTTGGTGTTGCACATCGTGTATGCCTTCACATGACCAAATTGTCTCATGACGGTACCGCCTTGTGAATCCTTCAAAATGAAATAACATGACAAACACTCGAAAAAACAAATGAGGTTAGCGGAGATGCAAAACCTATCATTCATGTGGTAAGATACCCAACAAGTGGATGTATCATGCTCATCATAAGAAATGGCAAGGGAGCATTTCATAGTACGGAGGCATGTGATGTGAGAACAACCAAATAGAATAGGCGCAATCAAGCAAGCATGCATCACAAGTAAAGTGTCCAAGTCTCCAAGATCAATAATCATAGACGCAACAATTGGAGGCAAGCGACAATGAACAAAATATATCATGTGAGAGGCATGAATATATACGTCATCAACCCAAGAAAGCAAGTAACAATGGAACATGGGTGATGCGACAAAGCAAGCAATCATATGAATCAAGGCAAGCAAGCTAGTAATGCGAAGATGCAACGTACTAGAAGGAATCATGTCAAGTATGTCATGTGTGCAAATGGTAGTCATGAATAATGCACAAGACACAGCACAAGCATGAATGCAAGATATGAGCAAAATAGCATCAATAGCATGAGGCACATGATAAATATGGCAATAGCAACAAGGATCTCCACCAAGCATGCAAATACACATAGGAGTAGCATAATGATGAATCATGGGTAGATGCAAGCGAGGGTCACAATTGCATGGCAAAGGCATAGAAGCAAGCATAGCATGCAAAGTGAACACGGTAAAACGAGCAAGAAGCGAGAAGTGGTATATAGCCCATAGCCGTGTGGGAGCCAAGTGAAAGAGATGCGCGTAGTCATTGCATGAAGAGAGTGGTGGAAAGGATAGTTCACGGGATCCCAAGTCATCTTTGCTCTCAAAGCTCGTTTCGTCAACTCTTGGGATTGAGAGGTTGACGAGTATACGTGAGTACCTACACAAAACAAAGACAAAGGGAAAATTGTGTGTGCATGGTAGATGTACACATCATCCATCATGATGCGCACGTGCAAGTGTTTGTTAGCACAAAATAGCCAATGCTCAAATAAATGAGATGCGTGATATAGAAACATGTCATCCATCATGATAGGTTTGTTGTTATGTATAGCATAATGGAGACTCAAATTGTGTAATGCATCATGGATATATGTAGAGCATTGTTATTCATGGAATGCATATGGTGCAAGCAGTTATGGAAATCATGCAATGTATGGAATGCATCAAAATCTCCTAATATGTATGAGGAAACTATGGGGGTCTCCTCATGAGCATTAATGGAAATATCACTTGGAGAATATTGACAACATTCAAAACAATGCATATTTGGAACAATGTGATCATGGCATGGCATAGTAGATGAATTGCACAAATCATGTAAAGGAAGCATGGCAATATCATCACATGAAAAACAAAAGCCAATGACCATCATCTCGTCATCTATGCCGTAAGTGCAAATGGGATTTATGTGAATGGGGCATGCATAGTCACTATGTTGAGATTGAAAAGATGCAATATGTGAGATCTCACTCATAGCATATGACAAATTCAATGGATTGTCAAACATGATGTGACCGAGAGAATTAGCACAAGAAATCCTATGTAACATGGCATCACAACTCATAGACTCCACTTGGCAATCATCATACTCATCATATATGGGTAAGTCATTGCATGGGGAAGTCACACTAGCATGAAGCATGGAAATAGGGGGATCAACATCATGCAAGCAATCAATGGTGAGATAGTCCACTAGTGGGACAAGAGAAGCACCATCACCTATGTTGCCTTTGGAGCATCGCTCATGTGTTGTAGGTGAGGTGTTGAAGACCAAGTCGTGGTCATCTTCATCTTGATGGAACCATGTGGGGGTGCTTCATCTTCCAACATGGCCATCGTCATCTCCATTGGAGGTATGGACTTGTCAAGGATAGGTGTGTCGTCATGTAGGAGACCTAGCACCAAAGAAAACACACTCGGAGTAGAGGTTAAGTTGTTAGAAATCATAGCGGCCTCACATGCCGTCTCAACTACCTCACTCACTAAGTGTTGTGGCTCACTCACTCCCGTTATGATGCTCTCACTCATATGGTTGGTGGAGTCACTCAAATGGCTCTCAACCTCATATAGGATGTGTGGCATGCTCTCAAGTGTGGGGCACACTCATCCTCTCACAGGAAATGCTCTCAATGTCACGTGTGCTGGAGTCACTCATGTCACTCATGTGGTGGTGGCTCTCCTCACATGGCAATTGGGGCATCTCATCACATGTCGTCGTCGGAGAGATGTTGGTGCAAATGTCTCCATGCTCAATCATGCCGTGGTCGTAGCCGTGGATGAAGGCCGAAGATGGTACATCATCACTCTCCTTGAAGACCAAAGATAAGGTCTCATGAGTGGTCTCGTAGCTTGACTCGAAGCATGAGTCCAATATGGGCACCGTCTTCATGTTGTTGAAGAGGTTTGTGCTCGTCGCCCTGGTCGAAGGGGATGGCCCTAGGTCTACCTTCTTGTCGCCGTCTTGTTGTAGGAGGTCCATATGATGTGGCACCTCATAGCTCGTCTGCATGGCCGAAGGGAAATTCCCATGCTCGGCCATCTTCCTTGAGGGGCTTCCGAAGATGGAAGTGTCACCCTCACTTGTAGGTGGTCGCCTTGGACTTGATGAAGTCAATGTAGGCGTACTCGTGGGAAGTAGGCGAAGATACCGTACGTCCAAAGGCGAAGATGCCTTGATAGCACTTGGCGAAGATGCCGAAGTGGTTGTTGTAGCCGTAGCATGCTCTTGGTGCTGCTTGTCTCGCGGTCTTCTCTTGTGGTCATGAAGTTTGGACTTGGCGTGAAGTAGGGCTTGTTGGGACTTGTAGGTAGGCGCATCTCGAGCATCTTCATGTTGAGGGTGGCGTTGTCGCACTTGAGCTCGTGGTAGATGTCATTCGTCGTCGTCGTGCACATGTTGCTTGGAGGTGACTTGCCCTTCATGACGAGGTGGATCCCGAACATGATGGTGGTCGCCATGGAGATGTGGACGTGGACGTGCCCTTACATCTTGTTTGCGCTCCGAAGACTTGTGACTTGAATGTCGCCGCCTTGAGGATGATGAAGGGGAAGTAGACTTGATCAAGGCCCGAATCTCCTCCATCCTTACATCTTGCTCCTCCTTTTGTGCGGAAAGCTTGTTGTCGATGTAGTCCCTTTTCCTCGCTTTAGAGTGACGAATGTCGATGGAGAGGTTCTCGATGCGCTCTCGCAATCTTGATTGTGCGCCTTGCATTTGTCGTTGTAGATCGAAGATTGACGCTTTGGTGATGCAGTTGTTCACGCCATCGTTGTTGTGGAAGACCAGAGATGAAATGCTTGCCTATCCATCACAAGATTCGAGCCAATATGAGTGGGGAAAGATAAGAACGAATACCAAATGTACCTTGACCGAAGTTGAAAGTGGATCAATGATCACTCCAATGTGGACAAGGAAATAGCACAATTGGTACCAATTCTTGTCGGTTTCTCACACCTACAAAATAAGGCTTATGGTGGAGCTCGGTGAGGATAGTGGCACAAAATGTTTTATGCAAAATGTTAGCAAGAGTCAATAATGTTGAAAGAGATTCACAAATTCGCAAGTGAAACAAGTAGACCAATAGCAATATGTGGCACACGGAAACACACACACGGATAGATAAATGGGGTCGTGCAACCAAGGAATTAGCTCAAAATGTGGAATCCACGGAAAATGCTCTTGTTGCACAACTCTAGAGAGACGCTAGCACGATTGCTCAATAGGCGGATACGACACTTGTGCACAACCTATAGGAGACAAAAACACAACGACTTCTATCCCAAGTATGCTATGTATATATTGTTCCCGGTGTTATGATCCAAGATGATCTTATATGATAATGTGGTATGATGCTATGGCACTTGCTTACAAGCTCTTTGTTCCCTATTTTGCTTAAAAGCTTATTCTTTTTTTGTATGGCCACTTTGCTAAATGCACAAACCAAGATAGCTATTGTGTATATGCGGGAACAAACTTGAGGCACAAAGGATGATATGATACCAAGATGATACCAATATGGTATGGTATGTATGCAATGGGAGGTGTAGCTCGATGATCACTAATGTGCACAAGTAACGTTGCCGGCAATACTCAAATGGTTAGTCTCGATAGGCAAGTGACGCAAAATGGGCTAGGGGTTATCAATGCAATGGCAAGGGAATATACAATGGAGGGATACCACGATACCAAGATGATATGGAGGTTACCGTCCTTGGCGATGATGAGTGGCGGTAATCTTGATGGAGATACCAAGATGATGGAGACTCATCCCTAAGTAGCCGAAACGCCTTAGGAAACGGAAAAACCGCGAACTCAAAATCTCAAATGTCAAAATGGTGGTAGCGGGATGCGGTGGTGGTGTTGCGGAAGCTCAATGGGATTGCCACAATGCAATGATGGGTTATGAGAGTAGGCAATGCGGAAGTGGAGGGTTATTGGGTTATGTGAGTCGGAGTTGGTAGCACGGTCCCTAAGTAGCCGAAACATCTTAGGAGACACAACTCACAACACAAACAAAATTGGGTTAAGTTGGGGTGGCGGAACTGTATGGTGGGTAAGCCTATGCGAAAGTGGTGGTGGTGGTTGATGAGGAAGCAACCGTCCCTAAGTAGCCTAAACACCTTAGGAGACTCAAGTCACAACTCAAACAACCGCTAATGCTATGGGGAACAAAATTGGTTAGGTTGCGGAAGTCGGTGGTGGTGTAGCTGATGATGTGGTGGAAGCCCTAGGCAAAGATGCCAAAATTCACAAAATTTGATGGTGTCAAAAGGTGGTAAAACGAAGGTGAGGTCCTCGTGCACGTCGATAGCTTCAAAACGAGCCAAAGAACACTCAAATCGGAGTTCAGAGTGAAAAGTTCTGATGAAAACGGTGAAGAAGGCTGATGCTGAAATTCTGTTTAATGTTTCGGGTTAGGCCGGAAGTTCCGGGCCTAGGGCCGGAAGTTCCGGGCTCCGGAAGTTCCGGGGGGGTGGCCGGAAGTTCTGGGGGTCGCGGAAAAACTACGGGGAGTCTGGGGATTTTTGGGGTAAACTTTCTGCTTAGCCCGGAAATTCCGGGGCTAGGACGGAAGTTTCGGGGGACGGAAGTTCCAGGGGTCGTGGAATTTCTTCCGGGACGAACCCTGAATTCCTGATCTGAGAATGGGGGCGGAAAAACTCGATTTCCAAGGTCAAAATTGGGAAGATTTTGTGGATAGAAATGGGGGAAAAGAAGGGGAATGCTAGATCCACTTGAGACACAACGAATCCATGGATCAAACTCAACAAAACATCGTCAAACCAACAAATCACAAAAGAAATTGGGGCTATTTTTTGGTGGGGATTTTCGAATTTTAGGATGAAATCAACAAAATTAGGCTAGAAAACAAAGAGGGGAGGCTCCGAAATCGTGATCAACCTGGCTCTGATACCAAGATGATGTAGGGTAGAACCCTAGTGGCCCGATCTTTCACGAAAGGAGCAGATCCCGTGAAGAATGCGAAGAACACGAGGAGGGAAACGAGGGAAACCACAAGGGGAAACACGAGAGGAACACTCAAACTAACAAGAACAAGTCACATGTGATAGATCCTCGGGTACATAGAACGATACACGAATCCACGGACAACTAAGGACGATACAAGGGTAACCAGTCTTCTCCGTGAGGAGGTCTTGAATCCACGGGGGGATCTTCCCTTAGAAAGGGGGCTTAAATCCAAAGGGATCTTCTCCGAAGAGGCCGCGGTCTCTCACGAGGAGTAGATCCGATGTGGATGAGAGAAGCTCTATCTCTAAGTATGAGCTAAACCAATGCTACCCTAACTAGGAGGAGGTGGGGGAGTATATATAGTGCTAGCCCACGAAGGGGTAAGTGATAGGGGGGATACATGGGCCCTTGGCCCGAGTCTTTGCACGCACGCAGGCCGGAAGTTCCGGGTGGGGCTGGAAGTTCCGGGCTCCGGAAGTTCCGGGCAGGTTCCGGCCGGGTTCCGGGCTATCCGGAGAGTTGGCGCGCTCGGGGCTGGTCTGGACTTCGGGGCCGGAGGTTCCGGGAAGGTCGGAAGGTCCGGGGGCTGGAAGTTCCGGGCGGAGGCCGGAAGTTCCGGGCTTTCCAGAAGCTTGTCCTTGCTTCTTCTTCCTTCTCCTCTTCCATGCTTGCCTTGGTCCTTGGATCCTCCATGGTCGTCTCGGTTGTACCTGAGTATATGCAAGGTCCATGCATGAGGTAGTAGCCATGTCTCATATGTGGAAAGTGACGGTTCGAAGAGGAGTGAGTTCGCCTTGTGTCCAATGGCGTATGGTCGAGGTCTCATCGTATGTCCTCTTGGGGCTTGGGGAGTAGTCGAAGTGTACATGGGGATGATCGTAGGATGCTCCGCATCACCCCCTCTTGGGTGGCCCCCTTCAAGACCTCCTCATGGAGATGAACCTTACCTTGTATCTTTACCTTTCTTGTTCATGTACCTTGTGAATCTTGTGTGTTTGATTGTCTAGTGGATGTGTGATTGGACTTGTTCTTGAGTGTTTCCCCTTGTGATTTCTCTCCGTTCTTCCCCGTATTCTTCGTGTTCTTCGTGGGATCCGCTCCTTTCATGAAAGATCGGCCCCTAGGGTTTCTACCCTACATCATCTTGGTATCATGAGCAACGTTGATCACAATTTCGGAGCCTCCCCTCGTTGTTTTCTAGCCTAATTTTGTTGTTTTCTTTCCCAATTTTAAAAATCCCCACCAAAAATAACCCCAAAATTTTTTGTGATTTGTTGGTTTGACGAAGTTTTGTTGGATTTGATCCATGGATTTTCTTGGTTTCAAGTGGATCTAGCATCTCCCCAAGTTTCTCCACTTTCCATCCATGAAATCCGTCAAATTTTGACCCTGAAATCACCCATTTCCGCCCCCAAAATCCACCCCGATTCGGATCTACGAATTTTTCCCGACACCAGTGGTACAACTGGCCCCCAAGGCGGTACTACCGCTCCCCCATAACCTGATACTTCTGCCAGCTAATTCTGGAACTCCAGGATGCTCCAGGAGCGGTACAACCGCCCTAGCATGCGGTACAACCGCCCCTCCTAGTTTTAGCCTCGGCTGATTGACTGTTTTGACCATAACTTTCACATCCTGAGTCCGATTTTCACGTTCTTTAGCTCGTTGAGTAGCTATTGACATCATCCATCCATCTACATAGGTTCCAACACCTTTTTACACCATCAACATTTTGGAACTTTGGCATCTTTGCCTAGGGCTTCCACCACATCGTTCGCAAAACCACCATAACCTTCCGCAACCTAACCAATTTTGTTCCCCATCGCATTTGTGGTTGTTTGAGTTGTGATTCGAGTTTCCTAAGGTGTTTAGGCTACTTAGGGTCGATTGCTTCTTCATCAACCACCACCACCACCATAACTTCCACATAGGCTTGCCCACCATACACTTCCGACACCCCAACTTAACCCAATTTTGTTTGTGTTGTGAGTTGTGTCTCCTAAGGTGTTTCGGCTACTTAGGGACCATGCTTACAACTCCGACACCGTGTATAGTCCACCACCTTACCCTCCATTTCCGCATTGCGTACTCCACAACCCATCATTGCATTTCCGCAATCCCTTTGAGCTTCTGCCACCACCACCGCATTCCCGCTACCACCATTTGACATTTGAGATTTTGAGTTTGCGGTTTTTCCGTTTCCTAAGGTGTTTCGGCTACTTAGGGACGAGTCTCCATCATCTTGGTATCTCCATCAAGATCACCGCCACTCATCATCACCGCGGACGATAACCTCCATATCATCTTGGTATCGTGGTACCCCTCCATTGTATATTCCCTTGCCATTGCATTGATAACCCCCAGCCCATTTTGCGTTACTTGCCTATCGAGACTAGCCATTTGAGTATTGCCGGCAACGTTACTTGTGCACATTAGTGATCTACACCATACATTGCATACATACCATATCATATTGGTATCATATCATCTCGTGTGCCTCAAGTTTGTTCCCGCATATACACAATTACTATCTTGGTTTGTGCATTTCGCAAAGTGGACATACAAAAAAAGAGTAAGCTTTTAAGCAAAAGAGAAAGAGCAAATAAGCTTGTAAGCAATAGCCATAGCATCATACCACATTGTCATATCCGCTCATCTTGGATCATAACATCTTGTATTATCTTGGATCATAACACCGGGGACCATACACCGGGAACCATACATACTTGGGATAGAAAGTCGATACATTTTGCATATCATAGGTTGTGCACAAGTGTCGTATCCGCCTATAGAGCAATCGTGCTAGCGTCTCTCTTGACTTGTGCAACACAAGCGTTTTCCGTGGATTCCACATTTTGAGCTCATTCCTTGGTTGCACGACCCCATTTATCTATCCGTGTGTGTGTTTCCGTGTACCATATATTGATATTGGTCTACTTGTTTTACTTGCGAATTTGTGAATCTCTTTCAACATTATTGACTCTTGATAACATTTTGCATTAAATTTTGTGCCACTATCCTCACCAAGCTCCTCCATAAGCTTTAGTTTGTAGGTGTGAGTGAACACGTCCAGTACCAATTCCACTATTCTTTCATCTCACATTAAGTGAAACGGGAAACATCCTCAACTTTGGGAAAAGGTAACTTGGTATTGTTCATCTCATTTCCTACTCACCTATACTCGAGTCTTGTGATGGATAGGCAAGGCATTTCATCTTCAGTCTACAACAACAACGACGAGCTCGATGCCATGAATAACTCTACCGACGCCAAGATGCAAGCTCCAATGGATGAGATCAAATCCCTCATCAAGTCCTACAAGCGATCTTCCTCATCTTCAAGAAGACGCTCAAGTACACATGATTCCAAGCTACCATCTCCGGCAAGGTCACATCAGCATCGACACCATCACCACCACGAACGTGAAGGTCTAGGACTCAACACCAACAACCGCTTGATGACTTCACCATCTCCCTTGGCATCTTCGCCAAGCGACTTCAAGGCGTTTTCACCTATGGACATACAGCATCTTCGCCCACAAGCACTTCAAGAGAAGCTCCCCAAGCTCAAGTCCACGACTTCCACGAGCTACTACGACCTCGACATCGACCATGAGATTACTTTCTATGGGACTCTAGAACTCGAGGAGTATCTCGAGTGGGAGCGTTTGATGGACGACTGCCTCAAGCTACATCAAGTTCCTCTCGAAGATCAAGTGAAGTGCGCCACAAGAAACTTCCACGATTACGCATTGACATGGTGGCTTCACACACCTTTGGAGACCTATGACATGAGTTGGCCCAAGACGAAGAGAGCTATGCGGCGAGAGTTCGTGCCTCCAACCTACACGGAACAACTTCTACGCCAATTGGAGAACACCACCCAAGGATCCAAGTCCATCGACAAGTACTTCAAGGAGATGAAGAAAGCCTTACGACGAGGCAGCGTGGACGACCCCATTTCAATGAAGTTCCACTTCATGATGGGATTGCACAACGACATATCCAAGACGATCTTCCTCGACAACTACAAGTCCCTCGACGACTACTACATTGGTGCTCTCAAGGCAGAACAAGAACTCATGAAGGTCAAAGCTTCTCCACCCCAAGCTCATTTCGCTACGACCAAGCTCCATGAGAACGAGCATGAGGCTAGTACCACCATGATGTCCAAGCCCGATGATCTCCAAGACAATGCTCCCAAGTTCGACTTCACCGCCATACCTCTTTGTGGCATTCATGTTGCCGAGTCCTCCATGACTCTTTTTCAAGATGGTGCGGCGACGAGTTCAACTACGGAGACCTTCAATGACCAAGCTTTGGAGGCGAGCGGCACGGTGGCAAGCAAGGATGATGCTTCCATCTTAGGAGGCGAGAGTGATGATGTGCCATCTTTGGCCTTCATCCATGGCGACAGCGATGAGATGGTTGAGTATTTCACCTCGACCACGGCGACGTATGATGACTTGAGTGACTTTTGCCACCATATTGAGAGTGAGAGTGACTTCACCACTAGCCCCATATATGATGTGTTTCCACAATTCCCATGTGAGGAGAGCCCCAACCCCCACCACTTGAGTGAGATGAGTGACCCCGCCATATGTGAGTTTGAGTGCACCTATTGTGAGGGAGTGAGTGAACCACCACATAGAGAGAGTGAGGTAGTTGATAGGGCATGTGAGGCCACTATGATTTCTAACGACTTGACCTCTACCTCTATTGTGTCATCTCATTTGGTGCTAGGTCCCATATATCATGATGCGCCGATTCACGATGACTACGTCCTACCTTTGGACAAGACGATGGCCATGGTGGAATATGATGCACCCCTCATGGTTCCATCAAGTTGATGACGATGACCACCATTTGGTCTTTACCACCTCACCTACACCACTTGAGTGGAATGACAAAGGTAACATAGGTGAAGGTGATGCTCTAGTCCCACTAGTGGACATTCTTGACATTGATTGCTTGCATGATGTTGATCGACCTATTACCATGCTTCATGCTAGTGCGACTTCCCCATGCGATGATTTACCCATTTATGATGAGTTTGACAATTGCCATGTGGAGTCTATTAGTTGTGATGCCATGTTGCGTAGGATCACTTGTGATAATTCTCTTGGTCACATCATGTTTGCCAATCCGCTTGACTTGTCATATGCTATGCATGAGATCAATCATATGTCATATTTGCAATCTCTTCATAGTGACTATGCATATGCTATTAAAATAAACCCAATTTGCACATATGGCATAGATGACAAGCCCATGGTTATTGGCATTCGTTTTTCTTGTGATGATATTGATATGCTCCCTTTGCATCATTTCTCTCATATGCCATGCCATGACCACCTAGCTTCGGATATGCATTGTTTTGGATGTTGTCCATTTTCTCCATATGATGTTTCCAATATTGCTCATGATGAGACCCCCATAGTTTCCTCATACATTTTAGGAGATTTCGATTCATCCCATTCATTGCATGATCCCAATACTTGTGCGCACCATATGCTTCCCACGAATAAACATGTTATTGATGTGCCATATACTTGTATGCTAAATTTGCATCCCCATCGTGTCATACACAATAACTATTCTTTCATGATGGATGACATGTTCTTATACCATGCATCAAATTTCTTTGACCTATGCTTATCTTGTGCTAACTCACACATGCACATACACATCATGATGGATGATGTGTACATTTACCACGCGCACAATTTCTTTGGTTTGTGTCTCTTTTGTGTAGGTACCCATGAATTCTTGTCAACCTCGCAATCCCACGAGTTGACAAAACGAGATCTAGAGAGCAATGATGACTTGGGATACCATGGATTGTCTTTCCCACCGCTCTCTTCGTGCAAAATACTTTGCGCATTTCTTCTACATGGCCCTCACTTGGCTATGGGTTATTGTCCATTATATATCATTCTATGCCCATCTTGCCATGTTCACTTTGCATGATATGCTTATTCCTATGCCTTTGCCATGAATTTGTGACCCATGCTTTGCATTACACATGATGATTGATTCTCATACTTGTATGTGTATTTGCAAGCTTGGTGGAGATATCACTTATTATTGCCATATTTGCTTTGTGCCCCATGCCTATGATGATACTATGATCTTGCTTTGTGTTCGTGCTTCCGATATGTCATGTGCATTGTCTATGCCTATTATTTGCTCACATGACATGATTGCCATGATTTCCTCTAGTATGTTGCATCTTCGCACTACTAGCTTGCACGACTTGATTACTATGCTTGCTTATGTTGCATCACCAATGATTCATACTTGCTCACTTCATGCGGTTGATGACAACCATCAACATGCTTTGCACATGATTGTTATTGCTTGCCGTCATATATCTCCATATGTTGCCTCTCTCATGCTAGATGATTTTACATGTATTGAGTGCACCAATGATCTTAGTCTTGCTAATGAGATTGCCCCCATAGCATTCTCACATATATTTGGAGATTTTGACATATTTCTTGTGAATCATGCTTGTGTTACCCCTTTGCACCATATACCTAGTGCCATGAATATTGCCATTGTTGCATCATATTATTCATGCACTTCTGCTTCTAATGGTTATGTGCAAGAGAAGCGAACCATCATGATGGATGATGTGTTTATCTACCATGCGCATACGTTCTTTGCTTTGTTTTGTGCATGTGTAGGATACTTGGACCTTTGTCGACTTCCGCTTCACATGAGTTGACCATTCGAGGTCTTAAGAGCGAGCCTCATACATTCGACCACGACTCGCTTCTCCAACACCTTTCCTACCACTTCGGCATTGTGAAGAATGCACAAGGACACGCCTTCAAGGTGACATCTTTCTTGAGCATGGCTATTGCGGATCATACTTGTGTTGCTTGCACCATGAGACTTATTGTTCATCATGATATATATGCCTTGTGTGTTGCATCCAATTCTTGGATTACTTGCTCCTCTCATATGTTTGGTTGCAACAATGTCATCAGTTCACATATGCCATGTCCCATCGATTGCTACATGCTTGCCTTGATTGCCTCACACATGATGAACACTTACTCTTTCTATTATGTTGAGTGCCACACTATATTCACTACACCCCATGCACATTATGCTTGGATTGTCTTGCACTTAACCCATGTGTTTAGACACTTCATTTTATTTGGTGTTGTGAATGCTTCCTATGCCTACCATAGACCTTTCATTGAGAAATTTGTGAATGCTTGCTATGAACTTGAGGTAGATGATTCTTCTCTTGTCACACATATTTGCGTCACTACCTCACATTCACATGCTTGTCCCCATGATTTCTTTGCTTGTGCTCGATTGATATGCTTACATACCATGTCACAATCCTTTGTCAAACCATATGCTTTGCATGACAACAACACTTGTTGGGTGAATCACCGCTTGAATGCTTGGTCTTGCACTAACGCTAACCACATTTGTTTTTCCAAGTGTTCGTTGTCTTTGATCCTTTTGAAGGAATCCCAAGATGGTGCGACATTGGAGAGTGCCCATTTCGAGCTTCAAGATGTCGAGAACTTGGTGGTCGACCATTCCTACACGGTGACGCCATCTCTTTCCCGTGGTGATTTGGATTTTGATCTGAGGTCGGATCTTTCCTAAGGGGGAGGGGATGATGCAGAGCATCCTATGGACATAACCATGGCAAGAGTCCGTTCGGCAAGTGACACATGCGACATCTACTTCACATACATAAAGGTGAATCATCTCCTTTACACGTGTTCACTTGACCCCTTCGAGGATGGTATACTATTTGACACTCCTCTCGTGTGCTTGCATAGGCATTGTCGGAACACCATGGACGAGGAGGAGGAGTGCGAGCACAAGTGTACAACTACACAATCCGCGAGAGAAGCATGGGAGAGAAGGAAGAAGAGGACCCACCCAGTCTGGAACGAGCGGTACTACCACCCACACCAGGCGATACTACCGCTGAAGGCACACAGGCGGTACAACCGCTCAACTACCGCCCAACTTCCGGCCCAGCTTCTGTATTCGAGCGGTGCAAGGCCAGTACAGCCCCGGTTTTCGCCCAGCTGTGACAAGACTGGTACAACCGGTCCTACCACCAGTACAACCGCTCCCTACCTTCGTGTACACCCCCAGAACGGTACCTGAGCTCCTAGCGGTACAACCACTCACATATCCGGTACAACCGCCCTGCCTGTGCGCAGTGAGAGGGGTTTCACCCCATGTATCCCCCAACTTACCCCTTGGACTATATATACTTGTCTCCTAGCTCTCTACTAGGGTTAGAAAAGTAGTATCTCATTTATAGATAGAGCTTTGCTCATCCATTACGGATCTACTCCACGAGAGAGACCGCGGCCCCTCTTCGGAGAAGATCCCCTTGGATTCAAGACCCCCTCTTGGGTGGCCCCCTTCAAGACCTCCTCATGGAGATGAACCTTACCTTGTATCTTTCCCTTTGTTGTTCATGTACCTTGTGGATCTTGTGTGTTTGATTGTCTAGTGGATGTGTGATTGGACTTGTTCTTGAGTGTTTCCCCTTGTGATTTCTCTCCGCTCTTCCCCGTATTCTTCGTGTTCTTCACGGGATCTGCTCCTTTTGTGAAAGATCGGCCGCTATGGTTTCTACCCTACATCAGATTGGCTAGCACCCACCTCAGTTGGAGAGATCCGTAGTTTTTTGGGACTCGTGGGATATTACCGAAGATTCATTGAGAATTTTTCTAAGATTGCAAAGACTATGACGGAGTTGCTGAAGAAAGACACTAAGTTCAAATGGACAGATGAATGTGAGGCAAGTTTCTAGGAGCTGAAGAAACGTTTGGTTACATCCCCAGTGCTGATTCTGCCGAATATACGCAAGGATTTCCAAGTGTATTGTGACGCTTCTCACTTAGGACTTGGAGGAGTACTTATGCAAGATGGAAGAGTGGTTTCATATGCCTCACATCAGTTTCGACCGCATGAGTTGAATTATGCCACGCATGATTTGGAGTTAGCAGCTGTAGTTCATGCACTCAAGACCTAGAGACATTTTCTTATTGCAAATCGGTGTGATGTGTACACGGATCATAAGAGTTTGAAGTACATTTTCACACAGAAGGAGCTGAATATCAGGCAAAGGAGATGGTTGGAGCTCATGAAGGATTATGATATGAAGTTGCACTATCATCCAGGCAAGGCCAATGTCGTAGCAGATGCTTTGAGCCGGAAGAGTTATGTCAATACCCTCGTAAGCGGAGGATTACCAAAGGAGTTAGCCGAAGATCTCAGGGAGCTACATTTGGAGATAGTCCCTAGAGGTTTAGTCATCGCAATGGAAGTTCAGTCGACATTATTGGGAAAGATTCAAGAAGCTCAGAAGGATTACAAAGAGATTGCCGAGATAAAGGAGAGAATGAGCAAAGGAAAAGCCAAAGGTTTTTGTGAAGATGAGCACGACACCTTATGGTTTGAGGACCGTGTTTATGTACCCAATAATGCAGAGATCAGGAAGTTGATACTTCAGGAAGCTCATGACTCGCCATACTTGATACACCCCGGAAACACCAAGATGTATTTGGATTTGAAGGAGCATTTCTGGTGGACGGGTATGAAGAAGGATATTGCCGAGTATGTAGATGTATGCGATGTATGTCAGAGAGTGAAGGCAGAACATCAGAAGCCAACATGATTACTTCAGCCTATGCCGATACCCAAATGGAAGTGGGATAAGCTTGGCATGGATTTCATCATCGGATTGCCCAGGACCCGATCGGGATATGATTCTATCTGGGTAGTAGTGGATCGTTTGAACAAAGTGGCTCACTTTATCCCAGTGAAAACCACCTATACGAGTGCAAAGTTGGCCAAGATATATATGACCAGGATCGTATGTCTACACGGAGTTCTGAGGACCATCGTATCAGATAGAGGGACCCGATTTACTTCAAAGTTTTGGCACCAGTTGCACCAGACTTTGGGAACTAGACTAGAGTTTAGTACAGTCTTTCATCCGCAGACAGATGGACAGACTGAGAGAGTCAATCAGATTCTGGAGGACATGTTGAGAGCTTGTGCGCTAGATTATGGATCTAGTTGGGATGAAAATTTTCCCTACGCAGAGTTCTCATACAACAACAGCTATCGGGCCAGTTTGAAAATGGCACCTTTCGAAGCTTTGTATGGAAGGAGGTGCAGGAGACAGTTGATGTGCGATGAAGTTGGAGACCGTCAGTTGTTTGGACCTGATTTGATCAAAGAGTCCGAAGAGAAGGTTAAGTTGATTCGTGATAGCCTGAAGGTAGCTCAGTCCAGGCAGAAGAGTTATGCAGACTCAAAACGCAAGGAGGTAGTCGATGAAATCGGAGATAGAGCATATCTCCGAGTGTCGCCTCTGCGAGGAGTTAAACGTTTTGGAGTTAAGGGAAAGTTAGCCCCGAGATTTGTAGGACCATACTGGGTTTTGGAACGTATGGGAGAAGTGGCCTACAAGTTGGAGTAACCCAAAGGACTGTCATGAGTTCATGATGTGTTTCACCTTTCCCAGTTGAAGAAGTGCCATGCTAAGATGGCCTATATTCCTCTAAGAGATACAGTGCCCCTGGAAGCAATTCAGTTGGATAGTGATCTGAACTACGAGGAGAAACCTTTCAAGATTCTCGAGTTTGCTAGCTGAGTTACACGCAGCAAGGTTATCAAGTTTTGCAAAGTTCAGTGGAGCCACCATACCGAGGATGAAGCCACCTGGGAACGAGAGGAAGATCTACGGAAAGACCACCCACACCTATTTTCTAGCCAACCCGAATCTCGAGGGCGAGATTTATCTTAAGGGGGGTAGGTTTGTAACATCCCAAATTTTCAACTTAGAATGTTATACATAGGTCATCATATGCATATCATATTTTATTCGCATTTTGGTTTTGATCCTAGAAATTCTAAGCAACTCAAGGACCCATGAAGAGAGTTGGGGATTTCATTCATTTTCATATTTGAATATTTCTCAAATTTGAAAAAAATGATCACTTTGGTTTTAATTATTTTTTTCTCTTTGAAAATATTTCCAATATAAAAAATAAAAGACAGGAGATAATATGACTTCTCCAAAGTAAAAGAAATATTGGAGGAAAAATAATAAAATCAAATAAATACTTTAATTGGATTTTTATTGCTATTTTATTTGAATTAGAAAAATATGCATTTTTCAAAATTGCATTTTTAGGCCAGAAAAATGTTCACTTTGTTCTAAATATTTTATTTGGACGGTGAAAATTGTTTTTGGCATTTTTAGAAAAAATTTATACTTATTTAGGATTTTTGTTTCGGCAAAATTTTATTTTAAAGAGAGAGAGAGAGAGAGCCAGGCCGGCCCAGCCAGAGGTCGAGCCAGCCCAACCGCCGCCTCCCCGCGCCTCGCGCGCGCGCCCGAGTGAGACGCGGCCCAGCTCGCGCCCCGGTCGCCCCCGGCCCCGAGCCGGAGTCCCGCCGCCGAACGGCATCGCCGGCGAGCCGTCGCCGCCCCGGACTCCCTTGCCCCTCCCGCAAGCAACCCCCCGGCCCCTTAAATACCGGAGCCTGTGCCACCTCTCCACCTCATCCCGTGCCTCGCCAAGCCGCCCCGCCGCCTGCAGCCGCCGCCTCGCTGCCGAGCAGCGCCGCGCCGCAAGCCGCTGCCGCCGCTGCTCTCCGGCCGCCACGCCCGCGCCACCATCGCCCCACTCCGCCGTAGCCCCGCCGGAGCCCCGCCGCCGTTGACCAAAGTCGCCGCCTGTTTTTTTTGGTTTAGGTAAAAAACCGTTCGGTTTTATTTTAAAAAGCCTAGATCCGTTTTTTTATTTATTAGATCGGTTTGGTTTTCTCGGTTTAGCTTTTTCCGTGAACATCCATTCGTTAGCTTGTTTTAACAAACGTTTTCGTTCGTTCGTCTCTGTTAGCCGACGTTCGTCCGATAGATTTTTCTTTTTCCATTTATTTTCGGCCATGGACCTATCCGTGATTATTTTTATCGCAGATTAGCCCCTGATCTTCAAACCCTCGCACCTTTTTAACTGTTCGTCCAAATCCAGTGAAACCAACGCCAAAATCTTCGTCTCAAACCCCTCTTTCTGGTTAATCAACTTGAACATGATTTTGACAATTTAAAATTTGGTTTCAAGCAGATTTGAATTCGAAGTTCTTTTGATCATAGTTTCAGTTCCGTAGCTCCGATTCGATTGATTCTTTTTGCAAATCGAATCTCTTCAGTTGAACTTTTAGATTGGATCTTCTTATTTGAGTTTTACCCTTGCATCTATGCTTGAGTTCTTATGTATGCTATTGTTTGTTTGCGATAGAATTCCCGGAGTGCGAAGCGTGCTACTACGAGTCTCCAGGGTTTGCAGACCGTCAGCAAGGCAAGTAACACATTGATCATACACCTTTATTACCCAGTTTTTATGCATTAGTTCCAATCCTCAGACATTGCATGAGTAGGATGTGATTAACATGTGGGTATTGGGATGTAGATGATGAGGTAGAACCTATTGTCTTTTTGTTATCAAACCCTGGGGAGTTACTTCTACGTTATCTTATGTTGCCACGCTATGCCCGTAGACGTGGATTGGGTTTGAGTGTATCCATGACAGATGTGAGATTGTTAACTAATGGTTAACTTAAGGTGGCTACTTAAATACACATCTGGGTGGATTGGTTGCGGGCACCTGGAGAATCCAGTGTTGTCCTAGGATATCCCGGAGTACCCGTGTGATCATCCTATGGTTCGCCACCCAGGCTCAAAGGGATCATAAGATTATTCATGCTAGAAACTTCCGTGTGCAGCCACAAGCTATTATGGGCTCTATCATAGTTGAGTATGTTGCATGACCTCTTTCAGTGGTGGGCTAGTACATGTAGGGGAAAGTAGGTGTAACTGTCCACCCAGAGTAAAGAGTTAGTGCTTCTGAAAGACTATGTCTCAGTCATCCGTTTCTCAAACACCATGTAGTGCGAGAAATCCAACCAAGGAGATCGAGTCTTGTGGGGAAAAGTGTGCAAACCTCTGCAGAGTGTACAAACTAATCATGGTTAGCCGTGTCCCCGGTTATGGACATCTTGAGTATCTGGTTCTTGGATTATCATGTTGATCTCATCACTCTAAATTAATTTGTTGGGTTATTAATACTGCTTAATCGGGATTGTGTTGGAGGAACCTTCTCAATGTTTAACAACTACCATGATAGTTAAACAATATATATTCCTTTGTTGTAGGGAAAAATTGGCCTTTCGCAAAACATTATAACCATAGAGCCTCCACCAGCCATATATGCATGTAGTGATAGCATTTATTCTATCCATTGCTCTACTGTGTTATATTGCCAGCATATTCCATGTGCTGACCCATTTCGGGATACAACATATCATGTTGCAGACTTTTCGGGCGAAGAATAAGGTGCGCTAGGTCGGTGTCGTGCACTCAGCTATGTCGTCTAAGTTGATGGACTCATTTTATCTTCCAAGCCTTCCGTTGTTATCTTATTTAGATGGCCTTAAGCCATATTTATTGTAATAAGTTCTCTTTCGGGACATTCGATGTAATAAGTGTGTGATTACACTCTGTTATAAATCCTTCAAGTATTGTGTGTGTCAGCATTACCGATGCAGGGATGACACTTAAGCACAGAGATTTGACCGTTTGAGGTCAGATCGCTACAAAAACGACTTAGAGTTTCGAACACTTTCCATGCTAGATATGCCATAGGCGGTTCCCAAACAGAAAATAAAGTTTATTCCTTTTTCCACCATAACTTTCACTTTCCATGGCTAACCGTATCAACGGGTGCCCTCCATACCAACACTTTCCAAGGAATTTATTATTTGACAACATAAAGTAAATTCATTTCTGTTTTTGCATTTCGAGACTGGGCTTCCCTAATACCTTTGCCTTACTCTCGTGCAATGACAAGTGAATAAACACTCATCTTGAGAATAACACATCTAGCATGGAAACAAACACATAAAAGAGAAGTTTATTTTGAAAATTAGAGATGGCACATGCAAATTTGCTTAGAATGGCAATATATAGTAGACTCATGTGGCAAAACTAGTTTAAAGGATTTTGGATGCAGAAGTAGAGGTCATACTTAGTGCAAAATCAAGGCTAGTAAAAGATTGGGAAGTGTCGTGGAATTGTCACGACAGATGTCCTAGTGTGAGGACTTAGTCGTAAGGTCAACGCATCTATATGGTAGCTTGAAAGGGGTTGATCAGGATTGAGAGACGCAACACACAAGACGAGGATTTAGACAGCTTCGGGCCCCGGGGAACATCATCCGATAATAGCCCTACATCATGTTTGTGGCTAGGTCTCATTATGCTCGTGAGGGAGTCGCCGCATAAGCTGGCTCCCCTTTTAGTTGTGTCTAGCCTTAGCCATTATTTTTTGTCCCTCTTGGGGTGCCCTGCCCCTCCTTATATATGTTAAAGGGGCGGTTTGCATGACTAGTCCTAGTAGGATTAGGATTAATCTATTACAAGTGGAGTCCTAGTCTTGCTTCCTTTATAGAAGAATATTCCTTACTCCTTTCCTCTTAAGTCGGCCCACCATCCTATGAACCAGCCTACTGGGCCTTGGGCCTTGTCGTCCGTCTGACCCGCCCGCTGGGTTACCAATGAACCGCCAAGATCAGGCGGGTTACCCGTGAATCGCCAAGCTCTGGGCGGGTCACCAGTGAGTCGCCACGCTCCAGCCGGGTCATACATCCGGCGGGTTACACCGCGGGGTATATCCCCGACATTAGCCCCCAGTTTAATTTGGATTTATCCATGTTAAACTGATTTGCAACATAAACACAAGAACAAATTTGACAGGTTGTGCTCCGGGTTAAATATTCTTGTAAGCCGGCACCTGACCATCCCTAAGTCCTTGTCATTTCCTCCTTCTAGAAAATCCGGGTCAGTAGACCAGCTTCATAATCAATTTGCTTGTAGAAGAAATTTTGTAAATAAAGAATCCATTTGACTCGGCCTTCAATTCTCTGACTTGACAAAAATATTGGTATTCAAATATTCAATGGATATTCAGCCGGTTTGAAGATGTTAAACTTCCCGGTTTATCATTACCCAAATTGTCGGGTTATAAACAGATGATGCCGAGTCATAATTTCTGCCGACGCCGGGTCATAATTGTTGCAGACACCGGGTCAATCTGGTTTGCTTAAAACTGAGGATTTGAAGATTTTTCTCCCTTATATCCATATTACGTGTAGCCCCCAAGTCTTGAACAGAACAAAGTGATGACTTAAGACTTGCTTCAATATAAATATTGCCACTTTGAAAAAATCCATGTTGTTCATCTCAGTTACTAGTAAAGACTGAATACTCCATATATGTAGCCCCCAAGGGACAGCAACCTAGGACTTGTAATTGCCTTATGCTCATAAAAAACTTCAACCAGTGTAGCCCCCAAGGGCCGGTTCATTATGCAATAATGAGCAGGGACTTTGTAGATATGATTATGTAGACTTGAACAGCAACTAGTAGCCCCCAAGGGCCGGCTTAGTAAGATAATACTAAGCTGGGAGTTTATATATACTTCATTGAAAATAATATCATGTGATGTAATCCTCTCCATGGGGCTCGAACCCATGTCGATAAGGTTAAGAGCTTTGTACTCTTCCAACTGAGTAGTGGACCTTTCAATATAATGGATTTAAGACTTGTGTACCTTGAATTGTTGACAGGAGCAATTGGTAGCCCCTAAGGGCCGGCTCATTACAATGTGATGAGTCGGGTCTTCAATAAGGTGAGCAAAAAATGACTTTGCATTAGCCCCCAAGTGCCATGGTGCATGCTGGCAGTGACATGGGACTTGCATATTTGATGTAATCTCAACTTGAATAATGTAGCCCCTAAGTGTCGGGTCGTAAGCCTGCAGCAACTCGAGACTATTCCTTCCATTGTAGAATAAATTATATCCAAAATAATAGCCATTGCGCCGAAGCGACTTTGAAAACCTCAATCATAATATTGGTTATTGATAACCATAATAAAAATCCAGCCATATTGGCTATTAAAGATTTGAACAATATAACCCGGTTTGAAAACCTCAATCATAATATCATCATGAAAATCCAGCCAAGTTGGGCTATTATCATATACTGGCGACTTAGAGTATGCCATCCCGGCGGGTTGTAGAGACCCAAAAGATGCTTCAAATATGATCCATAAGTAAGGCAGCTTGGCCCGACTTATAAAAAACCGGAAGATAGCGAAAAACTCAAATACGAATGAGAAATCAAAAGAAAATTGAGGCTTTTGTGGACTGTCAAACTAAAGTGTCTTCTTCAATGAAACTAGCCAGAGCCACCGGATTGTTCGTGTTGCCGTGATCCTGACTCAAAGTGTTCCCAATCGACATTTGAACCCTGGAATAAGTCTGGTCTTGCTAAAAGACTTATCAGGAGTACGCGGGGCCAGAGTAACAGTATCATGGGCCGATTTATCCAAGTTCCAAGGAAGGCGGCTTATGAAGCCTGGATCCATCTGACTCTGTAAACAGTGCTCTCACATGAAAAGCCGCCGTTTGAACCTTAATCGAGCTCAGATCTTGGTCGAATACGCCGTAAAGACTAATCATTAAGAGTTCGGCGGGTCAATCAGGATGACCTGATGGAGTTGAAGCAACTGGTGTACAGGTAGGACGACTCAGTCAGAGTTTGTTCTCTTCGGTCGAATACGCCTATGTTTGAACAAACCTGGTCAAGAGGGTAGTAACGTTATGTTCTCTTCGGTCGAATACGCCTATGTTTGAACAGGAAGCCCCCAAGTGACATACTTACAAGCGTGGCATTGAGCCAATCAAAAGGGTACCGACAACTATATTCTCTTTGTTGAATACACCTATGTTTAAACAGGAAGCCCCCAAGTGACCATATAAACTTTTGGCCTTGTGCCGATCAAGAGGGTACCGACAGCTATGCTCGATGAGCAGGAAGCCCCCAAGTGACCATATAAGCTTTGGCATTGCGCCGATCAAGAGGATACCGACAGCTATGCTCAATGAACAGGAAGCCCCCAAGTGACCATAATAAGATGAGCCCATAAGGCAGGATACCCATGTTTGAACCGCGCATCATGGTAGCAAGTTCTCTTTGGCAACCTTTTAATTTTTCTTGAGCCAGATTTTAACCCGGATATTAAGAGCTTCAACGCTTTGTGGGAGACAAATTTTCCTTGAGCCGGATTTTGAACCGGAATCCTACTTTTTAAGCCGGAAATCTTCTGACGGCCTTTAAATATTCGCCAATAAGACAATAGCCTCCGGGGCCGGGTTATTTTTCCCTCCAATGATCCGGAGTTTTTGAATTCACTAAAACCAGCAATTCTGCCGAGTCATGTCATTATAGCCCCCGAGTCTTAAGACGGCTCGAGGAGTTGTCTTGAGATTCTCCATATTTGACCGTGATATAAACCGGTTATGAGCCATTCAACAACTCAGTGATATAATAGTCCCTTTAGCAGTAGACAACTTGTCCTGCATTTGAGAACTTGCAAGCCAGATTAATTGCTCTTTTAAAGAAAGCAATATGTAACATAAAAATATACTGGATGGATTTCACATGATATGTTAAGCCAGAAATTATCCACCATGGAGTTGATGATCACCATGGTGAAGCTGAAATCAATCATGGGCGAGCCGGCCGCGGCATTGTAAGCCAGCGCGGACGGGCGAGTCAACCGCAGGCGCGGTAAGCCGTGTGGACGGGAGAGTCAATTGCAGGCACGGTATATATCCATGACATAACCATCACTCTTGCGGTGAACAATTGTCCTGCGTACAAAAAATACAGCATGACGAAGTAGTATTGCTCGGATGATTTAATATGTACTTCAAAATAGATAGAATGAATAGCACCTGCTATTTTTATGAGACGAATGCAGACGCCGGTGCTTGATAATGCACCGCGGTGCTTTTGGCTTTTTACAAAAGAATTGATCTGGTGTGTACTGTTGAAAATGAGTAGTAGTACTAGATCTCTTGTCTTTGAGCGCCCAACATGATTGAGGTCTCCACGTGGGGTGACTCCCCTCCCTTTTTTAGTAAGTCGAAAATAGTGCACCCGTGGCCCATCGAGCAGAATTGGACGTGATCCATTGATTCAGGTGTTTCATGTGCCTTGTGTCAAGAGAAAATGTGACACAAATCTGTAGAGAGCGGCCGAACGCGGCTCAAGGCGGCTCGGTCACGACAGCGGAGGTCCTCGTGAGGCACAGCAGGGCTGGCGGCATGTCAGGAAGGCGCCATCCACGGGCGCTCAGGAGGCCGCAGCTGCAGCAGCGGCGGAAGCCTCAGCATTGACGGGGCGGCTCAGCGCGGCGTCGGGCGGCGACTTGTAACAGAGCGAAGTCAGCCGACACCGGAGCGAAGCAGAACTGCGGTGGCTCACAGCGGGTCACAGCGACGGCGGCTGGCAGGATGGCGGAAGCGGCTCTAGGCACGGACGACGGAGGCGAGTCAGGCGGCGGCGGCTCAGGGCTGGCACAGCGGACAGCGGCTCACGGCGGGAGCAGCCGCAGGTTACTACTGCGGTGAGAGCTGCAGACACGGCTCGGTCCGTGCTGGGTCGACGCCGGCGAAGAAAAATCCACAGCAGAGGGATCCGGACGGTTTGCCAGAGCCACTGTCGGCAGGGGTGGCGGCTCATCGGCAGCGGGCGACGGCTTGATGAGGCGACGGCTAGTGAACGGAAACGCGGCGACGGGACGGCCCGATGAGGCCGCAAGCAGCAGAGCCCGAATCCAAAACCTCCCTCCACGTCCTTTCCGGGTCGTGGTTGCTTTGACTTTTCCTTCTTTTCTTTTTTCCCTTTTTTCGAGCTTGATCTTTGTGAGCAGACCGAACATGGCTTTGGCAATTGAGGAATATTGAATCGGCCTAGTCCTTCACGTGAGATGAACTTTTTTAGGCAATAATTGGCCTGGGAACTTGTGCCTGTGTGGGTTTTTCTCCCCTTGTATCAAACGGATATTTAAAAAGTGCAAATTCACTTTGCACGACTCGATCTTTACGCCAGGGAGTAGTACTCCATATAGTCTGATTGGATCGGCTCATGCCTCCTTGTACCGCTTGCCCCCTCGTGTGCAGATAGCAAACCGAGAGCAAAGAAGCAGATAATGTTGATGGATGTTGTACGGCTTGGAAGAAGCACTAAAAACAACTTGAGATTTGACTTGCAGGCGAAATAGGTTGCAGGAGAAAACAATGGTCCCGCTTGCCAAGGCGCACGGAACGCTCAAACTTTTTTTTTCTTGTACTCTTGTTGGTCTCGGTGATCTGATCCTTGCGCTGATTGATCTCGGACAGGTCTTCGACTTGCAATAGCGGCGGCGCATCCGATACAACCCTAATTTTTCTTGAACATAACTTTGTATATTCCGTTTCGACTGCTCATTGACGGTGAAAATCCTTCCATGCTAGCGGCAGAAAACTTCACAATGAACACGT
The DNA here is from genome assembly GCF_018294505.1 of Triticum aestivum. Classification (NCBI taxonomy): domain Eukaryota; kingdom Viridiplantae; phylum Streptophyta; class Magnoliopsida; order Poales; family Poaceae; genus Triticum; species Triticum aestivum. The sequence goes on from NC_057800.1 coordinate 320,687,363, forward strand.
GAAATATGTCGTTGATGTGTGGCTTTTAGCGCCGGTTCTTTATGTTGGGGAACATAGTAATTTCAAAAAATAATCCTACGCACACGCAAGATCATGGTGATGCATAGCAACGAGAGAGAAGAGTATCGTCCACGTACCCTCATACACCGTTAGCGGAAGCGTTATGAGAATGCGGTTGATGTAGTTAAACGTCTTCACGATCCGACCGATCCAAGTACCAAACGCACGGCACCTCCGAGTTCAGCACACGTTCAGCTCGATGACGTCCCACGAACTCCGATCCAGGAGAGCTTCACGGGAGAGTTCCGTCAGCACGACGGCGTGATGACGGTGATGATGTTGCTACCGACGCAGGGCTTCGCCTAAGCACCGCTACGATATGATCGAGGTGGATTATAGTGGAGGGGGGCACCGCACACGGCTAAGGGGTCAATGATAAACTTCTGTGTTCTAGGGTGCCCCCTGCCCTCGTATATAAAGGAGCAAGGGAGGAGGCCGGCCGGCCCTCCTAGTAAGCGCCAGGAGGAGGAGTCCTCCTCCTAGTATGAGTAGGACTCCCCTTTCCTACTCCTACTAGGAGGAGGAAAGGAAGGGGGAAGGGGAGAAGGAAGGAGAGGGAGGAAAGGAGGAAAGGGGGGTCGGCCCCTAGTCCAATTCGGTTTGGGCTAGGGGGGGCGCGCGCCCTGCCTCCTCTCTTCCACCACTTGGCCCATGAGGACCAATACTTCTTCCCCGTATTCCCGTAACTCCCCGGTACATTGAAAAATACCCGAATCACTCAGAACCTTTTGAATGTCCGAATATAGTCGTCCAGTATATCGATATTTACGATCGACCATTTGAAGACTCCTCGTCATGTCCCCGATCTCATCCGGGACTCCGAACTACTTTCGGTACATCAAATCACATAAACTCATAATACCGATCGTCACCGAACGTTAAGCGTGCGGACCCTACGGGTTCGAGAACTATGTAGACATGACCGAGACACGTCTCCGGTCAATAACCAATAGCGGAACCTGGATGTTCATATTGGCTCCTATATATTCTACGAAGATCTTTATCGGTCAAACCACATAACAACATATGGTGTTCCCTTTGTCATCTGTATGTTACTTGCCCGAGATTCGATCGTCGGTATCTCAATACCTAGTTCAATCTCGTTACCGGCAAGTCTCTTTACTCGTTCCGTAATGCACTATCCCGCAACTAACTCATTAGTTGCATTGCTTGCAAGGCTTATAGTGATGTGCATTACCGAGAGGGCCCAGAGATACCTCTCCGACAATCGGAGTGACAAATCCTAATCTCGATTCATGCCAACTCAACAAGTATCATTGGAGACACTTGTAGAGCACCTTTATAATCACCAAGTTACATCGTGACGTTTGGTAGCACACAAAGTGTTCCTCCGGTAATCGGCAGTTGCATAATCTCATAGTCATAGGAACATGTATAAGTCATGAAGAAAGAAATAGCAGTAAACTAAAACGATCAAGAGCTAAGCTAACGGAATGGGTCAAGTCAATCACATCATTCTCCTAATGATGTGATCCCATTTATCAAATGACAACTCATGTCTGTGGTTAGGAAACATAACCATCTTTGATTAACGAGCTAGTCAAGTAGAGGCATACTAGTGACACTCTGTTTGTCTATGTATTCACACATGTATTGTGTTTCCGGTTAATACAATTCTAGCATGAATAATAAACATTTATCATGAAATAAGGAAATAAATAATAGCTTTATTATTGCCTCTAGGGCATATTTCCTTCGGTCTCCCACTTGACTAGAGTCAATAATCTAGATTACACAGTAATGATTCTAACACCCATGGAGTCTTGGTGCTGATCATGTTTTGCCCATGAGAGAGGCTTATTCAACGGGTCTGCAACATTCAGATACATATTTATCTTGCAAATCTCTATGTCTCCCACCTGGACTTGATCGCAGATGGAATTGAAGCGTCTCTTGATGTGTTTGGTGCTCTTGTCAAATCTGGATTCCTTTGCCAAGGCAATTGCACCAATATTGTCACAAAAGATTTTCATTGGACCTGATGTACTAGGTATGACACCTAGATAGGATATGAACTCCTTCATCCAGACTCCTTCATTTGCTGCTTCCGAAGTAGCTATGTACTTCGCTTCACACGTAGATCCCACCATGACGCTTTGTTTATAACTGCTCCAACTGATAGCTCCACTGTTCAATATAAACATGTATCTGGTTTGTGATTTAGAATCGTCTAGATCAGTGTCAAAGTTTGCATTGACGTAACCATTTACGACGAGCTCTTTGTCACCTCCATAAACGAGAAACATATCCTTAGTCCTTTTTAGGTATTTCAGGATGTTCTTGACCGATGTCCAATGATCCACTCCTGGATTACTTTGGTACCTCCCTGCTAAACTAATAGCAAGGCACACATCAGGTCTGCTGCAGAATATTGCATACCTGATAGAGCCTATGGCTGAAGCATAGGGAACATTTTTCATTTTTCTCTCTATCTTCTGCATTGGTCGTGCATTCAGTCTTACTCAACTTCACACCTTGTAACACAAGCAAGAACCCTTTCTTTGCTTGATCCATTTTGAACTTATTCAAAACTTTATCAAGGTATGTGCTTTGTGAAAGTCCAATTAAGCGTCTTGGTCTATCTCTATAGATCTTGATGCCCAATATATAAGCAGCTTCACCGAGGTCTTCCATTGAAAAAAAATTATTCAAGTATCCTTTTATGCTATCCAAAAATTCTATATCATTTCCAATCAACAATATGTCATCCACATATAATATTAGAAATGCTACAGAGCTCCCACTCACTTTCTTGTAAATACAAGCTTCTCCAAAAGTCTGTATAAAACCATATGCTTTGATTACAATATCAAAACATTTATTCCAACTCTGAGAGGCTTGCACCAGTCCATAAATGGATCGCTAGAGCTTGCACACTTTGTTAGCACCCTTTGGATCGATTAAACCTTTAGGTTGCATCATATACAACTCTTCTTCCAGAAATCCATTCAAGAATGCAGTCTTTACATCCATCTGCCAAATTTCATAATCATAAAATGCGGCAATTGCTAACATGATTCGGACGGACTTAAGCATTGCTACGGGTGAGAAGGTCTCATCATAGTCAACTCCTTGAACTTGTCGAAAACCTTTCACAACAAGTCGAGCTTTGTAGATAGTAACGTTACCGTCGGCATCAGTCTTCTTCTTGAAGATCCATTTATTCTCGATGGCTTGCCGACCATCGGGCAAGTCAACCAAAGTCCACACTTTGTTCTCATACATGGATCCCATCTCAGATTTCATGGCCTCAATCCACTTTGCGGAATCTGCGCTCATCATCGCTTCCTCGTAGTTCGTAGGTTCGTCATGGTCAAGTAACATGACCTCCAGAACAGGATTACCGTACCACTCTGATGCAGATCTTACTCTGGTTGACCTACGAGGTTTGGTAGTAACTAGATGTGAAGTTTCATGATCATCATCATTGGCTTCCTCACTAATTGGTGTAGTTATCACAGGAACTACTTTTTGTGATGGACTACTTTCCAATAAGGGAGCAGGTACAGTTACCTCATCAAGTTCTACTTTCCTCCCACTCACTTCTTTCGAGAGAAACTCCCTCTCTAGAAAGGATCCATTCTTAGCAACAAATGTCTTGCCTTCGGATCTGTGATAGAAGGTGTACCCAACAGTCTCCTTTGGGTATCCTATGAAGACACATTTCTCCGATTTGGGTTCGAGCTTATCAGGTTGAAGTTTTTTCACATAAGCATCGCAGCCCCAAACTTTAAGAAACGACAACTTTGGTTTCTTGCCAAACCATAGTTCATAAGGCGTCGTCTCAACGGATTTATATGGTGCCCCATTTAACGTGAATGCAGCTGTCTCTAAAGCGTAACCCCAAAACGATAGCGGTAAATCAGTAAAAGACATCATAGATCACACCATATCTAGTAAAGTACGATTACGATTACGATGTTCAGACACACCATTACGCTGTGGTGTTCCGGGTGGCGTGAGTTGCGAAACTATTCCGCATTGTTTCAAATGAAGACCAAACTCGTAACTCAAATATTCTCCTCCACGATCAGATCGTAGAAACTTTATTTTCTTGTTACGATGATTTTCCACTTCACTCTGAAATTCTTTGAACTTTTCAAATGTTTCAGACTTATGTTTCATCAAGTAGATATACCCGTATCTGCTCAAATCATCTATGAAGGTGAGAAAATAACGATACCCGCCGCGAGCTTCAATATTCATCAGACCACATACATCAGTATGTATGATTTCTAACAAATCTGTTGTTCGCTCCATAGTTCCGGAGAATGGCATTTTAGTCATATTGCCCATGAGGCATGGTTCGCAAGTACCAAGTGATTCATAATCAAGTGATTCCAAAAGTCCATCAGAATGGAGTTGCTTCATGCGCTTTACACCAATATGAGCTAAATGGCAGTGCCACAAATAAGTTGCACTATCATTATCAATGCTGCATCTTTTGGCTTCAACATTATGAATATGTGTATCACTACTATCTAGATTCATCAAAAATAGAGCACTCTTCAAGGGTGCATGACCATAATAGATATTACTCATATAAATAGAACAACCATTATTCTCTGATTTAAATGAATAACCGTCTCGCGTCAAACAAGATCCAGATATAATGTTCATGCTCAACGCTGGCACCAAATAACAATTATTCAGGTCTAAAACTAATCCTGAAGGTAGATGTAGAAGTAGGGTGCCGAAGACGATCACATCGACTTTGGAACCATTTCCCACGCGCATCGTCACCTCGTCCTTAGCCAATCTTCGCTTAATCCATAGTCTCTGTTTCGAGTTGAAAATATTAGCAACAGAACCAGTATCAAATACCCAAGTGCTACTGCGAGCTTTAGTAAGGTACACATCAATAACATGTATATCACATATACCTTTGTTCACCTTGCCATCCTTCTTATCCGCCAAATACTTGGGGCAGTTTCGCTTCCAGTGACCAGTCCCTTCGCAGTAGAAGCACTCAGTCTCAGGCTTAGGTCCAGACTTGGGTTTCTTCTCTTGAGCAGAAACTTGTTTACCGTTCTTTTTGAAGTTCCCTATCTTCTTCCCTTTACCCTTTTTCTTGAAACTGGTGGTCTTTTGACCATCAACACTTGATGCTCCTTCTTGATTTCTACCTCCGCAGCTTTTAGCATTGCGAAGAGCTCGGGAATCATCTTATCCTTCCCTTGCATATTATAGTTCATCACGAAGCTCTTGTAGCTTGGTGGCAGTGATTGAAGAACTCTGTCAATGACACTATCAACAGGAAGATTAACTCCTAGTTGAGTCAAGTGGTTATGGTACCCAGACATTCTGAGTATATGTTCACTGACAGAACTATTCTCCTCCATCTTGCTGCTATATAACTTATTGGAGACTTCATATCTCTCAATCCGGGCATTTGCTTGAAATATTAACTTCAACTCTTAGAACATCTCCTATGCTCCATGACATTCAAAACGTCGTTGAAGTCCCGGTTCTAAGCCATAAAGCATGGCACACTAAACTATCAAGTAGTCATTAGCTTTGCTCTGCCAGACGTTCATAACATCTGGCATTGCTCCTGCAGCGGGTTTGGCACCTAGCGGTGCTTCCAGGACGTAATTCTTCTGTGCAGCAATGAGGATAATCCTCAAGTTACGGACCCATTCCATGTAATTGCTACCATCATCTTTCAACTTTGCTTTCTCAAGGAACGCATTAAAATTTAACAGAACAACAGCACGGGCCATCTATCTACAACAACATAGACAAGCAAAATACTATCAGGTACTAAGTTCATAACAAATTTGATAGAGGCGAAGGTGTCCCGATGTTTCGATGAGATAGATATCGTTTTCTGTGGGGGTCGACTTTGAAGATCCGACTACGAAGTGTGAAGACGTCGCGCTTTAGCAATCCCTAAACCAACTTCTGAGGGTTATTGACCATGCTGGAGCACGATCAACCTAACCACGAGGGTCTATTTCCTGCGAGCAAACGAAGAACAAGCAAGAAACTGAGATTGCAATCTGGATATTGCGAATAAAAGAGGAAAGCTTTATCAATGAAGGTGGGGTTCTGTGACGTCTTGGTCTGGTCATTGGACACAAACGAAGTACGCGAAGTTGCAGCTATGGCAAACTTTTAGTCTAAACAGAACCCAAAGTCTAAACGATGCCCTAGGGGCTGTATATACGGAGGAGAGAGGGGGAATTTTGTGGCGCTTGGTGGAGGGGTCCGAAACCAACCCTAACTCTTGTTTCCCCACACATACGGACTCTAAAAACAGCCTATACTTAAGTACTTCAAAAATACATGGGCCTGGCCCAATAATAAGGTGACGCAGCACCTAGAATAGCCTCTGGACGAAATTTATGAAGTGGCATCTTGTATATTTTGTCCAAGGCTTCATGCACTCATTATGGTGGCTTCAAAGTCCTGGAATCATCACTTGTAACTCTATTCTTGTTCCCCTTGCGCATGCCATCATCTCCATGCTTGAACTTGCTCCAAGGTTCAACTTTCTTGTCCAAGCTAGGCCCTTTATTTGTAAGCAAAACAAATGTATCCAATTTAGGCAGCATTATATTCTCACGAACATTAGAATCGTTACCAAGAAACGAAAGTACCTGATAATTCAATTGGCGTGCGCGAGCTCTAGTAATTGGTCCAGTATGTAAAACAGCAGGGGTTGTGGGTGTAACAATGGTATTGATGTCCGCATCAAAATTTAAGTTCAATTAATCATATTTAAGAACTCCCACTTAGATAGACATCCCTCTAATCATCTAAGTGATCACGTGATCCATATCAACTAAAGTATGACCGATCATCACGTGAAATGGAGTAGTTTTCAATGGTGAACATCACTATGTTGATCATATCTACTATATGATTCACGCTCGACCTTTCGATCTCAGTGTTTCGAGGCCATATTTGCATATGCTAGGCTCGTCAAGTTTAACCCGAGTATTTCTGCATGTGCAAAACTGGCTTGTACACGATGTATACGAACGTAGAGCTTATCACACCCGATCATAACATGGTGTGTCGGGACGACGAAATTTGGCAACGGTGCATACTCAGGGAGAACACTTGTACCTTGAAATTTAGTGAGAGATCATCTTATAATGCTACCATCAATCAAGCAGAATAAGATGCATAAAGGATAAACATCACAGGCAATCAATATAAGTGATATGATATGGCCATCATCATCTTGTGTCTGTGATCTCCATCTCCAAAGCACCGTCATGATCACCATCATCACCGGCTTGACATCTTGATCTTCATCGAAGCATCATTGTCGTCACGCCAACTATTGCCTCCGCGACTATCGCTACCACTTAGTGATAAAGTAAAGCAATTACATGGCGATTGAATTTCATACAATAAAGCGACAACCATATTGATGCGGATCATCCTACGGACATCACCATGTCAAAAGTCCATTTGGCAAGTGACACGTGCGACATCTACTTCACACACACAAAGGTGAATCATCTCCTTTACACGTGCTCACTTGACCCTCTCGAGGATGGTATACTACTTGACACTCCTTCCATGTGCATGCATAGGTATTGTCGGAACATCACGGATGTCGAGGAGGAGTGCGAGCGCAAGTTTACGTCTACACCATCCGCGAGGGAGGCATGGAAGAGAAGACGGAAGAAAGGAGAAGAAGAAGACGGAGAGGCTGCAGGAGCCAGGCCGGACATCCGGACCGCCGTCTGGATCATCCGGGCTTAGCCGGATCATCCGGGTCTCTGATGACCCACAAGTATAGGGATCTATCATAGTCCTTTCGATAAGTAAGAGTGTCGAACCCAACGAGGAGCAGAAGGAAATGATAAGCGGTTTTCAGCAAGGTATTCTCTGCAAGTACTGAAATAAGTGGTAACAGATAGTTTTGTGATAGGATAAATTGTAACGAGCAACAAGTAACAAAAGTAAATAAAGTGCAGCAAGGTGGCCCAATCCTTTTGTAGCAAAGGACAAGCCGGAGCAAACTCTTATAATAGGAAAAGCGCTCCCGAGGACACATGGGAATATCGTCAAGCTAGTTTTCATCACGTTCATATGATTCACGTTCGATACTTTGATAATTTGATATGTGGGTGGACCGGTGCTTGGGTGCTGTTCTTACTTGAACAAGCATCCCACTTATGATTAACCTCTATTGCAAGCATCCGCAACTACAACAAAAGTATTAAGGTAAACCTAACCATAGCATGAAACATGTGGATCCAAATCAGCCCCTTACGAAGCAACGCATAAACTAGGGTTTAAGCTTCTGTCACTCTAGCAACCCATCATCTACTTATTACTTCCCAATGCCTTCCTCTAGGCCCAAATAATGGTGAAGTGTTATGTAGTCGACGTTCACATAACACCACTAGAGGCTAGACAACATACATCTTATCAAAATATCAAACGAATACCAAATTCACATGACTACTCATAGCAAGACTTCTCCCTTGTCCTCAGGAACGAACGTAATTACTCACAAGGCATATTCATGTTCATAATCAGAGGGGTAATAATATGCATATAGGATCTGAACATATGATCTTCCACCAAATAAACCAACTAGCATCAACTACAAGGAGTAATCAACACTACTAGCAACCTACTAGCACCAATCCCGGACTTTGAGACAAGAATTGGATTCAAGAGATGAACTAGGGTTTGGAGATGAGATGGTGTTGATGAAGATGTTGATGGAGATTGCCGTCTCCCGATGAGAGGAGCATTGGTGATGATGACGGTGATGATTTCCCCCTCCGGGAGGGAAGTATCCCCGGCAGAACAGCTATGCCGGAGCTCTAGATTGGATCCACCAAGGTTCCGCCTCGTGGCGGCAGAGTCTCGTCCTGAAAAGTTCCTTCTTATTTTTTTCTCATCAAAAGACTTCATATAGGAGAAGATGGACGTCGGAGAGCCACCAGGGGGCCCACGAGGTAGGGGGCGCGCCCCCCACCATCGTGAGAAGGGTGTGGGCCCCCTGGCCTTCATCTTTTGTGAGGATTTTTCTTTATTTATTTTAAGACATTCCGTGGAGTTTCGGGACTTTTGGAGTTGCGCAGAATAGGTCTCTAATATTTGCTCCTTTTCCAGCCTAGAATTCCAGCTGACGGCATTCTCCCTCTTTATGTAAACCTTGTAAAATAAGAGAGAATAGCCATAAGTATTGTGACATAAAGTGAAATAACAGTCCATAATGCAATAAATATCGATATAAAAGCATGATACAAAATGGACGTATCAACTCCCCCAAGCTTAGACTTCGCCTGTCCTCAAGCGAAGAGCCGATAAAAATAAATATGTCCTCATGTTTAGAGGTAGAGGCGTCGATAAAAAAAATAAAATACGGACATGAAGGCATCATGATTATTCTCATAACAGCAACTTATATAGATTTTGTCATGTGATTACTTATGTTCAAGTGATGATCTATTCACAATGCAAAAGTATAAATCATAAACCTTATTTGGCTCCAACAAACTATAATCTCAGTCATTGAACCAATTGCAATTTATCATAACATCGGAAAGAGTCTATGTCAGAGCTAAAAAGCAAGTCCACATACTCAACTATCATTTAGTCCTCCATAATTGCTAACACTCACGCAATACTTGTGGTTACAGAGTTTTAATCGGACACAGAGAAAGATAGGGGCTTATAGTTTTGCCCCACAACCTTTTACCTCAAGGGTAACATCAACAATAATGGTTCATGCTCCCCTACATCCAATTAGATATATATATCATGTTCTTTCCAACATGCTGAGCTTGCCAAAGGATAAAATGAAAAAGGAAAGGTGAAGATCATCGTGACTCTTGCATAAGGTAGAAGATAATAATAAAGGATAGGCCCTTCGCAGAGGGAAGCAGAGGTTGCATGCGCTTTTATGGTTGGATGCACAAAATCTCAATGCGGAAGAACGTCACTTTATATTGCCCCTTGTGATATGAACCTTTATTATGCAGTCTGTCACTTTTATTACTTCCACATCACAAGATCGTATAAAGCTTATTTCTCCCACACCAATCAATCATACATATTTAGAGCAATTTTTATTGCTTTGCACCGATGACAACTTACTTGAAGGATCTTACTCAATCCATAGGTAGATATGGTGGACTCTCATGGCAAAACTGGTTTAGGGATTTTGGAAGCACAAGTAGTATTTCTACTTGGTCTAGCATGAGGGGGAAAGGCAAGCTCAACAAGTTAGAGGAACCATGACAACATACTTTATCTCAGATATAAGAAAGACATAACTCATTACGTTGTCTTCCTTGTCCAACATCAACTCTTTAGCATGTCATATTTTAATGAGTGCTCCCAATCATAAAAGATGTCAATGATAATATATCTATATGTGAAACCTCTCTTTCCTTATTACTTCCTATTAATTGCAACAATGACCAAAGCTATGTCTGCCAACTCCCAACAACTTTTAATCATCATACTCTTTCTATGTGAAGTCATTACTCTCAATAAGATCAATATGAACTCTTTGTTTCTTTTTATTCTTTGCTTGTTTCTTTTATTCACCCAAGATTATGGCAAAACAATCAAGCCCTTGACTCAACACTAATCTTTATTATATATAGCTCACGGACTCGATTACATAGAGAGATCATAAAGCAAAACTCAAAACTAGATCATGCCATAAACTTTATTCTACTAGATCAAGATACTACTAATAGGATCGAACTAAGAAAAACGGTAAAGATAGGAGTTGTGATTGTGATACGATACCGGGGCACCTCCCCCAAGCTTGGCAGTTGCCAAGGAGAGTGCCCATACCCATGTGATTATGTCTCCTTCTTTGTTGTCGGTGTAATATTCTTGGCGACGATTCCCCTCAGGATGTAGTTCTCCTCCTCGAGCTTATTGACTTGCTGTTTGAGGTCCATTATTTCCTTATGAAGCTTTCCTGTGACAGCTAAAGCTCCTTGCACCCAAGGGTGTTGCATAGCTGCGGGAGAACAAGTGACACTCCTCTTCATATTTTCATAAGAAAGAAATCTAACATTAGAAGGGATAACCGAGTTTGGAATAGCTGAGCTCTGTAGTTCCCCCATCGTGAACCCAACTCGGAGGCGAGAGGTGACTTCTTGATCCTCCATGGCATCTACTCTCATCAAGTCAACCTCCATCTCTTCCTCCGTTGCTGGCCCAAAGTGGTCAGCGTCGCTGTTTGCCCTTGGTTCCGGTGCCGGATTAGATACCCGGCTCTCCCCAATTGACTTTTGAGAAGACATCTTGCCCTAATCTGCAGCAGCAACAGCTCGAAAACAAAAATAGAGGAATTTTGCATGATATGGGAGTCAAAACCTTCGGGAAAATATATAATGAATTTTTACCGACCGAAATACGTAACGTGCAAGAAAACGGAGTCCGGAAGGCACACGAGGTGCTCACGAGGTAGGGGGCGCGCCCAGGGGGGCTAGGGCGCGCCCACCACCCTCGTGAGGCCCTCGTGTCCATCCCGGACTGCTACTTATTTTTCTATTTTTCTAAATATTCTAAAACGGAGAAATATTGCCTTAAAAATTGTTTTGGAGTCGGTTTACTTACCGTACCACATACCTATTCCTTTTCGGAGTCTGAAACGTTCCGGAAAGTGTCCCTTATGTATTCCTCTGGGGTTACGGTTTCAATAATATTGGTTTCAACATTTATGGGATTACCTGAGATATAATGTTTAATTCTTTGACCGTTTACCACCTTCGAATTTGTGCCCTCGAAGTTGTTGATTTTTATGGCACCGGAATGATAGACCTCCTCGATAACATAGGGGCCTTCCCATTTAGAGAGAAGTTTTCCTGCAAAAAATCTTAAATGAGAGTTGTATAGCAATACATAGTCACCTACATTAAACTCACGCTTTTGTATCCTTTTGTCATGCCATCTTTTAACTTTTTCTTTAAACAACTTGGCATTTTCATAAGCTTGGGTTCTCCATTCATCAAGTGAGCTAATATCAAATAACCTCTTCTCACCGGCAAGTTTAAAATCATAGTTGAGCTCTTTAATAGCCCAATATGCCTTATGTTCTAGTTCGAGAGTTAAGTGACATGCTTTTCCAGAAACCATTTTATACGGAGACATACCCATAGGATTTTTATATGCAGTTCTATATGCCCATAATGCATCATCAAGTTTCTTAGACCAATTCTTTCTAGACCTATTAACAGTCTTTTGCAAAATTAATTTGAGCTCTCTATTGCTCAACTCTACTTGACCACTAGACTGTGGGTGATAAGGAGATGCAATTCTATGATTAACATCATATTTAGCAAGCATTTTACGGAAGGCACCATGAATAAAGTGTGAACCACCATCAGTCATTAAATATCTAGGGACTCCAAACCTCGGAAAAATAACTTCTTTAAGCATTTTAATAGAAGTGTTATGATCAGCACTACTAGTTGGAATAGCTTCTACCCACTTAGTAACGTAATCAACAGCAACTAGAATATGTGTGTATCCATTAGAGGCAGGAAAAGGTCCCATATAATCAAAGCCCCAAACATCAAATGGTTCAATAACAAGTGAATAATTCATAGGCATTTCTTGACGTCTACTAATATTACCAATTCTTTGACATTCATCACAAGACAAGACAAACTTACGGGCATCCTTGAAGAGAGTAGGCCAATAAAAACCAGATTGCAATACCTTATGTGCAGTTCTATCTCCAGCGTGGTGTCCTCCATAAGACTCGGAATGACACTTGCGTAGGATCTGTTCTGTTCATGCTCAGGTACACAACGTCTAATAACACCATCTACTCCTTCTTTATAAAGATGTGGGTCATCCCAAAAGTAATGTCTCAAGTCATAGAAGAACTTTTTCTTTTGCTGGTATGTGAAGCTAGGTGGTATAAACTTAGCAACAATATAATTAGCATAATCAGCATACCATGGAGTACTACGAGAAGTACTTATAACATTTAATTGTTCATCAGGAAAGTCATCATTAATAGGTAGTGGGTCATCAAGAATATTTTCTAACCTAGACAAGTTGTCTGCAACGGGGTTCTCAGCTCCCTTTCTATCAACAATATGCAAATCAAATTCTTGTAGCAAGAGAACCCATCTAATAAGTCTAGGTTTAGCATCTTTCTTTTCCATAAGGTATTTAATAGCAGCATGATCAGTGTGAATAGTTACTTTAGAATCAACAATATAAGGTCTGAACTTATCACAAGCAAATACAACTGCTAAAAGCTCTTTTTCAGTAGTAGCATAATTTCTTTGAGCATTGTCTAGAGTCTTACTAGCATAATGAATAACATTTAATTTCTTATCAACTCTTTGCCCTAGAACAGCACCTACAGCATAATCACTAGCATCACACATAATTTCAAAGGGTAAATTCCAATCAGGTGGCTGAACAATAGGTGCAGAGACTAATGCTTTCTTAAGTATTTCAAATGCTTCTACACAATCATCATCAAAGACAAATGGTATATCTTTTTGCAATAAATTAGTCAGAGGCCGAGAAATTTTTGAGAAGTCCTTAATGAACCTCCTGTAAAATCTAGCGTGACCAAGGAAACTTCTTATATTTGATGTCCTTGGGACATGGCATCTTTTCAATAGCATCAACCTTGGCTTTATCAACTTCAATACCTCTTTCAGAAACTTTGTGCCCCAAGACAATACCTTCATTAACCATAAAGTGGCACTTTTCCCAATTCAAGACAAGATTAGTTTCTTCACATCTCTGCAAAACTCGATCAAGATTGCTCAAGCAATCATCAAAAGAGGAACCATAGACGGAAAAATCATCCATGAAAACCTCACAAATCTTTTCACAAAAGTCAGAGAATATAGCCATCATGCATCTTTGAAAGGTAGCGGGTGCATTACATAAACCAAAAGGCATACGTCTATAAGCAAAAGTACCAAAAGGGCATGTAAAAGTAGTCTTTGATTGATCTCTAGCCGACACAGGTATTTGAGAGAAACCAAAATAACCATCTAGAAAGCAATAATGTGTATGTTTGCATAATCTTTCTAGCATTTGATCAATAAAAGGTAAGGGGTAATGATCTTTCTTAGTAGCTTTATTTAATTTGCGGAAATCAATTACCATCCTATAACCTGTGATAATTCTTTGTGGAATCAATTAATCTTTATCATTAGGAACAACAGTAATACCTCCCTTCTTAGGGACACAATGGACAGGACTTACCCACTCACTATCAGCAATGGGATAAATTATACCTGCCTTGAGAAGCTTGAGTATTTCTTTTCTTACCACTTCTTTCATTTTAGGATTCAGACGTCGTTGAGGATCATGAACTGGTTTGACATTTTCTTCAAATTTATTTTATGTTGACATAGAGTGGGACTAATGCCCTTAAGATCATCAAGAGTATATCCAATAGCAGCATGATGCTTCTTCAGAGTTTTCAATAATCTTTCTTCTTCATGCTCTGAAAGGTTAGCACTAATAATAACAGGATATATCTTATTTTCATCAAGATAAGCATATTTAAGATTATCAGGCAGAGGTTTAAGCTCAAACACGGGATCACCCTTGGGTGGAGGAGGATCCCCTAAATTTTCAACAGGCAAATTGTGATGCAGAATAGGTTCCTGTTTAAAGAATACTTCATATATTTCCCTTCTTTCATTCATGAACATATCATTTTCATGGTCTAGCAAATAGTGTTCTAAAGGATCACTAGGAGGTACGGCAATAGAAGCAATACCAATAATTTCATCCTTACTAGGTAATTCTTCCTCACAATGATGTTTACTAAATATAGAGAAATTAAACTCATGAACCATATCATCCAAGCCAATAGTAACAACGTTCTTTTCGCAGTCTATCTTAGCATTAACAGTGTTCAAGAAGGGTCTACCAAATATAATGGGACAAAAGTTGTCTTGTGGGGAAGTAAGAACAAGAAAATCAGCAGGATATTTAGTTTTCCCACACAAGACTTCAACATCTCTAACAATTCCAGTTGGTGAGATAGTATCTCTATTGGCAAGTTTAATTGTGACATCAATATCTTCTAACTCAACACATGCAATGTCATGCATAATTTCTTTGTATAAGGTATGAGGTATAACACTAGCACTAGCACCCATATCACGTAAGCCATGATAACAATGATCTCCTATTTTAACGGAAATAACACCCACGCCTACCACAGGTCTATGTTTATCTTTAGCACAAGGTTTAGCAATTCTAGCAGTTTCACCTTCGAACTGAATAACATGCCCATCAATATTATCAGACAAGAGATCTTTAACAGTAGCAATATTAGGTTCTACTTTAACTTGCGCGGGAGGTGTATAAGTTCTAATATTGCTTTTAGGAACAACAGTTGAAGCTTTAGCATGATCCTTTACTCTAACAGGGAAAGGTGGTTTCTCAACATAAGAAGTAGGAATAATAGGATCATTATAAGTGACAGTCTTTTCTTCAACTTTAATAGGTGCAGCTACTTTTACTTCTATGGGAGGATGATATCTAAACCACTTCTCCTTAGGGAGATCAAGATAAGTAGCAAAAGATTCACAGAAAGAAGCTACTATCTTAGAGTCAAGTCCATATTTAGTGCTAAATTTATGGAAAATGTCGGTGTCCATAAAAGATTTAACACAATCAAACTTAGGTGTCATACCTGACTCCTTACCTTCGTCGAGGTCCCAATCTTCAGAGTTGCGTTTAATTCTATCCAATAAATTCCATCTGAATTCAATAGTCTTCATCATATAAGAGCCAACACAAGAAGTATCGAGCATGTTGCGATTGTTTTCAGAAAGCCGAGCATAAAAACTTTGCATAATTATTTCTCTCTGGAGCTCATGATTGGGGCATGAATATAACATTGATTTAAGCCTCCTCCAAGCTTGAGCAATGCTTTCTCCTTCGCGAGGCCAGAAATTATATATATATAATTGTGATCACGATGAACAAGATGCATAGGGTAATACTTTTGATGAAATTCCAACTTCAATCTTTTATAATCCCATGATCTCATACCATCACATTGCATACACCGTACCAATGCGTCTCCCTTCAAAGATAAAGGGAAGACCTTCTTCTTAGCAACATCATCGGGTATACCTGCAAGCTTAAATAATCCACAAACTTCATCCACATATATTAAGTGCTCATCAGGATGCTTTGTTCCATCTCCTGTAAAAGGGTTAGCTAGCAGTTTTCCATCATACCCGAAGGAAATTCAAAAGGAGTTTCATTTTCAATAGGTTCAGTAGGTTGAGGAGCAACTCTTTGCTCTACTGGACGGGGTGAAGATACCCCGAACAAGCCCCTCAGAGTATTACATTCCATAGTAACAAGTGACGGTAAATTTCAGTACACTACATAAATGTTTCCTTACCAAATTCCACCTACCAAAGGTGCTACACTCCCCGACAATGGCGCCAGAAAAGAGTCTTGATAACCCACAAGTATAGGGGATCTATCGTAGTCCTTTCGATAAGTAAGAGTGTCGAACCCACCGAGGAGCAGAAGGAAATGATAAGCGGTTTTCAGGAAGGTATTCTCTGCAAGTACTGAAATAAGTGGTAACATATAGTTTTGTGATAGGATAAATTGTAATGAGCAACAAGTAACAAAAGTAAATAAAGTGCAGAAAGGTGGCCCAATCCTTTTGTAGCAAAGGACAAGCCGGAACAAACTCTTATAATAGGAAAAGCGCTCCCGGGGACACATGGGAATATCGTCAAGCTAGTTTTCATCACGTTCATATGATTCGTGTTCGATACTTTGATAATTTGATATGTGGGTGGACCGGTGCTTGGGTGTTGTTTTTACTTGAACAAGCATCCCACTTATGATTAACCTCTATTGCAAGCATCCGCAACTACAACAAAAGTATTAAGGTAAACCTAACCATAGCATGAAACATGTGGATCCAAATCAGCCCATTACGAAGCAACGCATAAACTAGGGTTTAAGCTTCTGTCACTCTAGCAACCCATCATCTACTTATTACTTCCCAATGCCTTCCTCTAGGCCCAAATAATGGTGAAGTGTTATGTAGTCGACGTTCACAAAACACCACTAGAGGCTAGACAACATACATCTTATCAAAATATCAAACGAATACCAAATTCACATGACTACTCATAGCAAGACTTCACCCTTGTCCTCAGGAACGAACATAATTACTCACAAAGCAAATTCATGTTCATAATCAGAGGGGTAATAATATGCATATAGGATCTGAACATATGATCTTCCACCAAATAAACCAACTAGCATCAACTACAAGGAGTAATCAACACTACTAGCAACTGTGACGCCCCGAGACCGATGCTCGAGAAGACTTCCATTTGTTCTGGGTTTCGCCGTGCGTTTCTTTTGTGCCTGCCCTTTTATATTTTTTGCATTGCATCATGTCATCATGCCATCATCTCATAATTGCATGATCTTCGGTCCATTTAAATCGAGGGAACTCACATGGTGGTTTCTATTTATAACATATCCTCCCAATATTGTTAGGGAGCTATATTCCATTAATTTGGAATCATCATAACACACGTGCAAAATAATTCCCTTGGCCTTTTCTTCTTCAAGTGTTGACTCTCTAACCTTGCCTTATGTCTTTTCTTCATTTTCTGGAGCTCCACCTAAATTCTCAACATTTTTGGACACTTCTATAACCAAGCCCTAGTTCAAACCCATTTGAATTAAATTCAAATGTGTTTGAATGACATCTTTCAATCATGTCTCCCCTATTTTTCGTGGACCGTGCACATTTTTACGTGTCTGTAAAGTTTATCTGCGTGTCCAACTTCTTTCCCTAACCCCTCTTTCTTTTCTTTCTTAATCTCTGTTTTTTTCTCTTTTCTTTTAGTAGTGTGAGAGAGCCCAGTAGGCCGGCCTTTAGGCCATCTCTAGGCCCAGCCGCGCCCCTGCCCACCTGGGCCTTGTAAACACCTAGGCCGGCCCCAAGGCCACCTCCCCCTAACCCTAGCTCTACCTTAGCCCAATCCCTCGTGCACCTCTCCTTCTCTCGATCCCTCCCTCGCGCCGCCAGGAGAGGAGGCACAGCACCCGAACCCACCATCTCCCCGATCCCATCTCCCCTTGATCCCTCCTTCTCGTACCCTCTCCCTCATGCCGCCAGAGGCAATGCGCACTGCTGCCTCGCTCAACCTCCTCCTGCTCTCGATCTCCCTCCAGCGCCCCTCAGCCTCCCTCCTCCTTCGATCCAGGGATCCAGGACGGAGCCCCGTCGGCCTCCTCGCCGCCGTCGCGCCCACGGGGCCACCAGCATGCCCGGCTCGTCCTCCCCCTCTGCTCCCTCAGCCATGACGCTCCGCCGCCCCCTTGCCTCGTCCACGCCGGCGACCAGCAGTAGGCTGCTGCTCTGCGCCGCGCCTCCTACCATGGCCTCCTCCTCGCCTCGAAGACCCGCTCCCTGGGCTTCTTCCTCGTGCTCCTTGCCGTGGTCACGTGCCCCTCGATCCAGCAGGACGATGCCCTGCCTTGCCGCCGTTCGCCCCCGGCGAGCATCCGCAGAAGCTCATCCACCTCGCCATGCTCCTGTTTCCTCTCCAGCGCTGCCCCTGTTGCCTCTTGTTTTTACCGCAGAGATCCTTCGACGACCCGTGTACCTTGCTGTAACTGCTTCTTGTCGTTGGACTGCCAAGATGCAGCCCCGAGGCTCTTCATGATCGCTGCAAAATTCCACCTCGGCACCACTTGCACCCCCATGTTTCGATGATCCTTCGTCCGCACGCCAAGACCGGACCCGTCAAGTACAACCACACCGTGTTGATACGGGAACCACTACCGTCGACCTCTGAAGAACATGGTTTTGCCGAGTACCCCTTCATTTTGTCAAGACCATCAAGTCCCTCGACGACAAGTGCGCGACTACGCGGATTGTACCAAGTACCCCTTGGTTTTGACAAGACCATCAAGTCTGAAGAACCCCAAGTTCGACGACGCTCTCCGCCCGAACGACTACTGCCGACGCATACCTCTCCGTCGCCGTCGGTTTCATCAAGTTCAACGGTGAACCCCGAAGCCCTCGGATTCGTCAAGTCCGAAGATGCAAGTACCACTCCGAACCATGTACGACGACCGTCGCCGAAGACTCATGTAACGCGAACGTCAAGTTCGACTACCGTCGTGTGAACCGCTACTTCCACTATGAACATGAACGACTACCATCGCAGAACAACTACTTCCTCTACTTCCCTCGACGAACTCGAATCGTCCCGTTTGCACGCTTTGAAGGTATAATCGCCGAGAAATAACGTCCGAGAATGAATGCTTGTGTCGTACGGGGTGCACCCTTTGTCTGCACCGTGTCCGAATTGTCACTCGTTTTCCATGCCACTAACCCATGGGAACCCAGTAGTCGGGATCACCCCACCATCTTTTTGCATGCTCCTGTCACTTTTCCTTTTGCACTGGTATTTCCATGAGCTATCGGAACCGTTATCATTGCCGTGGCACTCCCTTTCTTTCCACCACGGTGACAAATGCTTCATAATGCTCTTATCAACTTTTAATAAATATTGCATAAACTTGCACATGTCATTCGCATCATGATAATAACATTTAAATGTTTAAAATTGTTGTTGCAACAAATTGATAAATGCATATGGGGATTTACCGGAATTATTGTTTGTTGTTCCGGCATCATTTAAACTTGCCTAGTTAGTTTGCTTTCATATGCTTCACCTCTTGCCATGTTAACCAACATTTAAATTTGTTGAGTATCTAACCGAGAGAGAACTAAATATTTGATGTGGTGTGTCGTCAATATGCAACTCGTTGCATATTGAGCTCCACTTAACTTGTAGAGTTGTTTGTGCTTTTTGCCATGCCATGTTTCATTAAACCGGACATGCATCATACTTGGTTGTGCATCATGCGATGTTTATGTGGTGGTTGTTTACTATGTTGTGTGCTTCTTTCCGGTGTTTGCTTCTTCGGGTTGGTTCCGATAACGTCGTGTTTGTGAGGACCCGTTCGACTACGTCTGTTTGTCTTCTTCAAGGACTCGTTCTTCTTCCTTGCGGGATCTCAGGCAAGATGACCATACCCTCGAAATCACTTCTATCTTTGCTTGCTAGTTGCTCGCTCTTTTGCTATGCCTATGTTGCGATACCTACCACTTGATTATCATGCCTCCCATATTGTTAAGCCAAGCCTCTAACCCACCTTGTCCTAGCAAACAGTTGTTTGGCTATGTTACCTCTTTGCTCAGCCCCTCTTATAGCGTTGTTAGTTGCAGGTGAAGATTGGAGCTTGTTCCATGTTGGAACATGGATATTTTGTTGGGATATCACAATATCTCTTATTTAATTAATGCATCTATATACTTGGTAAAGGATGGAAGGCTCAGCCTTATGCCTGGTGTTTTGTTCCACTCTTGCCGCCCTAGTTTCCGTCATATCGGTGTTATGTTCCCACATTTTGCGTTCCTTACGCGGTTGGGTTATAATGGGAACCCCTTGACAGTTCGCCTTGAATAAAACTCCTCCAGCAATGCCCAACATTGGTTTTACCATTCACCACCTAGCCTTTTCTTTCCCTTGGGTTCGGCAGACTCAAGGGTCATCATTATTTTAACCCCCCAGGCCAATGCTCCTCCGAGTGTTGGTCCAAACTGTCAGCCGCCGGTGGCCACCAGGGGCAACTCTGGGCTGGCCTACCGGAAGTTTAGACAATCTGAGTGTGCCCTGAGAACGAGATATGTGCAGCTCCTATCGGGATTTGTTGGCACATTCGGGGGTGTTGCTGGACTTGTTTTATCTTTGTCGAAGTTGTCTTGTAGAACCGGGATGCCGAGTCTGATCGGAATGTCTCGGGAGAAGGTTTATCCTTCGTTGACCGTGAGAGCTTGTGATGGGCTAAGTTGGGACACCCCTGCAGGGTTTTGAACTTTCGAAAGCTGTGCCCGCGGTTATGGGTAGATGAGAGTTTGTTAATGTCCGGTTGTAGAAAACCTGAAGTTGACCTTAATTAAAATGCATCAACCGCGTGTGTAACCGTGATGGTCTCTTTCCGGCGGAGTGCGGGAAGTGAACACGGTGTTGGAGTTATGCTTGACGTAGGTTGTTCTAGGATCACTTCTTGATCATAGTTGTTCGACCGTGCTTTTGCTTTCTCTTCTCGCTCTCATTTGCGTATGTTAGCCACCATATATGCTAGTCGCTTGCTGCAGCTCCACCTCATACCTTTTACCCTTCTTATAAGCTTAAATAGTCTTGATCGCGAGGGTGTAAGATTGTTGAGTCCCTGTGACTCACAGATACTTCCAAAAACCAGCTTGCAGGTGCCGATGATACTGTGCCGGTGACGGAACTGAGCTCAGGAGGAGCTCAATGAAGATCTTGTCCTTTGTGTTGTTTCGTTCTAGTTAATCAGTAGTGGAGCCCAGTCGGGTCGATCGGGGACCTTGTCGCATTTGGGGTTCTTCTTTTATTTTGGTTCCGTAGTCGGACCTTGATTGTATTTGGATGTTGTAATGCTTTATTCATGTATTTGTGTGAAGTGGCGATTGTAAGCCAACTATGTATTCTTTTCCCTTATGTATTACATGGGTTGTGTGAAGATTACCTCACTTGCAACATTGCTTTCAATGCGGTTATGCCTCTAAGTCGTGCTTCGACACGTGGGAGATATAGCTGCATCGAGGGCGTTACAAGTTGGTAATCAGAGCCTTCCCCGACCTTAGGAGCCCCCACTGCTTGATCGAATTAGTGGACGAGTTGAGTCTAGAAAAATGTTTTGAGTCATTTAGGAATTATATATCGGAGAGTTTAGGAATTCTTTTTACTCCCCAGTCCCTTCATCGCTCTGGTAAGGCATCCTGACGTAGAGTTTTGACTATTCTCTTCTCAAAATTTCACACAAAAAAATTAGGATCACGCGGGTATCTTGGAATCGTTCCGATGGTTTTGTGACGAGAACATTGTTCTTGGTGCCTCCTGTCATTTAGGGTTTGTGGCAGTGTCCCGGGGAGTTGAGCTCCGAGGTGTTGTCGTCACAATTTTATCGTTGCAGTTCTGGAATACCTGAGTTTAGTTTCGCCGACATCGAAAATCTCTTTTATGCAGTTGTTGGTGAGATAACCTCGACGCCACCCAGTACTAGGGCGGGAGTTCGGGAGTATTGCCATAACTTGTATAACAGATGCTTTTCGAAGGTTGAGGTAGACGATTTCCGAAGGTTTCTTGGTTATGTGTTGAAGGATGGATACAGCAGGATGTAGGATTTGTTAGTTTGGGTGAGATATTATGCTTCCCCTGTATCCCCAACACCTGATTGCATAACTGGAAAGTTTCGGGAGTTTATAAGTGGGAATTCAAGTAGCTCTTAGGATATCTTTTCGACAGATGTATGATATGAAATTAGGGTTCGACGTCTAGTGGTCCGCCTATTCACGGTTGGTTTTACAGTGGTCTCGTTGTGTCTTAAAGAGTCCTTGGCTATGCCGACTCGGGGACGCTTCGTATGTCATGTGCACTACCTTGTACATGATGGTGATGTATGATCGAGCCCGTGTAGGCCCCACCATGAAAACTTTGGACGAAATCTCTATCATATGTTTGTTCCGGCTTATTTTGCAAGCCAATCCTTTGTTCTGTTTTGAGTTGTGGTATTCGAGTTGCTTCGAAGTCAAATGTTGATTCCCTACCTTCCCTAAGCGGTGGTCTCATACTCCGATGTGAACACTAATCCTTCATGATAATCGAGATTGCCATGTCAATCCTTTTTCAACCGGCGTGTTTCTCTTCAAGTGAATCCGATCGTTTTCAACATCCGCAAGATCAATTATCAGTTCTTCTCAACGTTGTTTGTTTCATTTGTCCCAAGCTTCCTTTGTTTTTTCCCACCCACCCACCATTTTTCTTCAAGGACTCAGATGTCTTGATCAAGTGTCCATCTTATTCATCTGAAGTCTCTTCTTTCTTTTCTTTCTATGTTCTTACCCGATGTTTCTCATGAAGATTCTAATGGAGCTTCAAGTTCATCATTCTTCGTTCCTTTTTCTCCTCTGGTGGATTCAATTCAATCTTTTGGTGTTTCTTTACCCTTTTCCTCATTTCAAGGCTTTCTCATGCCGGTGCAATTCTTAATCGTTCACCTCTCGCTATTCTATTGTCCCGGAGTGCTCAAGATATCTCGAAGATTCGTGCTTCCACTCTACATTCATTCAAGCTCTTTCGATGTTGTTATCTCACTCAAGCCGTTTAATTCAACCGGTGCTATCTCCTGTTTCAAGCAATCGTTCAACGGTGTATCTTTTGAGTGGGCCCTAACCCACAGGTCTTTTCCCAGGATCTTACCTGACTCTTCTTATTTTCCCGGAGCCTTTCAAATTCTTTTCACAGTGTGACGTAAGAATGATTGTCATCAGACTTATGTTTTTCTCCAAGATCTTTCAAATTATTTTCATCGTTGGCTCAATCTCTTCACTTTTGATTCTTCCAGAGTGCCTCTACAATTCATGGTGGTGTTCTCGTCGTCATTCTCGGTTTTTGAAAGACCAAAGAAGAGTTTTCCTCCAAATCTTATCCGTTCTCTCAAAGATTCGTCATTCTAGCTTGTTGCCATCCTCTCATAATTGTTTTTAATTATGAGAATTCTTTTCACCTATCTGGAGAAATTCAAGATTCTGTTCAGTTTGATTATCCGGAGCCCATCAATCAAGATTTATTCATTCCAGCTTTTAGCTCTCATACTCTAAATCATACCGGTGCTTAAATCAAGGATTCTCTAATCAGCACGTAATCTCGTCGTTCTCATGGATCTAAATTCTCTCAAGCATCTTCGTGTATTTGCTAATCCTTCCTGGTGTTTCTTCATGTTTTATTCGTTCTTTTTCAATTCTTATGGTGGTTCGTTCAAGACCTCTTCCTTGGTTATCATATCAATTCTTTCGTTCTTTCAAATTCTACCGGTGGTTCGTTGAAGATTTTTCCAAGTCTGTGCTATATTTATCTTAATCCTTTCTACGAGAATAAGTAGTGTGCAAAATCCGTTGCTTGTCATCAATCTAAATTGTTGAAGGATACGCATAACATAATCCTTATTATTGTTTCATCCAAGGGATTAATTCTTTATTCTGGAGTGGTTCATTATACCACATTCTTGGTTTGAGATGCTTTGTCTTTCCTTCCGGAGTTCCAAGTTTTCACTTTATCTCACCGCAAAGCTTCATCTAATCATTGCAAGGCTTCAACCTTACTATTTTCATCTTTCTTTTCGATTGATCATTCCTTTTGTTTACCGGAGTTCTTCATGAAGGTTCTACATGATGGTTCATCAAGGATTAATTCCTTCTCGAAGTGTTCATCAAGATTCTTTTCAGAGGAGCTCAAGCATTCTTCATCTTGCATAACGAAGTCCAATTCGTCCTATCTTATCTTTGAGGTGGTGTGTCATTCGTGATAATTTCCCGTCGTGCTCCGTGATTCACAAGCTATCAAGAATGAGATATTTTAAATCCATCAATCTCATCATTTGAGTTATCTTGGGTTATATTTCACCTTAAGCCTTCCCTCATGACTGTTGCTATTTATGGTGCTCATAAATGACCCAAGTTCTTCATCTTTCCTCCCGGTGAAATAGTTTCTCGCCTCCTTGTCATACAAATCCAATAAAATCTTTTTCGTGAGCGGCAAGTTGTCACCTCATAATGTTGAGATGCCTTCTATAAGCCCACTTCAAGCTTGTCCTTCCGTTGTTGGTGTTCCAACAACTCCGTTCGACCCTTCTCCTAAGGATGCTTTTTCAAGCTCTTTTGTGGCAGAAACTGGCATTTTCTTCTCCATTCTTTTCATTCAATTATCTATCTTATATTTCTTTCTTCTGGAGGCATTGTGATGTTGCTCTCTTCAACCCATCATCTTGTTTTGTCAGGATCGTGTTCTTTTCTTGGTTTATCCATTTAACCGGAGTGTTGTGTCCCTTTGCTCAAGCTCTTTCATTTTATCTAGTCTTTCATCTCTTTTCAATCAGAGTGCTGCCTGAATTTGTTCTTCCTTGTTCCTCTTTTCTAACGGAGTGCTTTCATCTTTGTCTTCTTCGTTGCATTCTTTCTTTCAAATTGTTCAATCTTTCAAGGTTCTTTGGTTTCACTCGTCTGACAAAGAAGCAACTTAGTTTTACCTCTTCTCTTTCTCTTCCATTTTTCCCTCCGGTGCCATTCTAGTTCTCGGGACGAGATCCTCTCGTAGTGGTGGAGTGTTGTGACGCCCCGAGACCGATGCTCGAGAAGACTTCCATATGTTCTGGGTTTTTCCGTGCGTTTCTTTTGTGCCTGCCCTTTTATATTTTTTCCATTGCATCATGTCATCATGCCATCATCTCATAATTGCATGATCTTCGGTCCATTTAAATCGAGGGAACTCACATGGTGGTTTCTCTTTATAACATATCCTCCCAATATTGTTAGGGAGCTATATTCCATTAATTTGGAATCATCATAACACACGTGCAAAATAATTCCCTTGGCCTTTTCTTCTTCAAGTGTTGACTCTCTAACCTTGCCTTATGTCTTTTCTTCATTTTCTGGAGCTCCACCTAAATTCTTAACATTTTTGGACACTTCTATAACCAAGCCCTAGTTCAAACCCATTTCAATTAAATTCAAATGTGTCTGAATGACATCTTTCAATCATGTCTCCCTTATTTTTCGTGGACCGTGCACATTTTTACGTGTTTGTAAAGTTTATCTGCGTGTCCAACTTCTTTCCCTAACCCCTCTTTCTTTTCTTTCTTAATCTTTGTTTTTTCCTCTTTTCTTTTAGTAGTGTGAGAGAGCCCAGCAGGCCGGCCTTTAGGCCATCTCTAGGCCCAGCCGCGCCCCTGCCCACCTGGGCCTCGTAAACACCTGGGCCGGCCCCAAGGCCACCTCCCCCTAACCCTAGCTCTACCTTAGCCCAATCCCACGCGCACCTCTCCTTCTCTCGATCCCTCCCTCGCGCCGCCAGGAGAGGAGGCACATCACCCGAACCCACCATCTCCCCGATCCCATCTCCCCTCGATCCCTCCTTCTCGTACCCTCTCCCTCGCGCCGCCAGAGGCAATGCACATTGCTGCCTTGCTCGACCTCCTCCTGCTCTCGATCTCCCTCCAGCGCCCCTCAGCCTCCCTCCTCCTTCGATCTAGGGATCCAGGCCGGAGCCCCGTCGGCCTCCTCGCTGTCGTCGTGCCCACGGGGCCACCAGCATGCCCGGCTCGTCCTCCGCCTCTGCTCCCTCAGCCATGACGCTCTGCCGCCCCCTTGCCTCATCCGCGCCGGCGACCAGCAGCAGGCTGCTGCTCTGCGTCGCGCCTCCTGCCATGGCCTCCTCCTCGCCTCGAAGCCCCGCGCCCTGGGCTTCTTCCTCGCGCTCCTTGCCGTGGTCACGTGCCCCTCGATCCAGTAGGACGATGCCCTGCCTTGCCGCCGTTCGCCTCCGGTGAGCATCCGCAGAAGCTCATCCACCTCGCCATGCTCCTGTTTCCTCTCCAGCGCTGCCCCTGTTGCCTCTTGTTTTGACTGCAGAGATCCTTCGACGACCCGTGTACCTCGCCGTGACTGCTTCTTGTCGTTGGACTGCCGAGATGCAGCCCCGAGGCTCTTCATGATCGCTGCAAAATTCCACCTCGGCACCACTTGCACCCCCATGTTTCGGTGATCCTTTGTCCGCACGCCAAGACCGGACCCGTCAATTACAACCACACCGTGTTGATACGGGAACCACTACCGTCGACCTCCGAAGAACAGGGTTTTGCCAAGTACCCCTTCGTTTTGTCAAGACCATCAAGTCCCTCGACGACAAGTGCACGACTACGCGGATTGTACCAAGTACCCCTTGGTTTCGACGAGACCAGCAAGTCCGAAGAATGCCAAGTTCGACGATGCTCTCCGCCCGAACGACTAGCGCCGACGCGTACCTCTCCGTCGCCGTGGGTTTCGTCAAGTTCAACGGTGAACCCCGAAGCCCTCGGATTCGTCAAGTCCGAAGATGCAAGTACCACTCCGAACCATGTACGACGACCGTCGCCGAAGACTCGTGTAACGCGAACGTCAAGTTCGACTACCGTCGCGTGAACCGCTACTTCCACTATGAACATGAACGACTACCGTCGCGGAACAACTACTTCCTCTACTTCCCTCGACGAACTCGAGCCGTCCTGTTTGCACGCTTTGAAGGTATAATCGCCGAGAACGAACGTCCGGGAATGAATTCTTGTGTCGTACGGGGTGCACCCTTTGTCTGCACCGTGTTCGAATTGTCACTCATTTTCCATGCCACTATCCCATGGGAACCCGGTAGTCGGGATCACCCCACCATCTTTTTGCATGCTCCCGTCACTTTTCCTTTCGCACCGGTATTTCCATGAGCTACCGGAACCGTTATCGTTGCCGTGGCACTCCCTTTCTTTCCACCACGGTGACAAATGCTTCATAATACTCTTATCAACTTTTAATAAATATTGCATAAACTTGCACATGTCATTCGCATCATGATAATAACATTTAGATGTTTAAAAATTGTTGTTGCACCAAATAGATAAATGCATATGGGGATTTACCGGAATTATTGTTTGTTGTTCCGACCTCATTTAAACTTGCCTAGTTAGTTTGTTTTCATATGCTTCACCTCTTGCCATGTTAACCAACATTTAAATCTGTTGAGTATCTAACCAAGAGAGAACTAAATATTTGATGTGGTGTGTCATCAATATGCAACTCGTTGCATATTGAGCTCCACTTAACTTGTATAGTTGTTTGTGCTTTTTGCCATGCCATGCTTCATTAAACCGGACATGCATCATACTTGGTTGTTCATCATGCCATGTTTATGTGGTGGTTGTTTACTATGTTGTGTGCTTCTTTCCGGTGTTTGCTTCTTCAGGTTGGTTCCAATAATGTCGCATTTGTGAGGACCCGTTCGACTACGTCCGTTTGTCTTCTTCATGGACTCGTTCTTCTTCCTTGCAGGATCTCAGGCAAGATGACCATACCCTTGAAATCACTTCTATCTTTGCTTGCTAGTTGCTCGCTCTTTTGCTATGCCTATGTTGCGATACCTACCACTTGCTTATCATGCCTCCCGTATTGTTAAGCCAAGCCTCTAACCCACCTTGTCCTAGCAAACCGTTGTTTGGCTATGTTACCACTTTGCTCAGCCCCTCTTATAGCGTTGTTAGTTGCAGGTGAAGATTGGAGCTTGTTCCATGTTGGAACATGGATATTTTGTTGGGATATCACAATATCTCTTATTTAATTAATGCATCTATATACTTGGTAAAGGATGGAAGGCTCGGCATTATGCCTGGTGTTTTGTTCCACTCTTGCCGCCCTAGTTTCCGTCATATCGGTGTTATGTTCCCGCATTTTGCGTTCCTTACGCGGTTGGGTTATAATGGGAACCCCTTGATAGTTCGCCTTGAATAAAACTCCTCCAGCAATGCCCAACATTGGTTTTACCATTCGCCACCTAGCCTTTTCTTTCCCTTGGGTTCTGTAGACTCAAGGGTCATCATTATTTTAACCCCCCCGGGCCAGTGCTCCTCTGAGTGTTGGTCCAAACTGTCAGCCGCCGGTGGCCACCAGGGGCAACTCTGGGCTGGCCTACCGGAAGTTTAGACAATCTGAGTGTGCCCTGAGAACGAGATATGTGTAGCTCCTATCGGGATTTGTCGGCACATTCGGGCGGTGTTGCTGGACTTGTTTTTATCTTTGTCGAAGTTGTCTTGTAGAACCGGGATGCCGAGTCTGATCGGAATGTCTCGGGAGAAGGTTTATCCTTCGTTGACCGTGAGAGCTTGTGATGGGCTAAGTTGGGACACCCCTGCAGGGTTTTGAACTTTCGAAAGCCGTGCCCACGGTTATGGGCAGATGGGAGTTTGTTAATGTGTAGAAAACCTAAAGTTGACCTTAATTAAAATGCATCAACCGCGTGTGTAACCGTGATGGTCTCTTTCCGACGGAGTCCGGGAAGTGAACACGGTGTTGGAGTTATGCTTGACGTAGGTTGTTCTAGGATCACTTCTTGATCATAGTTGTTCGACCGTGCTTTTGCTTTCTCTTCTCGCTCTCATTTGCGTATGTTAGCCACCATATATGCTAGTCGCTTGCTGCAGCTCCACCTCATACCTTTTACCCTTCCTATAAGCTTAAATAGTCTTGATCGCGAGGGTGTAAGATTGCTGAGTCCCCGTAACTCACAGATACTTCCAAAAACCAGCTTGCAGGTGCCGATGATACCGTGTCGGTGACGCAACTGAGCTCAGGAGGAGCTCGATGAAGATCTTCTCCTTTGTGTTGTTTCGTTCTAGTTGAGCAGTAGTGGAGCCCAGTCGGGTCGATCGGGGACCTTGTCGCATTTGGGGTTCTTCTTTTATTTTGTTTCCATAGTCGGACCTTGATTGTATCTGGATGTTGTAATGCTTTATTCATGTATTTGTGTGAAGTGGCGATTGTAAGCCAACTATGTATTCTTTTCCCTTATGTATTACATGGGTTGTGTGAAGATTACCTCACTTGCGACATTGCTTTCAATGCGGTTATGCCTCTAAGTCATGCTTCAACACGTGGGAGATATAGCCGCATCGAGGGCGTTACAGCAACCTACTAGCATCAATCCCGGACTTTGAGACAAGAATTGGATACAAGAGATGAACTAGGGTTTGGAGATGAGATGGTGCTGATGAAGATGTTGATGGAGATTGCCCTCTCCTGATGAGAGGAGCGTTGGTGATGATGACGATGATGATTTCCCCCTCCGGGAGGGAAGTATCCCCAGCAGAACAGCTCTGCCGGAGCTCTAGATTGGATCCGCGAAGGTTCCACCTCGTGGCGGCGGAGTCTCGTCCCGAAAAGTTCCTTCTTATTTTTTTCTCATCGAAAGACTTCATATAGGAGAAGATGGACGTCGGAGAGCCACCAGGGGGCCCACGAGGTACGGGGCGTGCCCCCCACCCTCGTGAGAAGGGTGTGGGCCCCCTGGCCTTCATCTTTTGCGAGGATTTTTCTTTATTTATTTTAAGACATTCTGTGGAGTTTCAGGACTTTTGGAGTTGCGCGGAATAGGTCTCTAATATTTGCTCCTTTTCCAGCACAGAATTCCAGCTGCCGGCATTCTCCGTCTTTATGTAAACCTTGTAAAATAAGAGAGAATAGCCATAAGTATTGTGACGTAAAGTGAAATAACAGTCCATAATGCAATAAATATCGATATAAAAGCATTATGCAAAATGGACGTATCAGTCTCCCTCCGGATCATCCGGGTAATCCATACACCGCGATGGCCGAACCTTGCAGAATCCACTCGGCGAAGCTGGATCATCCGGACGAGGTCCCAGATCATCCGGACGCCCATCCGTATCATCCGGCCTTGCCTGCGTGCATGCTTCCGGGCCGAGGCCCATGTACCTGTTTCACCCCCTCACTTACCCCTTCGCCCACTAGACTATAAATAGACCTCCTCCACCTCCTTTCTAGGGTTAGTGTTGTGATAGCTCATTTGAGAGATAGAGCTACGCTCATCCATATCGGATCTACTCTACGAGAGAGACCGCGGCCTCTACAGAGAAGATCCCTTTGGATTCAAGCCCCCTTTCTAAGGGAAGACCCCCCCCCCCCCCCCCCCCCGTGGATTCAAGACCTCCTTACGGAGAAGAACCGGTTACCGTTTGTATCATCCATTGTTGACTTTGGATATTGTATCTCACCTTTGTGTTCATCGATCTAGCGCATGTGTGATCTATTCTTCTTAGTTGAGTGATTCTCTCATGTTTCCTCTTGTGTTTTCCCTCATTTTCCCCTCGTGTTCTTCGCGTTCTTGGACGGGGTCCGCTCCTTTCGTGAAAGATCAGGCCGTTAGGGTACTACCCTACATCATCTTGCATCATAGCAAGGTTGATCACGAATTTGGAGCCCCCACCCCTCTTTTTCTAGCCTTGTTTTGCTTGATTTCGTCCTAAATTCGAAAATCCCCACCAAAAATAGCTCCAAATTATTTTTTGTGATTTGTTGGTTTTGATGATGTTTTGTTGATTTTGATCCATGGATTTGCTTGGTTTCGAGTGGATCTAGCATCTTCCCAAGTTTCCCCACCTTCCATCCACAAAATCTCCTCAAATTTGCCCCGAAAATCCCCCATTTCCGCCCAAAAATTCGTCTCCGAGAGCAAATCCCGAGCGGATTGACCTACCCGGATCATCCGGACGTTCTCCTGGATCATCCGGACTCCACCCGGATCAGCTGGACACCCCCCCCCCCCCCCGGACATCCGGACCCCCCACGACAGAACCGGCCTTGACGAACCCGGATCATCCGGACCAAGCCCGGATCATCCGGACCTCCTCCCGGATGTCCGGCTAACCCTGAAACTAACACGGCTGAATTTTTGTTTTGGCCATAACTAATTCATCCGAACTCCGTTTTTGACGTTCTTTAGCTCGTTTTGAAGCTCTTGACATTCCCCTTCTCACAAAAATAACACCACCATAATTTGACTCCATCAAATTTTCTGAAATTTGGCATGTTTGCCTAGGGCTTCCATCACATCATCCGCTACACCACCATAGCCTTCCGCAACCTAACCAATTTTGTTCCCCATCGCATTAGTGGTTGCTTGAGGAGTGATTTGAGTCTCCTAAGGTGTCTAGGATACTTAGGGACGGTCGCTTCTTCATCAACCACCACAACCACTTCCGCATAGGCTTGACCACTATACACTCCCACCACCCAACGTAACCCATTTTTGTTTGTGTTGTGAGTTGTGTCTCCTAAGGTGTTACGGCTACTTAGGGACCGTGCTTCCAACTCCGACACCGTGTAAAGTACACTACCATAACCTCCACTTCCGCATTGCCTAGTGCAACACCACCGCTTTCCGGTACCACCATTTGACTTTTGTCCTTGAGATTTTGAGTTGTGGTTTTTCCGTTTCCTAAGGTGTTTCGGTTACTTAGGGACGAGTCTCCATCATCTTGGTATGTCCATCAAGATCACCGCCACTCATCATCACCGCGGACGGTAACCTCCATATCATCTTAGTATCGTGGTACCCCTCCATTGTATATTCCCTTGCCTTTGCATTGATCACCCCTAGCCCATTTTGCGTTACTTGTCTATCGAGACTAGCCATTTGAGTATTGCCGGCAACGTTACTTGTGCACATTAGTGATCTACACCATACATTGCATACATACCATATCATATTGGTATCATATCATCTCGTGTGCCTCAAGATTGTTCCCGTATATACCCAATTGCTATCTTGGTTTGTGCATTTCGCAAAGTGGCCATATACAAAAAAAAGAATAAGCTTTTAAGAAAAAAAAGAGTGAACAAAGAGCTTGTAAGAAAGTGCCATAGCATCATCCCACATTTCACATAAGATTGTCATATCCGATCATCTTGGATCAAACACCGGGAACACCATACATAATAGCATACTTGGGAGAAGTTGACATATCTTTGCATCTTATAGGTTGTGCACAAGTGTCGTATCCGCCTATTGAGCAATCGTGCTAGCGTCTCTCTTGAGTTGTGCAACACGAGCGCTTTCTGTGGATTCCACATTTTGTGCTCATTCCTTGGTTCCACGACCCCATTTATCTATCTGTGTGTGCGTTTCCGTGTGCCATTCTTTGCTATTGGTCTACTTGTTTCACTTGCAAATTTGTGAATCTCTTTCAACATTATTGACTCTTGCTAACATTTTGCATTAAATTTTTGTGCCACTATCCTTACCGAGCTCCACCATAAGCCTTACTTGTGTAGGTGTGAGAAACCAACAAGAATTGGTACCAATTGTTCTATTTCCTTGTCCACATTGGAGTGATCATTGATCCACTTTCAACTTCGGTCAAGGTACATTTGGTATTCGTTCTTCTCTTTCCCCCACTCATATTTGCTTGAGTCTTGTGATAGATAGGGAAGGCATTTCATCTTCGGTCTACAACAACAACGACGAGTTCGATGCCACGAACAACTCCACTGACACCAAGATGCAAGCTTAAATGGAGGAGATCAAGGCCCTCATCAAGTCCTACAAGCGATATTCCTCATCTTCGAGAAGACGCTCAAGTACACATGCTTCCAAGCTACCATCTCCAGCAAGGTCACATCAGCATTGACGCCATCACCACCATAAACGTGAAGGTCAAGAGCTCAACACCAACAACCGCTCAACGACTTCACCATCTCCCTTGGCATCTTCGCCAAGCGACTTCAAGGCATCTTCGCCTATGGACATACGGCATCTTCGCCCACAAGCACTTCAAGAGAAGCTCCCCAAGCTCAAGTCCACGACTTCCATGAGCTACTACGACCTCGACATCGACCATGTGATTCCTTTCTATGGGACTCAAGAACCCGAGGATTATCTCGAGTGGGAGAGTTTGATGGACGACTACCTCAAGCTACACCAAGTTCCTCCCGAAGATCAAGTGAAGTGCGCCACAAGGAGCTTCCACGACTACGCGTCCACATGGTGGCCTCACACACCTTCGGAGACCTACGACATGAGTTGGCCCAAGATGAAGAGAGCTTTGCAGTGAGAGTTTGTGCCTCCAACCTAAACGGAACAACTTCTACACCACCCAAGGATCCAAGTCCATCGACGCGTACTTCAAGGAGATGAAGATTGCCTTGCGAGGAGTCGGCGTGGACGACCCCATTTCGATGAAGTTCCATTTCATGATGGGATTGCACAACGGCATCTCCAAGATGATCTTCCTCGAGAACTACAAGTCCCTCGATGACAACTACATTGGTGCTCTCAAGGCGGAACAAGAACTAATGAAGGCCAAAGCTTCTCCACCCCAAGCTCACTTCGCGATGACCAAGCTCCATGAGAATGAGCATGAGGCTAGTACCACCATGATGTCCAAGCCCGACGAGCTCCAAGACGATGCTCCCAAGTTCGACTTCACCGTCATCCCTCTTTATGGAATTGACGATGCCGAGTCTACTTCGACTCTTTTTCAAGATGGTCCATGGCCACTACGACTACGGACACCATCAAGGACCAAGCTTTGGAGGCGAGCGACATGGTGACGAGCAAGGATGATGCTTCCATCTTAGGAGGTGAGAGTGATGATGTGCCATCTTCGGCCTTCATCCACGGCGACAACAACGAGATGGTTGAGCATGGGATTTTCCCTTCGACCACGGCGATGTATGATGACTTGAGTGACTTGTGCCACCATATTGAGAGTGAGAGTGACTTCACCACTAGCCCCATAGATGTGTTACCCCAATTCCCATGTGAGGAGAGCCACAACCCCCACCACTTGAGTGAGATGAATGACTCCACCATACGTGAGATCGAGTGCACTTATTTTGTGGGAGTGAGTGAACCACCACATAGAGAGAGTGAGATAGTTGATAGGTCATGTGAGGCCACTTTCAACACTAATGACTTGACCTCTACCTCTATTGTGTCTTCTCATTTGGGCTAGGTCCCTTATATGATGACGCGCCAATTCTCGACGACTTCGTCCTACCTTTGGACAAGACGATGGCCATGGTGGAATATGATGCACCCCCCACATGGTTCCATCACAATGATGATCTTGACCACCATTCGGTCTTACCCACCTCACCTACACCACGTGAGTGGAATGACAAAGGTAACATAGGTGAAGGTGATGCTCTTGTCACACTAGTGGACTATCATGACATTGATTGCTTGCATGTTGTTGATCAACCTATTTCCATGCTTCATGCTAGTGTGACTTCCCCATGCGATGATTTACCCATTTATCATGAGTATGATGATTGCCATGTGGAGTCTATTAGTGGTGATGCCATGTTACATAGGATTTCTTGTGCTAATTCTCTCGGTCACATCATGTTTGCCAATCCGCTTGACTTGTCATATGCTATGCATGAGATCGACCACATGTCATATTTGCAATCTCTTCATAGTGACTATGCATATGCCATTAAGATTAACCCAATTTGCACTTATGGCATAGATGACAAGCATATGGTTATTGGCATTTGTTTCTCTTGTGATGATATTGACATGCTACCTTTGCATCATTTATCTCATATGCCATGCCATAACCATCTTGCTTCGGATATGCATTGTTTTGGGTGTTGCCCATTTTCTCCATATGATGTTTCAAATATTTCACATGAGGAGACCCCCATAGTTTCCTCATATATTTTAGGAGATTGTGATCACTCCCACCCATTGCATGATCCCAATACTTGTGTGCACCATATGCTTCCCATGAATAAACATGTTATTGTTGTGCCTTATACTTGTATGCTCAATTTGCATCCCCATCATGTTATACACAATAACTCTTCTTTCATGATGGATGACATGTTCTTATACCATGGATCAAATTTCTTTGAGCGATGCTTATCTTGTGCTAACTCTCACGTGCACATACACATCATGATGGATGATGTGTACATTTACCACACACACAATCTCTTTCGTTTGTGTCTCTTTTGTGTAGGTACCCACGAATTCTTGTCAACCTCGCAATCCCACGAGTTACAAAACGAGCTCTAGAGAGCAACGATGACTTGGGATCCCATGGAGTGTCTTTCCCACCGCTCTCTTCACGCAAAGACTTCACGCATTCCTTCTACATGGCTCTCACTTGGTTATGGGTTGTTGTCTATTACATATTATATGCCCATCTTGCCATGTTCACTTTGCATGATATGCTCATTCCTATGCCTTTGCCATGCATTTGTGACCCATGCTTTGCATTACACATGATGATTGATTCTAGTACTTCTATGTGTATTTGCAAGCTTGGTGGAGATATCACTTATTATTGCCATGTTTGCTTTGTGCCCCATGCCTATTATTATACTATGATCTTGCTTTATGTTCGTGCTTATGATATGTCATGTGCATTGCCTATGCCTATTATTTACTCACATGACGTCATTGCCATGATTTCCTCTAGTGTGTTGCATCTTCGCTCCACTAGTTTGCATGACATGATTGTTATTGCTTCTTGTCATATCTCTCCATATGTTGCCTCTCTCATGCTAGATGATTTGCCATGTATTGAGTGCAATTATGCCTTTAGTCTTGATAATGAGTTTGCCCCCATAGCATTCTCACATATATTTGGAGATTTTGACATATTCCTTATGAAGCATGCTTGTCTTACCTCTTTGCACCATATACCTAGTGCCATGAATATTGCCATTGTTGCATCATATTCTTCACGCACTTGTGCTTCTAATGGTTATGTGCAAGAGAAGAGAACCATCATGATGAATGATGTGTTTATCTACCATGCGCATACGTTCTTTCTTTTGTTGTGTGCATGTGTAGGATACTTGGACTTCGTGTCAACTTCCACGTCACATGAGTTGACCATCCGAGCTCTTGAGAGTGAACCACCTTCTACCACGACGATTCTACATCACACTTGCTGGTGTTTCGGTATTGTGAAGAATGAACAAGGACACGTCTTCAAGGTGACATCTTTCTTGAGCATGGATATTATGGATCATACTACTTGTGTTGCTTTCCCCATGATACTCGTTCATCTTGGACTACTTGATTGCGCACATGTTAGAGATCTTGCTTGCCATTTCAACATTTCCATGACTCGCGATATATATGTCTTGCGTGTTGCATCCAATTCTTGGATTATTTGCTCCTATCAGATGCTTGGTTGCAACAATATCATTTCTTCACATATGCCATGCCCCATTGATTGCTACATGCTATACTTGATTGCCTCACACATGATGAATAATTGCTCTTTCTATTGTGTTGAGTGCCACACTATTTTCACTACACCCTATGCACGTTATGCTTGGACTGCCTTGCACTTGACTCGTGTGTTTAGACACTTCATTTTATTTGGTGTGGTGAATGCTTCCTAGGCTTACCATAGACCGTTTGTTGAGCGCTTTATGCATGCTTGCTATGAACTTGAGGTAGATGCATATTCTCTTGTCAAACATATTCGCATCTCTACCTCACATTTACATGCTTCTCCACATGATATCTTTGCTTGTGCTCAGTTCATATACTTATATGCTATGTCACAATCCTTTGTCACACCATATGCTTTGCATGATGATGACACTTGTTGGGTGAATCACCGCTTGAATGCTTGGTTTTGCACTCACGCTAACCACATTTGTTTTTCCAAGTGTTTGTTGTTCTTGCTCCTTTTGAAGGAATCACTAGATGGTGCGACATTGGAGAGTGCCCATTTCGAGCTTCAAGATGACAAGTACTTGGTGAGCGTCCACTCCTACACGGCGACGACATCTCTTTCCCATGGTGATTTGGATTTCGATCCGAGGTCAGATCTTTCCCAAGGGGGAGGGGATGATGTGGAGCATCCTACGGACATCACCATGTCAAAAGTCCATTTGGAAAGTGACACATGCGACATCTACTTCACACACACAAAGGTGAATCATCTCCTTTACACGTGCTCACTTGACCCTCTCGAGGATGGTATACTACTTGACACTCCTTCCATGTGCATGCATAGGTATTTTTGGAACATCAAGGATGTCGAGGAGGAGTGCGAGCGCAAGTGTGTGTCTACACCATCCGCGAGGGAGGCATGGAAGAGAAGACAGAAGAAAGGAGAAGAAGAAGACGGAGAGGCTGCAGGAGCCAGGCCGGACATCCGGACCGCCGTACGGATCATCCGGGCTCAGCCGGATCATCCGGGTCTCCCTACGGATCATCCGGGTAATCCATACACCGCGACGGCCAAACCTTGAAGAATCCACTCGGCGAAGCCGGATCATCCTGATGAGGTCCCGGATCATCCGGACAAGGTCCCGGATCATCCGGACGACGCCCGGATCATCCGGACCCCCATCCGGATCATCCGGCCTTGCCTATGTGCATGCTTCCGGGCCGAGGCCCATGTACCTGTTTCGCCCCCTCACTTACCCCTTTCGCCCACTAGACTATAAATAGACCTCCTCCACCTCCTTTCTAGGGTTAGTGTTGTGATAGCTCATTTGAGAGATAGAGCTACGCTCATCCATATCGGATCTACTCCACGAGAGAGACCGCGGCCTCTACAGAGAAGATCCCTTTGGATTCAAGCCCCCTTTCTAAGGGAAGATCCCCCCGTGGATTCAAGACCTCCTTACGGAGAAGAACCGGTTACCGTTTGTATAGTCCATTTTTGACTTTGGATCTTGTATCTCACCTTTGTGTACATCGATCTAGCGCATGTGTGATCTATTCTTGTTGGTTGAGTGATTCTCTCGTGTTTCCTCTTATGTTTTCCCTCGTTTTCCCCTTGTGTTCTTCGCGTTCTTGGACGGGATCCGCTCCTTTTGTGAAAGATCGGGATGTTAGGGTTCTACCCTACATCACATATGGCTCCTGCCAGTTGCCGATAACTGTGTTACAAAACATGATGATCTCATACAATAAAATTTAGCATCATGTCTTGACCATATCACATCACAACATGCCCTGCAAAAACAAGTTAGACATCCTCTACTGTGTGGTTGCAAGTTTTACGTGGCTGCTACGGGCTGAGCAAGAACTGTTCTTACCTACGCATCAAAACCACAACAATATGTCGTCAAGTTAGTGATGTTTTAACCTTCAACAAGGACCGGGCGTAGTCACACTCGGTTCAACTAAAGTTGGAGAAACTGACACCCGCCAGCCACCTGTGTGCGAAGAACGTCGGTAGAACCAGTCTCGCGTAAGTGTACGCGTAATGTCGGTCCATACCGCTTCATCCAACAATACAGCCGAACCAAAGTATGACATGCTGGTAAGCAGTATGACTTGTATCGCCCACAACTCACTTGTGTTCTACTCGTGCATATAACATCTACGCATAAACCTGGCTCGGATGCCACTGTTGGGGAACGTAGTAATTTCAAAAAAAAATCCTACGCACACGCAAGATCATGGTGATGCATAGCAATGGGAGGGAAGAGTATCGTCCACGTACCCTTGTAGACCGTATGCGGAAGCGTTATGAGAATGCGGTTGATGTAGTCGAACGTCTTCACGATCCGACCGATCCAAGTACCAAACGCACGGCACCTCCGAGTTCAGCACACGTTCAGCTCGATGATGTCCCATGAACTCCAATCCAGCAGAGCTTCACGGGAGAGTTCCGTCAGCACGACGGCGTGATGACGGTGATGATGTTGCTACCGACGCAGGGCTTCGCTTAAGCACCGCTACGATATGATCGAGGTGGATTATGGTGGAGGGGGGCACCGCACACGGCTAGGGGATCAATGATCAACTTGTGTGTTCTAGGGCGCCTCCTGCCCTCGTATATAAAGGAGCAAGGGGGGAGGCCGGCCGGCCCTCCTAGGGCGCGCCAGGAGGAGTCCTCCTCCTCCTAGTAGGAGTAGGACACCCCTTTCCTACTCCTACTAGGATGAGGAAAGGAAGGGAAAGGGGAGAAGGAAGGAGAGGGAGGAAAGGAGGAAAGGGGGGCCGGCCCCCTAGTCCAATTCGCTTTGGGCTAGGGGGATCGCGCGTCCTGCCTCCTCTCTTCCACCACTTGGCCCATGAGGCCCGATACTTCTTCCCCGTATTCCCGTAACTCCCTGGTACTCCGAAAAATACCCGAATCACTCTGAACCTTTCGATTGTCTGAATATAGTCGTCCTATATATCGATATTTACGACTCGACCATTTCAAGACTCCTCGCCATGTCCCCGATCTCATCCGGGACTCCGAAGTACCTTCGGTACATCAAATCACATAAACTCATAATACCAATTGTCACCAAACGTTAAGCGTGTGGACCCTACGGGTTCGAGAACTATGTAGACATGACCGAGACACGTCTCCGGTCAATAACCAATAGCGGAACCTGGATGTTCATATTGGCTCCTACATATTCTACGAAGACCTTTATCGGTCAAACCTCATAACAACATATGTTGTTCCCTTTGTCATCGGTATGTTACTTGCCCGAGATTCGACCGTCGATACCTCAATACCTAGTTCAATCTCATTACCGGCAAGTCTATTTACTTTTTCCGTAATGCACTATCCCGCAACTAACTCATTAGTTGCATTGCTTGCAAGACTTATAGTGATGTGCATTACCGAGAGGGTCCAGAGATACCTCTCCGACAATCGGAGTGACAAATCCTAATCTCGATTTATGCCAACTGAACATGTACCATCGGAGACACCTGTAGAGCACCTTCATAATCACCCAGTTACGTTGTGACGTTTGGTAGCACACAAAGTGTTCCTCCACTAATCGGGAGTTGCATAATCTCATAGTCATAGGAACATGTATAAGTCATGAAGAAAGCAATAGCAGTAAACTAAAACGATCAAGTGCTAAGCTAACAAATGGGTCAAGTCAATCACATCATTATCCTAATGATGTGATCCCGTTTATCAAATGACAACTCATGTATATGGTTAGGAAACATAACCATCTTTGATTAACGAGCTAGTCGTGTAGAGGCATACTAGCGACACTCTATTTGTCTATGTATTCACACATGTATTATGTTTCCGGTTAATACAATTCTAGCATGAATAATAAACATTTATCATGAAATAAGGAAATAAATAATAACTTTATTATTGCTTCTAGGGCATATTTCCTTCACTTCATCATCCCGATGATTGCGAGCTTCTCGAACCCTAGAAGAGATCCCTCCAAGAACTCAACACCACCGCTCGCCAAGCCCCACGGTCGGCACCAACTGTCGTGGAATTGTCATGGCAAATGTCCTAGTGTGAGTACTTAGTCGTGAGGTCAACGCATATATGTGGTAGCTTGAAAGGGGTTGATCAAGATTGAGAGACGTAACACACAAGACGAGGATTTAGACAGCTTTGGGCCCCGGGAAACATCATCCGGTAATAGCCCTACATGCTGTTTGTGGATAGGTCTCATTATACTCGTGAGGGAGTCACCGCATAAGCTGACTCCCCTTTTAGTTGTGTCTAGCCTTAGCCATTATTTTCTGTCCCTCTTGGGCTGCCCTGCCCCTCCTTATATATGTTGAAGGGGCAGTTTACATGACTAGTCCTAATAGGATTAGGATTAATCTATTACAAGTGGAGTCCTAGTCTTGCTTCCTTTATAGGAGAATATTCCTTATGCCTTTCCTCTTAAGCCGGCCCACCATCCTATGAACCGGCCTACTGAGCCTTGGGCCTTGTCGTCCATCTGACCCACCCGCCAGGTTACCAATGAGCCGCCAAGATCGGGCGGGTTATCCGTGAATTTCCAAGCTCCGGGCGGGTCACCAGTGAGTCGCCATGCTCCAGCCGGGTCATACATCTGGTGGGTTACACCGCGGGGTATATCCCCGACAGGAAGCGACCAACCAAGAAATGAATAATCTCATAAGCAAGCATTAAGCATAATTAACACCGAATAATGCACCACAAGTAGGATATAATTTTCATTGCATGATTATTGACTTCCGTGCATGCATAGGGAATCACAAACCTTAACACGAACATTCTTACTAGAGCACAATCACTCATCAACATAACTAACATATCACATCATCATATCTCAAAACTATTACTAAGATTCAAGTTTATTTTGTCCAATGATCTTCAGGACATTTTCTTTTACTTTATCCATCTTGGATATCTATCACTTTGGGACTAATTTTCATGAGTTTCTTTTTTTTTTTAAGCTCAACCAAATATAAGTGAAGATCATGAGCATAACAAATTTTCTTTATATCAAAATGATTTAAGTGAAGCAAGAGAGAACTTCTTCAAAATTTACTAACTCACAAACATGTCTAAGTGAAGCAAGAGAGCATTTCTTCAAAAATAACAAAGCACATCGTGCTCAAAAAGATATAAGTGAATCACTAGAGTGAGTCCTAGCTCATAAAAGATTTAAGTGAAGCATAGAGAGCAATTCTAACAAGTCATGAAATAATTTTGGCTCTCTCAAATAGGTGTGTCCAGCAAGGATTGATAACTTAAAACACAAAATAAAACAAGCAAAGACACATATCATACAAGACGCTCCAAGCAAAACACATATCATCTGACAAATAAAAATATAGTCTCGAGTAAAATACTGATAGTTGTTGGAAGAAAGCCGGGATGTCACTCGGGGGCATCCCCAAGCTTAGTTGGTTGCTCATTCTTGGATAATAGCTTGGGATGCCGGGGCATCCCCAAGCTTAGGCTCTTTACATCCTTCCTTCATCCATCGTAAGATAACCCAAAACTTTAAAACTTCAATCACACAAAACTCAACAAAGCCTTTGTGAGATTCGTTAGTATAAAAATAATAAACCACTACTATAAGTGTTGTATCAAACCAATTCATATTTTGTTTTCGTATTCTATGTACTGTATTCCAACTTTTATATGGCAAAAACTCATCAAAGAAAACCATAGAGCCATCAAAATAAGCACACAACACAAAGAAAACAGAATCTGTCAAAACAGAACAGTCTGTAGCAATCTGACTATTTCGAATACTTCTGTAACTCCAAAAACTCTGAAAAATTAGGACGACCTGAGAAATTTTTGTATTGATCTACTTCAAGTGGAATGGGTATTTTATCACTATCTGGAAAAAGATGAAAATTAATTTTGTGAGCGCAAACTTTCTGTTTTTTTTTAGCAAGATCAAACAACTATTGCCCAAGAAGATCCTAAAGGCTTTACTTGGCACAAACACTAATTAAAACACAAAAAATACAATCATAATAGTAGAATAATTGTGTAAACACACAAGAACAGGAAGAAAAAAATAAAAAGTAAATTGTATTGATTGGGTTGCCTCCCAACAAGCGCTATAGTTTTATGCCCTTAGCTAGGCATATAGCATGGATCTAAGTTTTGTCATCTTTGGTTCGAGATCCATAAGATGCCCTCATGATTTATTCATGGGGTGGCTTAATTCTAGTTCTAGTAAAGTGTTCATACCTTTCCTCAAAGGAAATTGGAACTTAATATTGCCTTCTTTCATATTAATCACGGCACGGATAGTGCATACAAATGGTCTACCAAGAATAATTGGACAAGACGGATTGCAATCAATATCAAGAACAATAAAATATATGGGCACATAATTTCTATTTGCAAGAATAAGAACATCATTAATTCTTCCCATAAGCCTTTTAATAGTAGAATCCGCCAAGTGTAAATTCAAAGAACATGATTCAAGATCGGTAAGACCAAGCACATCACATAAAGATTTCGGAATTGTGGAAACACTAGCACCCAAGTCACACAAAGGAAAACACTCATAATTTTTTATCTTGACTTTGATTGCAGGTTCCCATTCATCATACAATTTTCTAGGAATTGA
Organism: Triticum aestivum; assembly: GCF_018294505.1. Lineage (NCBI taxonomy): Eukaryota > Viridiplantae > Streptophyta > Magnoliopsida > Poales > Poaceae > Triticum > Triticum aestivum. Next base: position 320,730,678 of record NC_057800.1, read on the forward strand.
AACTTCTAATTCCAATTTCTCTTCAAGAGCTTTCATCATAGCATCAACAATATGTTTAGTAAAAGCTTTATTTTGTTCATGAGCATGGGGTGAATTTATCATAGATTGCAACAAAGAAATACAATCAATCAAAGAGAAACTATCATAATTAAATTCTTTGTAATCCAAAATAGTGGGTGTTTCACTAGCTAAAGTTTTGACCTCTCCAAACCCACTTTCATCAATTTTCTCAACAAGATTTTCACCCTCCGGAATAATGGGACGCCTTCTACCTAAAGTTAACTCTTATCCAGTCCCTTTTTCATCATTATTAACTTTACTAAACAGGGAATCAATAGAAGAAACACCAATCATTTTAAGATCTTCATCATCTTTGCAAGAATAATCACTAGAAAAAGCTTTTTCTAAAAATTCTCTTTTAGCTCTAAGCATAGCAGTTCTTTTCTTACTTTCATCCATACAAACATAAAGAGATTTAATTGATTCATCTACTTTAGGCACACAAAAATTCATCTTGAGATTTTCCACATCATGAGCAATTCTATCAACACTTCTAGACAAATCATCAATCTTATTCAACTTTCCTTCTATGGAAGTGTTGAAAACTTTTTGTGTGTTAATAAATTCTTTAACATTATTCTCAAGATCAGAGGTGTTCCTATTATTACTATAAGATTCATTTCCATATGAATTACCATAATTATTAGAGGAATTACTAGGAAAAGGACTAGGATTAAAATTACCTCTATAAGCATTGTTGTTGAAATTATTTCTAGAGATAAAATTCACATCAATAGCATCACTATTTTGCTCAATCAAAGTAGATAAAGGCATATCATTAAGATCAATAGGAGCACTTTTACTAGCAACCAATTTCATAAGAGCATCAACTTTATCACTCAAAGAAGAAATTTCGTCAATTGAATTAACTTGTTTACTAGTAGGAGCTCTTTCGGTATGCCATTGTGAATAATTTGTCATGATATTATCAAGCAATTTGGTGGCTTCACCCAAAGTAATTTCCATAAAAGTACCACCCACGGCGGAATCTAAAAGATTACGAGAAACAAAATTCAATCCCGCATAAAAATTTTGTATGATCATCCAAAGATTTAACACATGAGTTGGGCAATTCCTTAGCATCATTTTCATCATTTCCCAAGATTGCACTCCCTTTTCTTGTTCCGGTCACCCTTCATGTTCAAGTTGCTTGAAATTCATTATCTGGGTTCTAAGGGAAATAATTTTTGCGGGAGGAAAATACTTAGTGATAAAATCATCTTTGCACTTGTTCCAAGAATTGATACTATTATGAGGCAAAGAAGAGAGCCACATTTTTGCAGAATCACGCAGGGAAAACGGAAATAATTTCATCTTGACCACATCATTGTCCACATCTTTTTTATTTTGCATATCACATAATTCCACGAAGGTATTAAGATGGGACGCGGCATCCTCATTAGGAGTACCGGAAAATTGGTATTTCATAACAAGATTCAGTAAAGCAGTATTAATATCACAAGTCTCTGCACTAGTGGCGGGAGGAGCAGGCGGAGTGCCAATAAAATCATTATTGTTGGTATTTGAGAAATCACATAAATTGGTGTTCTCTTGAGTCATGATGACCACACAACAAGATTGCACTCAAAAACAGATCCGGCAAGAAAACAACAAATGGAAAAGAGAGGCGAATAAAACGGCAAATTTTTGTGAAGTGGGGGAGAGGAAAATGAGATGCAAATGGCAAATAATGTAAATTGTGAGGAGATGAGATTTTTGATTAGGAACCTGGTTATGATGAAGATCCGCCCCGGCAATGGCGCCAGGAATTCTCCTTGATGGCAGCTAGAACTACGTCGGTATTTCCCCGGAGAGGGAGGGATGATGTAGCACAGCGACGGTAAAGTATTTCCCTCAGTTATGTAACCAAGGTATCGAGCCAGTAGGAGAACCAAGCAACACAACGTAAACAGTCCCTGCACACAAATAACAACACCTCGCAACCCGACGAGTTAAAGGGGTTGTCAGTCCCTTTCGGGTAACGGCGCCAGAAATTGGCGTGTGACGGGAGAAAGTTGTAAATATTGATAGATCGAATGCCAAATAAAATAAATTGCAGCAAGGTATTTTTGGATTTTTGGTTTAATAGATCTGAAAAATAAAAGCATGGAAAAAGTAGATCGCAAAGGCAAATATATGAGAAATAAGACCCAGGGGCCGTAGGTTTCACTAGTGGCTTCTCTCAATAAAAATAGCAAACGGTGGGTGAAAAAATTACTGTTGGGCAATTGATAGAACATCAAATAATTATGACGATATCCAGGCAATGATCATTACATAGGCATCACGTCCAAGATTAGTAGACCGACTCATGCCTGCATCTACTACTATTACTCCACACATCGACCGCTATCCAACATGCATCTAGTCTATTAAGTTCATGGGAAAATGGAGTAATGCAATAAGAATGATGACATGATGTAGACAAGATCTGTTTATCTATATGGCGGTAGATATATATCTCGTCTTTTTATCCTTAGTAGTAACGATATATACGTGTCATTTTCCTTTCTGTCACTGGGATCAAGCACCGTAAGATCGAACCCACTATCGGGCACCTCTTCCCATTGCAAGATAAATAGATCAAGTTTGCCAGACAAAACCCAAATATCAGAGAAGAAATACGAGGCTATAAGAGATCATGCATAAAAGAGATCAAAGAAACTCAAATACTTTCATGGATATTGATAGAGGCAAAGGTGTCCCGACTTTCGATGAGATGGTGGCTATCGTTTAGAAGAAGTCGACTTTGACAATCCGACTACGAACGTGCGAGGACGTCGCGCCTTAGCAATCGCTAAACCAACTCTGAGGGGTTATTGACCACGCCGGAGCACGATCAACCTGACCACGAGGGCCTGTTTCCTGCGAGTAAACGAAGAACAAGCAAGAAACTGAGATTGCAATCTGGATATTGCGAATAAAAGATGAAAGCTTTATTGATCAAGGTGGGGTTTTGTGACGTCTTGGTCTGGTCGTTGGACACAAACGAAGTACGCGAAGTTGCATCTATGGCGAACTTTTAATCTAAACAAAACCCAAAGTCTAAACGATGCCCTAAGCGATGTATATATGGAGGAGAGAGGGGGAATTTCGTGGCCCTTGGTGGAGGGGTCCGAAACCAACCCTAACTCTTGTTTCCCCACACATACGGACTCTAAAAACAGCCTATACTTAAGTATTTCGAAAATACATGGGCCTGGCCCAATAATAAGGTGACGCAGCACCTAGAATAGCTCTAGACGAAATTTATGAAGTGGCATCTTGTATATTTCGTCCCATGCTTCATGCACTCATTATGGTGGCTTCAGAGTCCTGGAATCATCACTTGTAACTCCGTTCTTGTTCCCCTTGCGCATGCCATCATCTCCATGCTTGAACTTGCTCCAAGGTTCATCTTTCTTGTCCAAGCTAGGCCCTTCATTTGTAAGCAAAACAAATGTATCCAACTTAGGCAGCATCATATTCACATGAACATTAGAATCGTTACCAAGAAACGAAAGTACCTAATAATTCAATTGGCGTGCGCGAGCTCTAGTAATTGGTCCAGTATGTACATCAGCAGGGGCTGTGGGTGTAACAATGGTATGATGTCCTCATCATCCTCCCCTTCTTGAAATGAAGTCGTCCTCGACGAAAGTTCATCGTCCTCACCCAAATAAGGCTTCAAATCTGCAATGTTAAAAGTGGGACTAACCCCAAAATCTACAGGCAGCTCAAGTTTATATGCATTATCATTTATTTTCTCTAACACCTTAAAAGGACCATCAGCACATGGCATTAGCTTTGATTTGTGCAAATTAGGAAATCTATCCTTACGCAAATGTAACCAAACAAGATCTCCAGGTGCAAACACAACATGTTTTCTACCCTTATCTCCAGCAAGTTTATATTTAGCATTCATACGCTCAATGTTTTCCTTAGTTAACTCATGCATTTTTAAAATCAATTCAGCACGTTCTTTAGCATCAAAATTAACCTTCTCCGAAGATGGAAGAGGCAACAAATCAATAGGTGCACGAGGTAGGAAACCATACACAATTTCAAAAGGGCACATCTTAGTAGTAGAATGCAATGAACGATTATAAGCAAATTCAATATGAGGCAAGCATTCTTCCCACATTTTCTTGTTATTCTTCAAAATAGCCCTAAGCATAGTAGACAATGTTCTATTGACTACTTCAGTTTGTCCATCAGTTTGGGGGTGACAAGTAGTACTAAAAAGCAATTTAGTCCCCAACTTAGCCCATAAACATCTCCAAATGTGGCTAAGAAATTTAGTATCACGATCTGAAACAATAATATTTGGAACACCATGCAAGCGAATAATTTCACGAAAGAACAAATCAGCAACATTAACAACATCATCGCTTTTATGACATGGTGTAAAGTGTGCCATTTTCAAGAACCTATCCACGACAACAAATATGCTATCCCTCCCCTTCTTTGTTCGAGGTAAACCTAAAACAAAGTCCATAGATATATCCTCCCAAGGAATACTTGGTACAGGCAAAGGCATATATAAACCATGAGGATTGAGTCATGACTTAGCTTTTTGACATGTAGTGAAGCGAGCAACAAAACGCTCAACATCCCATCTCATCTTTGGCCAAAAGAAATGTGTAGCAAGTATATCCTCCGTCTTCTTGACGCCAAAGTGTCCCATTAATCCTCCTCCATGCGCCTCCTGCAACAACAAAAGACGAACAGAGCTAGCTGGAATGCATAGCTTGTTAGCACGAAAAACAAATCCATCGTTAAGAACGAACTTGTTCCAAGTTCTCCCTTCCTTACAATTCTGCAATACATCTTTAAATTCAGCATCATGCACATATTGATCTTTGATGGTCTCCAAACCAAATATTTTGAAGTCAAGTTGTGAAAGCATAGTATAACGACGAGACAATGCATCAGCAATAATATTTAGCATGTCTACGGTTCAGTTTTGCTTGACTTTTAATGTGTTTCAAAGATTCATGATCAGAATGTATAACAAATTCCTTGGGCCATAAATAATGTTGCCATGTTTCTAAGGTCTGAACAAGAGCATATAATTCTTTGTCATAAGTAGAATAGTTCAGACTAGGCCCACTCAATTTTTCAGAAAAGTATGCAACAGGTTTGCCATCTTGTAATAACACACCTCCTAATCCAATTCCACTAGCATCACATTCAAGCTCAAAAGTCTTATTAAAATCAGGAAGTTGGAGTAAAGGAGCATGTGTCAACTTATCTTTCAATACCGTGAAGGCTTCTTCCTGTGCGGTACCCCAAACAAAAGGCACATCCTTCTTTGTAAGCTCGTTGAGAGGTGCAGCAATGGTGCTGAAATCTCTCACAAAACGCCTATAGAAACCAGCGAGGCCAAGGAAACTCCTCACTTGTGTGACCGTTTTGGGCTGCGGCCAACTCTCAATAGCTTCAATCTTGGCTTTATCAACTTCAATTCCCTGTGGAGTAACAACATAGCCAAGAAAAGATACTCGGTCGGTGCAAAAGGTGCACTTTCCAAGGTTACCAAACAAACGTGCATCACGTAGAGCAATAAAAACAGCACGTAAATGTTCCAAATGTTCCTCCAAAGATTTGCTATAAATCAATATGTCATCAAAGTAAACTACCACAAATCGTCCAATGAAAGCACGTAAAACTTCGTTCATTAACCTCATGAAAGTACTAGGTGCATTAGTTAACCCAAAAGGCATGACTAACCACTCATATAATCCAAACTTAGTTTTAAATGTTGTTTTCCATTCATCTCCCAATTTCATACGAATTTGATGGTATCCACTACGCAAATCAACTTTGGAGAATATTGTAGAGCCACTCAATTCATCAAGCATATCATCTAGCCTAGGAATAGGATGACGATAACGAATAGTAATATTATTAATGCCTCTACAATCAACGCACATACGCGACGTACCATCCTTTTTCGGCACTAAAATGATAGGAACAACACAAGGACTAAGGGATTCGCGTATATAACCTTTGTCGAGCAGTTCTTGTACTTGACGCATAATCTCCTTCGTCTCCTGCTGGATTGGTACGGTATGGTGCACGGTTGGGTAATGATGCACCGGGAATTAAGTCAATTTGATGCTCAATCCCTCGAATAGGTGGTAATCCCGGTGGCACGTCTTCTGGAAAGACGTCAGCGAACTCCTGCAAAATGTTAGTGACAGCAGGAGGCAAAGAGGAAGGCACGTCCTCGAATGAAAATAATGCCTCTTTGCACACAAAAGCATAGCAAACAGATTTGCTGAAATCTAGATCATCAATATCAGATTTTGTGGCAAGTAAACATGCACTTTTCAATTTAATTTCAGAAGCAACACTAGATGGTTTATTATTAGGTTTCATTTGTTGCTCAAATTCTTTTGCCACAATCTGATTTTCACTCTTATTTTTCTCCTGTTTTGCTTTATTAGCTCTATTAATATCATCTTTCAAAATGGATTCAGGAGTCATAGGAAGCAAAGTAATATTTTTATCCTTATGAACAAGAGTATACTGATTGTTTCTACCATGGTGTACAGAATTTTTATCAAATTGCCATGGTCTACCAAGTAATAAGGAACATGCTTGCATAGGTACCACATCACAATCAACATAATCAGCATATGTAGAGATACTAAAATGCACACGAACAGTACGTGTTACCTTAACCTTGCCGCTGTTGTTGAACCATTGGATGTAGTAAGGATGTGGATGTGGTCTTGTGGTGAGAGATAGCTTCTCCACCATCTCCATGCTAGCCAAGTTATTGCAGCTCCCTCCATCTATGATGACGCGAACAGAACGTTCCTTCACAACTCCCTTTGTATGGAACAAATTATGCCTCTGATTTTGCTCAGCTTGTGTGACCTGCACACTCAAAACACGTTGAGCAACTAAACATTCATACCTGTCAGCATCTTCAGGAGCCATGTATTGCGTCTCATGATCAGAATCATCTCCATCGTGTTCTTCACGTGTAATAAGAGCCAAAGTCTCCTCATCATAGTCACTAGCGGACTCATACCCACCATCCTCAGTAGCAATCATCACACGCTGAGATTGGCATTCTCTCGCAAAATGTCCTCTTCCCTTACAACGACGACAAATAATATCACTTGTGTGCCCTGTTGATGCCATGGAAGAAGAAGAGCTCTGCGCAGGTCCGGCAGGTGTGCTCTTGGCAGATAGTGGTGGTTGTGCCTGCTTTCTTGTATCACGGCTGGAGGTGGCACCTGATGGAGGTGCTGGTGGAGTGGAAGTAGAGGATGCACGTGGTGTCCATGATGAAGATCGACCTGCAGAAAAGTTAGTTCGCGCCAATGCCTGTCGATCCTGCACTTCACATTCAACTTTACAAGCAAGATGGAATAAACGAGTGATATTAGTATACTCCTTATACTCTATAATGGTCTGAATCTCTCTATTTAATCCACCCATAAAACGTGCAAGCATAGATTCATTCTCCTCAACAATACCACATCTAATCATGCTAGTTTGTAATTCCTGATAATATTCTTCTACAGAATTTTTTCCTTGTCTTAAGCGCTGCAATTTTTGAAGTAATTCACGTTCATAATATGGTGGAACCCAACGAGTACGCATAGCAGTTTTCAAAGCAGCCCAAGTAGCTGGAATAGGATATAATCTACAATGTTCAGACCACCAAACACATGCAAAGCTAGTGAAAGCACAAACAGCAGCAGGAACACATCTCTCCTCAGGATATTGTAAACATGTAAATCGTTGTTCAGTTTCTAACTCCCAAGTAAGATATATATCTGGAACATATCTACCCTCAAATGGTGGAATATTCAATTTTAGTTTAGGGAGATGGTCATGTTCTCGTACTTGAGGGTGAGCCCTACCATTGCCATTATTTGCATGTGGACGACCTGGTGGTTGCGGTGCTGGTGGCGGCACGTAGTTCTGATTTTGGATCAACCTCATCCTCGTAATCTCCCACAAAATCATCCTCCTCCACATCAGCAGCAGGAGCCATAGAAGTATCAACAGTAGCACCAACAGTTTGGCCAGGTGCAAGAGGGAGACGGCTCGCTCGGCGGAGGGCTGTTTCGTGATGTGGAGGCAGTCGTTGTTGTTGTTGTTGTTGTAGAGGTGCGTTAGGTGCAGCCGGTGGTGGTGGTGAAAGACGCGCGAGCAATTCATTAAACCTGTTATCGAGCTTTGTTTCGAACGTCTTCTCCATGCCATCTATCTTCTCCATGGCCTCTTCAAATCTGTTTAGCACATCTTGCACCTATCCACTCATCATTTGCTGAAATTTATCATGCAACTCCTTATTCGTCATGTTCTCCCAGTCTGTCTCGTCGGCTTGTGATCCTGCCATGGTTAGCAACAATAGAAACACACAAGAATATGATCCTACAGAATACTAACAAGAGGTGGTGGTGGTGTCACAAATCCGTCAAGCAAATCTCAAATTCTTACCAGTTCTTACCCAGCAGCAGGCGGTGATTGGCAACCGTCGTAGTCAAAACTCTCAAAGCTTGGATAGAGCGATTACCAGGGAGAGTCAAACGCACGATGTAGATGTATGTGGAGCTGGGAAGGCTTATAATATGGTAGCAAAAAGGGTCAGCAATAATCAATTCAGAGATGCAAAGTTGAATAAACGCTCAACGACGGTACTGTGCTGGTCCTAGGCTAGACCGTGCTAGAGACGCGAGCCTAGAACACTAACAAAATCACGGCGCTGCACGTAAACAAGGGAGGAGCACGCTCTGATTTTTTTTCTTTTTTTTCACTTTTTTTGCACTTTTTTCCTCTTTTTTTTGCTCCGCAACAAATTTTTTTCGAAAAAGTCTACAAATGGTCTAAAAACTGCCTAGCCAGAATTTTCCAGACTTAGTTTTTTTTAGTTTGGAACTATTTTTCTTCTGCGGATGGCTCGAAAGTTGGGGAGTCCTACTCTGTCACGACTCGGAGTATCGCGTGATCTGGAACTCGAAAACAAAGCAACAAATACTGGACTCGGACTAGGACTGGTGGCGGAGATGAATCTGGTGGAATCTCGGATTGGTGGCGGCGATGAATCTGGTGGAAATCGGACTGGTGGCGGATATATGTTGCAGGTGGACTCGGATTGTCGTGATGGCGGCGGATATGTGGTGGCGTATATGGACTCGGATTGGTGGTGAATATGTGGTGGTGAATATGGCAGCGACGATGAAGTTGGTGTGGTGGTGGTATATGGCAGCAGCGATGATGATGATGCGGTGGTGATATATGGCAGCGGCGACGAGACAACCTGTGAACAGGACTCGAAACTCTAAAGGACTAGACGCTAAGACCAGCAACTTGACACGACGATGCAACCGCAAATTCAACAAACCAAACACAGAAAAGATTATGCAAAGGCTCAGATTGGTTTGGATAGGATGAACTAACCCTAATTTTTTTGGCTTTTTCGTGGACTATAGGTACGAAGAACAGACTCGATCTAAACTAAACTGTAAAATCTCACCGAGCAACCTGGAAATCTGATACCACTTGATAGAGGCAAAGGTGTCCCATCTTTCGATGTGATGGTGGCTATCGTTTAGAGGAAGTCGACTATGATGATCCGACTACGAACGTGCGAGGACGTGGCGCCTTAGCAATCGCTAAACCAACTCCGAGGGGTTATTGACCATGCCGGAGCACGATCAACCTGACCACGAGGGCATGTTTCCTGCGAGCAAACGAAGGATATTGCGAATATAAGATGAAAGCTTTATTGATCAAGGTGGGGTTCTGTGACGTCTTGGTCTGGTCGTTGGACACAAACGAAGTACGCGAAGTTGCAGCTATGGCGAACTTTTAATCTAAACAAAACCCAAAGTCTAAACGATGCCCTAAGGGCTGTATATATGGAGGAGAGAAGGGGAATTTCGTGGCCCTTGGTGGAGGGGTCTGAAACCAACCCTAACTCTTGTTTCCCCACACATACGGACTCTAAAAACAGCCTATACTTAAGTATTTCGAAAATACATGGGCCTGGCCCAATAATAAGGTGACGCAGCACCTAGAATAGCTTCTGGATGAAATTTATGAAGTGGCATCTTATATATTTCGTCCCATGCTTCATGCACTCATTATGGTGGCTTCAGAGTCCTGGAATCATCACTTGTAACTCCGTTCCTGTTCCCCTTGCGCATGCCATCATCTCCATGCTTGAACTTGCTCCAAGGTTCATCTTTCTTGTCCAAGCTAGGCCCTTCATTTGTAAGCAAAACAAATGTATCCAACTTAGGCAGCATCATATTCACATGAACATTAGAATCGTTACCAAGAAATGAAAGTACCTGATAATTCAATTGGCATGCGCGAGCTCTAGTAATTGGTCCAGTATGTACAGCAGCAAGGGCTGTGGGTGTAACAATGGTATTGATGTCCTCATCAGATATAAAAACATAGATCTGATCATAAACTCGAAGTTCATCGATCCCAACAAACACACCGCAAAAGAGTTACATCATATGGATCTCCAAGAGACCATTGTATTGAGAATCAAGAGAGAGAGAGAGAGAGAGAGAGAGAGAGAGAGAGAGAGATGAAGCCATCTAGCTACTAACTACGGACTCGAAGGTCTACAAAAAACTACTCATGCATCATCGGAGAGGCACCAATGGCAGTGGTGAACCCCTCTGTGATGGTGTCTAGATTGGATCTGGTGTTTCTGGACTCTGCGGCGGCTGTATGAATATTTCGTCAACTCCCCTAGGGTTTTGGGAATATTTGGGTATTTATAGAGCAAAGAGGCGGTCCAGGGGCACCCGAGGTGGGCACAACCCACCTGGGCGCGCCAGGGCCTCCTAGCGCGCCCTAGTGGGTTGTGCCCCCCTCGGGGCACCCCCCCCCCGGGTGCAATCAGGGCCCATATGCTTCCATTTGGCCCATAAATATCATCCTAAAGTTTCGTGCCATTTGGACTCCGTTTGATATTGATTTCCTGCGATGTAAAAACATGGAAAAAACAGGAACTGGCACTGGGCACTATGTCAATAGGTTAGTACCCAAAAATGATATAAAATGATTATAAAACATCCAAGATTGATAATAAAACAGCAGGGAACAATCAAAAATTATAGATACATTGGAGGCGTATCAAGACTCACCCAAAAGGAGAAGTAGAAGAGAAGAATCACCTCCAAGAGAGAGAAGGAGTAGAGATGATCATTATGAACGAAGAACCTCTCGCATAAGCAAGGATTCAGAAAGGAAGGATAGGTCATCAAGGAGCTACACAAAACGAAGACATCAAGCTCAAGTTGGTGAATGGGTATCCGGCTCCGACTCCGACCATCACTCCCAGAGAAGTTATCACTCCGACTCCGAATATACTCAAGATGAAGGTGTTGCCGATCTAGCACTTGTGTCGACCAACTCCTATGACATATTTGACTCACCAAATGAAGGAATTGGAAGATGCTTCATGGCTAAAGGCCCAAAGGTATCACACCCCCGAGTATGTTGATTCCAATAGTGATGAAGATGATTTGCTAGGTGATGATGATTTACTTGTTGACAACTCTAGTGATTAAAACTATGATGAACTTGATATTAATCATGCTAATCAAGATAAAACGAATGACGATGATAAGAAGGAGATTGAGCATCTAACTAAAGAACTAAACACTCTCAAGTTAGCTCATGAAACTACCTTGGAAGATCATCGAGAGCTTTTAAAGACTCATGAGAAGCTACGCTTTGAAAAGCTCAACCTTGAGCAAGAGCATGGGTTCTTAAAGGCAATCAATGATGATCTTCGTAAGAAAAGTTCTTCTTACATCGCCAAGTGTTTAATCTTGTCTACTTACATGCCACAAGTAAAATCTAGCAACAAGAGCAAGAAAGATTCTCCTTCTAGTAGTAATAATAATCATGTTAAATCCAATATTGTTGCTTCTAGTAGTTCTCTTGATTCCACTAATGATTCTCTTAGCCAAGTTACACTTGAGCAAGAAAATAGATTATTGAAGGGAATTACAGAGAAAGGTGTTTACAAGAGCCTTGCCGGAAGTAAGCAATTTGAGGAAATTGTACGCAAGCAAGGAAGGCACCGGAAGAATCAAGGTGTTGGTTTTGAACGAAAGTTCAATGCCAATGGAGTTGAATGGGAAGAAGATCAATAACCCAAGACGAAGTTTGTTCCTCAACCAGAGCAGTATGATCCTACTTCTTTCAAGGGGACACAAACTCAAGATGATCTTCCACCACAAGACCACAAGCAAAAAGGCAAGGACAAGCTTCAAGAGGATATTGATGCATTTGAAGAAGCTCCCAAGGCCTTGGTCAAGTGGGTTCCCAAGACTACATCAAGTTCCACCTCATCAAGTATGACTACAACTCCAAGGATTCCCATTAAGTTGATGTGGATCCCCAAGAAGAAGAACTAGAGAGTTCTTGAGGGTGACTCCGCCAACATACTTCACTCATATCATTTTGGCGAGGACAAGTGCAAACAACTTCCACATTTTGCACTAGTTCAAGGAGTCACATACCCTCTTGTTGGTAAGACAAGGGAGAAGGTAACCTAATGCTTTCATGGACATCATCTTGTGTGTAATTCACCCTATGTCTATGGTTATCCTTGTATGCTCCTTGTGGGACTAACTCGTGTAGATATTGAAAGTGCAACTCCCTCCAATGGATAGCTCCGAATGATCTACATCAACATGGAGCATACACATCTTCAACATCTACATGAAGTCATCATTGACAAAACCCAAGGTTAGTTCATCCCTCTTAGGGGGGATATCACATCTAGGGGGAGCTTTACACTAAATATTGAGCTAAAGCAACTCTAATGGTGTGAACACAACAATACTTTACGTAAAAGTGGTAACCCCACTTGTGCTTAAACGATGAGTATGACCTATGATAAAATGTTCTCATTTGAATCCTAAGTCAATATACTCATATATAGATGACCTAGTCATCACCAATTGTTTGATAGATGTTAGAGTGTTTGTGCATGCTTTGTCACATATTTCATTTGCCATTTTATTGTGTGAGCATGTTGGTTGCATGTTTTACTCATTCGAGGACATCCATTTGTTGCTTTGATTGTTTGACACTTTTTCTTTTGCCAAATGGATGAACAAGAATGCCTAAGAACTTCCTCTAGCTATCTATGCTTTTCTCGTCTCAAACTCTAGTCATGCTATGTCACAAAGTTTGATCAAGTCAGATTTGAACCCTTTGTGTGAGGAGCACTCGGAGTCACCGATTCATCATAGACTTAAACTTCCAAAACCTCTCTATGCATATCGGTCTGACCAATTCATTATTTTCGGTCAAACCGAGTTCACTGAGTTGATCTAGTTTTTCAATCTTGGTACAACCGATTAGAACCTTTCGGTCACACCGAGTTGCAGTAACCGCTTGCGATTCTGCATCTCGGTGCCACCGAGTTGTTCCACTCGGTCACACCAACAGGGTCAGGATATATATACCGATGGGTCAATTCTGGAAATTTCTCCAAAACCCTTTCGCCCGCGCGTGTCCTACTCTGCCGTCTCGGGTCTCCTGATTGTCCTCTCGTCTCCAGCGACCTCCCACCGCTGGTCTCCGTCGCCGTCAACGGAATTCTACACTGCCGTTGTCGTCGTAGAGAGCTCATCACCGAACTAGGGTATGAGTTCGAATCTTTGTGCAATTCTTTCCTCTAATTCTTAGCACAAAGCAAATGCCATGTTTCTTACCACGTATGAGATCATCCTGTCCAGCAAAAACCTCCTTTAGACTAGATTTGATTCGAAAATTTAGGGTTAGGTTTCCGCCGAACTCATCTCAGACCTGTGGAAATCGGTCTCACCGATTTGGCTTAGGCCATTGCACTTGCACTTTTTGGTCTGACCAAAACTTGCAAATCGGTGTGACCGAGTTCAACTCTCAGTGAAACCCTAGCAATCTCGGAGTCACCGAACTATGTCTCGGTCTGACTGATTCCACTAGTTTAGACTCCAAAAGTTGCTTCAGTGTCACCGAGTTTAACAAGTCGATAGCTCCGAAATGCTTTCTGTGGAAAACTAGAACTGAGTTTTTGACACATCTATTTCGCAAAATCTCTGCACTTTGTGATGCTCATCCACTCTATATCATCTATAACTATTCATAGGGTCAGTTGTCAGCTTGCAGTGCCAGAATGTCTGATCAGAGTGATAGCCAAAACAAGTCAGAAGAGCAAGTGAATCTGAGTGAGGGCACTAGTCCCTCTGACAGTTATGATCATGGCAGCAGAAGTACTCCTAGCAACCTTCCTAAGGCTGCTACTAGGCAGAGGAGGAAGAGAAATTCTGAGCCTGAAGATGAAGACTATGTAGCTGCTGAGGAGGAGGTCAGCTCCAAGAAAAGGGTTGTCAAGAAAGAATTTGGCACAGCTGCATCTACAAAGCCCGGTATGCACAAGAAGGCTCCTGCAAAGAGAGTTCCCACTTCAAAAGCCAGGGCCTCAACTCTTGAAACTTCCAAATCAACGGTTGAGGAGGCTGCTGGTGAGGGCAAGAAAAAGGAAGGAAAGGGTCAAGAAGACCATGGCCAAAGTCATTGAGAGATCCTCTATGATGGAAGACCCAGCTGAGGATGAAGAGGAAGAGGAAGAGGATGCTGCACCAGCACTTAAAGCTCAAAAGCTGATGGGGGATGCCATCAAGTCCGGGGCTGCCTCTTCTAAGCCCAAGAGCCCCCAAAGCTTCTGCTCTAGCTCCCAAAACTGCACCAAAGAGGAGCAGAAGTAATATACCAGATGCTGAGAAGAAGAAGAAGAAGGTGTTGAAGCCCAAGTGCTTAGGAAGCTAAAGCCCAAGATCCTTGACCATGATGACAATCATCAAGTGGCAGAAAATATGAAGATCAGAAAGGATGCAGGTCTCAGATTATGGAGACAATCTGATCCATATGTTGTGAGGAGAAGGACTATTGTGGATTATAGGTTTCACACCAAGGAGCGGCAGGACTTCTATGAGACTATTCTTTTGGATAAGAAGTCTATTGTCGGTGATATGAAGTGGGTTGACTAGAAGCACATCGACAACAATGAAGACCACTTCCCAGGAGTGCATGAAAGTTTCAGATCATGTGGAGTAGACAAATTTGTGGGTCAGAAGTTGACCAAGTGGAATGATGAACTCATCATGCAATTCTACTCCACAGTACATTTATATCCTGATGGCAGAATTGTTTGGATGTCTGAAGGTCCCAGGTACCAATCAACAGTTGTTGAATGGGCCAAGCTGATAAATGCCCCTGCAGAGCATGAGGATGACATGGATGTTTATGCCAAGAAGAAGAAAGACCACAACTCCATGGCTAACATGTATAAGGAGATTCCTGACAAAGCCTTGGAGACTCACAAGATGGGCTTTGTATACTATCTATGGTCTGGTTTGACCACCATCCACACTATCTTGAGGCATATGTTGTTGCCCAAGTCAGGCGATCATAGGATGATCAGAGGCCATTCCATAAACTTGTTGCAGTTGTTTGATGTGCCCTAAAAGTTCAAAGTGATGAGTCTGATTGTTGAGACAATCAAGAGGAGTTGAGACAATCAAGAGGACAGCTGCAGATCAGAAGAGGTCTTGTGGGTATGCTCCACACATCCAGATGCTCATCAACTCCAAGATGGGCACAGGCACATACTTATTGGACAAGAAACATCTTCCCTTGAGGCCTGATTTTGAGGACAACAGAGTAGTCATGGCTGCTGAAGATCCTACTTCTGTAGAGGCTCAAGAGAAGAGGGAGAAAGCAAAGGCTGAGAAAACAGCCAAGATACCAAGTGTTGAAGAGGCTTTGATGACCCACAAGTATAGGGGATCTATCGTAATCCTTTCGATAAGTAAGAGTGTCGAACCCAACGAGGAGCAGAAGGAAATGACAAGCAGTTTTCAGTAAGGTATTCTCTACAAGCACTGAAATTATCGGTAACATATAGTTTTGTGATAAGGTAATTCGTAACGGGTAACAAGTAACAAAAGTAAACAAGGTGCAGCAAGGTGGCCCAATCCTTTTTGTATCAAAGGACAAGCATGGACAAACTCTTATATAAAGGAAAGCTCTCCCGAGGACACGCGGGAATTATCGTCAAGCTAGTTTTCATCATGCTCATATGATTCGCGTTTGTTACTTTGATCATTTGATATGTGGGTGGACCGGTGCTTGGGTACTGCCCTTCTTTGGACAAGCATCCCACTTATGATTAACCCCCCATGCAAGCATCCGCAACTACGAAAGAAGAATTAAGGTAAACCTAACCATAGCATGAAACATATGGATCCAAATCAGCCCCTTACGAAGCAACGCATAAACTAGGGTTTAAGTTTCTATCACTCTAGCAACCCATCATCTACTTATTGTTGGGGAACGCGGTAATTTCAAATAAAAATCCTACGCACAGGCAAGATCCATCTAGGTGATGCATAGCAACGAGAGGGGCAGAGTATGTCTACGTACCCTCGTAGACCGAAAGCGTAAGCATTATGAAACGCGGTTGATGTAGTGGAACGTCTTTGTGATCCAACCAATCAACAACTGAACATACGGCACCTCCGCGATCTACACACATTCAGTTCGGTGACGTCCCTCGTACTCTTGATCCAGTTGAGGCCGAGGGAGAATTTTGTCAGCACGACGGCGTGATGATGGTGATGATGAAGTTACCGACGCAGGGCTTCGCCTAAGCACTACAACGATATGACCGAGGTGGAAATCTGTGGAGGGGGCACCGCACCCGGCTAAACAATCAACATGTGTGTCTATGGGGTGCCCCCTCCCCCGTATATAAAGGGGGGAGGAGGAGAGGGCCAGCCTAGGAGGAGGCACACCCAAGGGGGGAAATCCTACTCCAAGTAGGTTTGCCCCCCCCCCCCATTTCCTATTCCTACTACGAGAAGGAGGAAGGAGGAGGAGAGGAGAAGGAAAGGGGGGTCGGCCCCCCAAACCCTAGACCAATTCGGTTTGGGCCTAGGGGGGCGCGCCCCACCACTTTCCTGCTGCCCTCTTTCTCCACTAGCGCCCATTAAGGCCCATTGACTCCCCGGGGGGTTCTAGTAACCTCCCGGTACTCCAGAAAATGCCCGAACTCATCCGAAACCATTCTGGTGTCCAAACATAGCCTTCCAATATATCGATATTTATGTCTCGACCATTTTGAGACTCCTCGTCATGTCTGTGATCACATCCGGGACTCTGAACTACCTTTGGTACATCAAAACACATAAAATCATAATACCGATCGTCATTGAATGTTAAGCGTGCGGACCCTACGGTTCGAGAACTATGTAGACATTGCCGAGACTCACTTTCGGTCAATAACCAATAGCGAAACCTGGATGCTCATATTGGTTCCTACATATTCTACGAAGATCTTTATCGGTCATACCGCATAACAACATATGTCGTTCCCTTTGTCATCGGTATGTTACTTGCCCGAGATTTGATCGTCGGTATCTCAATACCTAGTTCAATCTCGTTACCGGTAAGTCTCTTTACTCATTCCGTAATGCATCATCCCACAACTAACTCATTAGTCACATTGCTTGCAAGGCTTATAGTGATGTGCATTACCGAGAGGGCCAGAGATACCTCTCCGATACACAGAGTGACAAATCCTAATCTCGATCTATGCCAACTCAACAAACACCATCGGAGACACCTGTAGAGCATCTTTATAATCACCCAATTACGTTGTGACGTTTGATAGCACACAAGGTGTTCCTCCGGTATTCGGGAGTTGCATAATCTCATAGTCATAGGAACATGTATAAGTTATGGAGAAAGCAATAGCAATAAACTAAACGATCATAGTGCTAAGCTAACGGATGGGTCAAGTCAATCACATCATCCTGTTCATCAAATGACAACTCTTGTCCATGGCTAGGAAACTTAACCATCTTTGATTAATGAGCTAGTCTAGTAGAGGCATACTAGTGACACTCTGTTTGTCTATGTATTCACACATGTACTAAGTTTTCGGTTAATACAATTCTAGCATGAATAATAAACATTTATCATGATATAAGGAAATATAAATAACAACTTTATTATTGCCTCTAGGGCATATTTCCTTCAGTCTCCCACTTGCACTAGAGTCAATAATCTAGATTACACAGTAATGATTCTAACACCCATGGAGTCTTGGTGCTGATCATGTTTTGCTCGTGAGAGAGGCTTAGTCAACGGGTCTGCAACATTTAGATCCGTATGTATCTTGCAAATCTCTATGTCTCCCTCCTTGACTTGATCGCGGATGGAATTGAAGCATCTCTTGATGTGCTTGGTTCTCTTGTGAAATCAGGATTCCATTGCCAAGGCAATTGCACCAGTATTGTCACAAAAGATTTTCATTGGACCCGATGCACTAGCTATGACACCTAGATCGGATATGAACTCCTTCATCCAGACTCCTTCATTTGTTGCTTCTGATGCAGCTATGTACTCTGCTTCACACGTAGATCCCTCCACGACGCTCTATTTGGAACTGCACCAACTGACAGCTCCACCATTCAATAAAAATGTGTATCCGGTTTGTGACTTGGAGTCATCTGGATTAGTGTCAAAGCTTGCATCGACGTAACCATTTACGACAAGCTCTTTGTCACCTCCATAACCGAGAAACATATCCTGAGTCCTTTTCAGGTATTTCAGGATGTTCTTGACCGCTGTCCAGTGATCCACTTCTGGATTACTTTGGTACCTCCCTGATAAACTAATAGCAAGGCACACATCAGGTCCGGTACACAGCATTGCATACATGATAGAACCTATGGCTGAAGCATAGGGAATGACTTTCATTTTCTCTCTATCTTCTGCAGTGGTTGGGCATTGAGTCTGACTCAACTTCACACCTTGTAACACAGGCAAGAACCCTTTCTTTGCTTAATCCATTTTGAACTTCTTCAAAACTTTATGAATTTATGTGCTTTGTGAAAGTCCAATTAAGCGTCTTGATCTATCTCTATAGATCTTGATGCCCAATATATAAGCATCTTCACCCAATATATAAGCATCTTCACCAAGGTCTTTCACTGAAAAATTCTTATTCAAGTATCCTTTTATGCTATTCAGAAATTCAGTATCATTTCCCATTAACAATATGTCATCCACATATAATATCAGAAATGCTACAGAGCTCCCACTCACTTTCTTGTAAATACAGGCTTCTCCAAAAGTCTGTATAAAACCATATGCTTTGATCACACTAGCAAAGCGTATATTCCAACTTCGAGAGGCTTGCACCAGTCCATAAATGGATCGCTGGAGCTTGCACACTTTGTTAGCACCTTTTGGATTGACAAAACCTTCCGGTTGCATCATATACAACTCTTCTTTAAGATATCCATTAAGGAATGCAGTTTTGACATCCATTTGCCAAATTTCATAATCATAAAATGCGGCAATTGCTAACATGATTCGGACGGACTTAAGCATCGCTATGGGTGAGAAGGTCTCATCATAGTCAACTCCTTGAACTTGTCAAAAACCTTTCGCAACAAGTTGAGCTTTGTAGACAGTAATATTACCGTCAGTGTCAGTCTTCTTCTTGAAGATCCATTTATTCTCTATGGCTTGCCGATCATCGGGCAAGTCAACCAAACTCCACACTTTGTTCTCATACATGGATCCTATCCCATATTTCATGGCCTCAAGCCATTTTGCGGAATCTGGGCTCATCATCGCTTCCTCATAGTTCGTAGGTTTGTCATGGTCAAGTAACATGACTTCCAGAACAGGATTACCATACCACTCTGGTGCGGATCTTACTCTGGTTGACCTACGAGGTTAGGTAGTAACTTGATTAGAAGTTTCATGATCATTATCATTAGCTTCCTCACTACTGGTGTAGGAATCACTGGAACTGATTTCTGTGATGAACTACTTTCCAATAAGGGAGCAGGTATAGTTACCTCATCAAGTTCTACTTTCCTCCCACTCACTTCTTTCGAGAGAAACTCCTTCTCTAGAAAGGATCCATTATTAGCAATGAATATCTTTCCTTTGGATCTGTGATAGAAGGTGTACCCAACAATCTCTTTTGAGTATCCTATGAAGACACATTTCTCTGATTTGGGTTTGAGCTTATCAGGTTGAAGCTTTTTCACATAAACATCGCAGCCCCAAACTTTAAGAAACGACAACTTGGGTTTGTTGCCAAACCACAGTTCATAAGGTGTCATCTCAACGGATTTCGATGGTGCCCTATTTAACGTGAATGCAGCCGTCTCTAAAGCATAACCCCAAAACGATAGTGTTAAATCAGTAAGAGACATCATAGATCGCACCATATCTAATAAAGTGTGGTTATGACGTTCGGACACACCATTACACTGTGGTGTTCTAGGTGGCGTGAGTTGAGAAACTATTCCGCATTGTTTCAAATGAATACCAAACTCGTAACTCAAATATTCTCCTCCACGATCAGATCGCAGAAACTTTATTTTCTTGTTACGATGATTTTCCACTTCACTCTGAAATTCTTTGAACTTTTCAAATGTTTCAGACTTATGTTTCATCAAGTAGATATACCCATATCTGCTCAAATCTTCTGTGAAGGTAAGAAAATAACGATACCCGCCGCGAGCATCAACACTCATCGGACCGCATACATCAGTATGTATTATTTCCAACAAGTCTGTTGCTCGCTCCATTGTTCCAAAGAACGGAGTCTTGGTCATCTTGCCCATGAGGCATGGTTCACAAGCATCAAGTGATTCCAAAAGCCCATCAGAATGGAGTTTCTTCATGCGCTTTACACCAATATGACCTAAACGGCAGTGCCACAAATAAGTTGCACTATCATTATTAAACTTATATCTTTTGGGTTCAATACTATGAACATGTGTATCACTACTATCAAGATTTAGTAAATATAGACCACTCATCAAGGGTGCATGACCATAAAATATATTATTCATATAAATAGAACAACCATTATTCTCTGATTTAAATGAATAACCGTCTCGCATCAAACAAGATCCAGATATAATGTTTAGGCTCAGCGTTGGCACCAAATAACAATTATTCAGGTTTTAAACTACTCCCGAAGGTAGATGTAGAGGCAGCGTGTCGACGGCGATCACATCGACTTTGCAACCATTTACCACGCGCATTGTCACCTCGTCCTTAGCCAATCTTTGCTTAATCCGTAGCACCTATTTCGAGTTGCAAATATTAGCAACAGAACCAGTATCAAATACCCAGGCGCTACTGCGAGCATTAGTAAGGTACACATCAATAACATGTATATCAAATATACCTTTCACTTCGCCATCCTTCTCCGCCAAATACTTGGGGCAGTTCTGCTTCAAGTGACCAGTCCCTTTGCAGTAGAAGCTCTCAATCTCAGGCTTAGGTCCAGAATTGGGCTTCTTCACTTGAGCAGCAACTTGTTTGCCATTATTCTTGAAGTTCCCCTTCTTACCATTACCCTTTTTCTTGAAACTAGTGGTCGTGTTGACCATCAACACTTGATGATCCTTCTTGATTTCTGCCTCCGCAGCCTTTAGCATTGCGAAGAGCTCGAGAATCGTCTTATCCATCCCTTGCATATTATAGTTCATCATGAAGCTCTTATAGCTTGGTGGCAGTGATTAAAGAACTCTGTCAATGACACTATCAACTGGAAGATTAACTCCCAGCTGAGTCAAGTGATTGTGGTACCCAGACATTCTGAGTATATGCTCACTGACAGAACTTATTGGAGACTTCATATCTCTCAATTCGGGCATTTTCTTGAAATATTAACTTCAACTCCTGGAACATCTCATATGCTCCATGACGTTCAAAACATTGTTGAAGTCCCAGTTCTAAGCCGTAAAGCATGGCACAATGAACTATAGAGTAGACATCAGCTTTGCTCTGCCAGGTGTTCATAACATCTGGCGTTGCTCCTGCAGCGGGTTTGACACCTAGCGGTGCTTCTAGGACGTAATTCTTCTGTGCAGCAATGAGTCCGTGTAATTGCTACCATCATCTTTCAACTTAGCTTTCTCTAGGAACGCATTAAAATTCAACGGAACAACAGCACGGGCCATTTATCTACAACAACATAGACATGCAAAAATACTACTAATTTCATGATAATTTAAAGTTCAATTAATCATATTACCTAAGAACTCCCACTTAGATGGCATCCCTATAATCATCTAAGTGATCACGTGATCCATATCAACTAAACCATGTCCGATCATCACGTGAGATGGAGTAGTTTTCAATGGTGAACATCACTATGTTGATCATATCTACTATATGATTCACGCTCGACCTTTCAGTCTCAGTGTTCCGAGGCCATATCTGCAAATGCTAGGCTCGTCAAGTTTAACACGAGTATTCTGCTTGTGCAAAACTGGCTTGCACCCGTTGTATGTGAACGTAGAGCTTATCACACCCAATCATCATGTGTTGTCTCGGCACGACGAACTGTAGCAACGGTGCATACTCAGGGAGAACACTTGTACCTTGAAATTTAGTGAGAGATCATCTTATAATGCTACCGCCGAACTAAGCAAAATAAGATGCATAAAGGATAAACATCACATGCAATCAAATAAGTGATATGATATGGCCATCATCATCTTGTGTCTTTTGATCTCCATCTCCAAAGCACCGTTATGATCACCATCGTCACCGGCTTGACGCCTTGATCTCCATGGAAGCATTGTTGTCATCTCGCCAACTATTGCTTCTACGACTATCACTACCGCTTAGTGATAAAGTAAAGCAATTACATGGCGATTGCATTTCATACAATAAAGCGACAACCATATGGCTCCTGCTAGTTGCCGATAATTGTGTTACAGAACATGATCATCTCATACAACAATTTATATAATCACGTCTTGACCATATCACATCACAACATGCCCCGCAAAAACAAGTTAGACATCCTCTACTTTATTGTTGCAAGTTTTACGTGGCTGCTATGGGCTTAGCAAGAACCGTTCTTACCTACGCATCAAAAACCACAACGCGGTATAGTGATTGCTTTTTGATCTTCAGAAAGAACCATGTTCATTGAATCCGATTCAACTAAAGTTGGAGAAACTGACACCCACCAGCCACCTGTGTGCGAAGCATGTCGGTAGAACCATTCTCGAATAAGCGTACGCGTAATGTCGGTCTGAGCCGCTTCATCCAACAATACCGCTGAATCAAGAATCAACTAGTGACGTCAAGCAATATGTATATACCCACGCCCACAACTCCTTTCTGTTCTACTTGTGCATATAACATCTACGCATAGACCTGGCTTGGATACCACTATTGGGGAACGCAGTAATTTCAAAAAAAATCCTACGCACACGCAAGATCCATCTAGGTGATGCATAGCAACGAGAGGGGGAGAGTATGTCTACGTACCCTCGTACCGAAAGCGGAAGCGTAATGAAACGCGGTTGATGTTGTCGAACGTCTTTGTGATCCAACCGATCAAGTACCGAACGTACGGCACCTTTGTGATCTGCACACGTTCAGTTCGGTGACATCCCTTGTACTCTTGATCCAGTTGCGGCCGAGGGAGAGTTTTGTCAGCACGACAGCTTGATGACGGTGATGATGAAGTTACCGACATAGGGCTTTGCCTAAGCACTACAACGATATGACCGAGGTGGAAATCTGTGGAGGGGGCACCGCACACGGCTAAACAATCAACTTGTGTGTCTATGGGGTGCCCCCTCCCCCATATATAAAGGGGGGAGGAGGAGAGGGCCGGCCTAGGAGGAGGCGCGCCCAAGGGGGGCCAATCCTACTCTAAGTAGGTTTGCCCCCACCCCCTTTCCTATTCCTACTAGAAGGAGGAAGGAGGAGGAGAGGAGAAGGAAAGGGGGTCCGGCCCCCCAAACCCTAAACCAATTCGGTTTGGGCCTAGGGGGCGTGGCCCACCACTTGCCTACTGCCCTCTTTCTCCACTAGGGCCCATTAAGGCCCATTGACTCCCCAGGGGGTTCCGGTAACCTCCCGGTACTCCGAAAAATGCCCGAACTCATCCGGAACTATTCTGGTGTCCAAACATAGCCTTCCAATATATTGTTCTTTATGCCTCGACCATTTCGAGACTCCTCGTCATGTCCGTGATCACATCCGGGACTTCGAACTACCTTCGGTACATCAAAACACATAAACTCATAATACCGATCATCATCGAACGTTAAGCGTGCAGACCCTACGGGTTCGAGAACTATGTAGACATGACCAAGACTCACTTCTGGTCAATAACCAATAGCGGAGCCTAGATGCTCATATTGGTTCCTACATATTCTACGAAGATCTTTATCGGTCAAACCGCATAACAACATACGTTGTTCCCTTTGTCATCGGTATGTTACTTGCCCGAGATTCGATCGTCGGTATCTCAATACCTAGTTCAATCTCGTTACCGGCAAGTCTCTTTACTCGTTCCATAATGCATCATCCCTCAACTAACTCATTAGTCACATTGCTTGCAAGGCTTATAGTGATGTGCATTACCGAGAGGGCCCAGAGATACCTCTCCGATACACGGAGTGACAAATCCTAATCTTGATCTATGCCAACTCAACAAACACCAGCGGAGACACCTGTAGAGCATCTTTATAATCACCCAGTTATGTTGTGACGTTTGATAGCACACAAGGTTTTCCTCCGGTATTTGGGAGTTCCATAATCTCATAGTCATAGGAACATGTATAAGTTATGGAGAAAGCAATAGCATAAACTAAATGATCATAGTGCTAACGGAAGGGTCAAGTCAATCACATCATTCTCTAATGATGTGATCTCGTTCATCAAATGACAACTCTTGTCCATGGCTAGGAAACTTAACCATCTTTGATTAACGAGCTAGTCTAGTAGAGGCATACTAGTGACACTCTGTTTGTCTATGTATTCACACATGTAATAAGTTTCCGGTTAATACAATTCTAGCATGAATAATAAACATCTATCATGATATAAGGAAATATAAATAACAACTTTATTATTGCCTCTAGGGCATATTTCCTTCCCTTATTACTTCCCAATGCCTTCCCCTAGGCCCAAACAATGGTGAAGTGTCATGTAGTCGACGTTCACATAACACCACTAGAGGAAAGACAACATACATCTCATCAAAATATCAAACAAATACCAAATTCACATCACTACTTATAACAAGACTTCTCCCATGTCCTCAGGAACAAACGTAACTACTCACAAATCATATTCATGTTCATAATTAGAGGGGTATTAATGTGCATAAAGGATCTGAACATATAATCTTCCACCGAATAAACCAACTAGCATCAACTACAACACTACTAGCAACCCACAGGTACTAATCTAAGGTTTTGAGACAAAGATCGGATACAAGAGATGAACTAGGGTTTGAGTGGAGATGGTGCTAGTGAAGATGTTGATGGAGATTGACCCCCTCCAGATGAGAGGATCGATGGTGATGACGACGGTGACGATTTCTGGATGTTTCCCCGGCAGAACAGCTCCGCCGGAGCCCTAGATTGGTTCCGCCAAGGTTCCGCCTTGAGATGGCGGCACTTCATCCCGAAAGCTTCCTTATGATTTTTTTTCAGGGCAAAAGACACCTTATACTAGAAGATGGGCATCGGTGGGCTTCCAGGTGGCCCACAAGGCAGGGGCGCGCCCTCCACCCTCGTGAACAGTGGGTGGCCCCCCTTTGGTGCTTTCTTCGACCAATATTTTTAATGTATTCCAAAACTGACTTCCGTGGAGTTTCAGGACTTTTGGAGTTGTGCAGAATAGGTCTCTAATATTAGCTCCTTTTTCAGCTTAGGATTCCAGCTGCCGACACTCTCCCTCTTCATGTAAACCTTGTAAAATAAGAGAAAAAAGGCATAAGTATTGTGACATAATGTGTAATAACAGCCCATAATGCAATAAATCGATATAAAAGCATGATGCAAAATGGACGTATCAACTCCCCCAAGCTTAGACCTCGCTTGTCCTCAAGCAGAAACTGATATCGGAAAATATGTCCACATGTTTAGAGACAGAGGTGTCGATAAAATAAAATACGTACATGAGGGCATCATGATCATTCTTAGAATAGCAACATATATATATTGTCATATGATTTCTTATGTTGAAGTAACAATCTATTCACATTGTAAAGTATGAATCAGAAACTTCATTGAAAAACTAGCAAACTATAATCTCAGTTAATGAAGCAATTGCAATTTATCATAACATCGGAAAGAGTCAATATAAGAGTTTTTCTGCAAGTCCACATACTCAACTATCATTTAGTCTTTCACAATTACTAACACTCATGCAATACTTATGGGTATGAAGTTTTAATCGGACACAGAGAAAGATAGGGGTTATAGTTTTGCCTCCCAACCTTTTACCTCAAGGGTAACGTCAACAATAATGCTTTATCAAAACCCACATCCAATTGGACATATATATATCAGGATCTTTCCAAAACATAGTGCTTGCCAAAGGGTAAAGTGTAAAAAGGAAAGGTGAAGATTACCATGACTCTTGTATAAGGTAAGACAAAAATAAAAGATAGGCCCTTCGTAGAGGGAAGCAGAGGTTGTCATGTGCTTTTATGGTTGGATGCACAAAGTCTTAAGCAAAAGAATGTCACTTTATATTGCCACTTGTGATAGGGACCTTTATTATGCAGTCCGTTGCTTTTATTTCTTCCATATCACAAGCTCGTATAAAGCTTATTTTTTCCACACTAATAGATCATACATATATAGTGAGAGCAATTTTTATTGCTTGCAACAATAAAAACTTACTTGAAGGATCTGATTCAATCCATAGGTAGATATGGTGGACTCTCATAGCAAATCTGGGTTTAAGGATATTTGGAAGCACAAGTAGTATCTCTACTTGGTACAAAGAATTTGGCTAGCATGAGGGGGAAAGGCAAGCTCAACATGTTGGATGATCCATGACAATATAATTTATTTTGGATATAAGAAAACATAACCCGCGTTGTCTTCCTTGTCCAACATCAACTTTTTAGCATGTCATATTTTAATGAGTGCTCACAATCATAAAAGATGTCCAAGATAGTATATTTATATGTGAAAACCTCTCTTTCTTTATTACTTCCTATTAATTGCAACGATGACCAAAACTATTTTTGTCAACTCTCAACAACTTTTATTCATCATACTCTTTATATGTGAAGTCATTACTCTCCATAAGATCAATATGATCTCTTTATTTCTTTTTATTCTTTCTTTTTTTCCTTTTTTCCCTCAATATCATAGCAAGATAACCAAGCCTCGACTCAAGACTAATCTTTATTATATATAGCTCACGGACTCGATTACATAGATAAGGATCAACACAAAAACTCAAAGCTAGATCATACTAAACTTTATTCTACTAGATCAAAATATAACCAAAAGGATCGAACTAAGAAAAGGTAAAGATAGAAGTGTGATGGTGATACGATATCGAGGCACCTCCCCCAAGCTTAGCAGTTGCCAAGGGGAGTGCCCATACCCATGTATTTATGTCTCTTTCTTCGGAGGTGGTGATGATGGAGTTGTTGATGATGTAGGCTAGTCCTCCATCTTCCAAGGCATAGGCTCACCATCATAGAAGGATGAACGAGTCTCCGAGATCCTCAAATCTGCAGCCAAACTCATCCTCTAGAATCTATATTCATACTCATAGTTTTGGTTTGCAGGTCATAGATCTGGGCTTGGAGGTGCTCAATTTTCTCATGAAGCTTGAAGATGGTCTCCCCAATGTTCTTGGCATCCAGCTTGTGGTTGTTGGTGAACTCCGCGATCATCATGTGGTTGGCATTGAGTCCGTGTTCCACCATCCCCTGGCACTTGAAAACTTGTTGCTCCATTGCTTTGAGTCTTGTCTCCACGCTTCCGGCCCTCCTTGGTCCCTCAACATCGCAGATGTGCTGCACCCCCTCACGCATCTCAATGGTTTGAGGGTGTTGCAGCACCTCCGCGAGGTAGGGGTTGATGACCTTCTTGAAAAATTTGTCCTTGGGGGCGCTTGAAGACGTCATGGTGATCTAGATTTGTCAGAAAAACAGCTCGAAACAAAAGCAGAGGATTTTGTCGTGGTACCTTGGTCAAAACCTTCAGGAGATTATATAATGATTTTTTACCAACCAAAAGAAGTATCGTGCAAGAAAACAGAGTCCGGAGGGCACACGAGGTGCCCACGAGGCAGGGGCGCGCCCTCCACCCTCGTGGATGCCTCGTGTCCTTTCCGGACTACTTCTTATTCTCCTATTTTCTTAAGTATTCCAAAACAGAGAAAAAATGTTGTTAGAACTGTTTTGGAGTTGGTTTACTTACCGTGCCACATACCTATTCCTTTTCGGAGTCTAAAACATTATGGAAAGTGTCCCTTATGTACTCCTCCGGGGTTACGGTGTCAATAAAATTGGTTTGAACATTTATGGGATTACCTGAGATATAATGTTTGATTCTTTGACTGTTCACCACCTTCAGATTTGTGCCTTCGAAGTTGTTGATTTTTATGGCACCAGAACGATAGACCTCCTCGATAACGTAAGGACCTTCCCATTTAGAAAGGAGTTTTCCTGCAAAAAATCTTAAACGAGAGTTGTATGACAGAACATAATCACCTACATTAAACTCACGCTTTTGTATCCTTTTGTCATGCCATCTTTTAACTTTTTCTTTAAACAGTTTGGCATTCTCATAGGCCTGGCTTCTCCACTCATCAAGTGAGCTAATGTCAAATAGTCTCTTCTCACCAGCAAGTTTGAAATCATAATTGAGCTCTTTAATGGCCCAATATGCCTTATGTTCCAGTTCGATAGGTAAGTGACATGCTTTTCCATAAACCATTTTATACGGAGACATACCCATAGGATTTATATATGCAGTTCTATAGACCAATAATGCATCATCAAGTTTCTTGGACCAATTCTTTCTAGATCTATTAACAGTCTTTTGCAAAATTAATTTAATCTCTCTATTACTCAGTTCTACTTGACCACTAGACTGTGGGTGGTATGGAGATGCAATTCTATGATTAACATCATACTTAGCAAGCATTTTACGAAAAGCACCATGAATAAAATGTGAACCACCATCAGTCATTAAGTATCTAGGGACTCCAAACCTCGGAAAAATAACTTCTTTAAGCATCTTAATAGAGTTGTTATGATCGACACTACTAGTTGGAATAGCTTCTACCCACTTAGTAACGTAATCAACAACAACTAAAATATGTGTATACCCATTAGAGGAAGGAAACGGTCCCATATAATCAAAGCCCCAAACATCAAATGGTTCAATAACAAGTGAATAGTTCATAGGCATTTCTTGACGTCTACTAATATTACCAATTCTTTGACATTCATCACAAGACAAGACAAACTTACGGGCATCTTTGAAAAGAGTAGGCCAATAAAAACCGGATTGCAATACCTTATGTGCAGTTCTATCTCCAGCGTGGTGTCCTCCATAAGCCTCGGAGTGACACTTGCGTAGGATCTGTTCCTGTTCATGCTCAGGTACACAACGTCTAATAACACCATCTACTCCTTCTTTATAAAGGTGTGGGTCATCCCAGAAGTAATGTCTTAAATCATAGAAAAACTTTTTCTTTTGCTGGTATGTGAAACTAGGTGGTATAAATTTAGCAACAATGTAATTAGCATAATCAGCATACCATGGAGCAGTACGAGAAGCATTTATGACAGCTAATTGTTCATCAGGAAACTATCATCAATAGGGAGTGGGTCATCAAGAACATTTTCTAACCTAGACAAGTTGTCTGCAACGGGGTTCTCAGCTCCCTTCCTATCAATAATATGCAAATCAAATTCTTGTAGCAAGAGAACCCATCTAATAAGTCTAGGTTTAGCATCTTTCTTTTCCATAAGGTATTTAATAGCAGCATGATCAGTGTGAACAGTTACTTTAGAATCAACAATATAAGGTCTGAACTTATCACAAGCAAATACAACTGCTAAAAATTCTTTTTCAGTAGTAGCATAATTTCTCTGGGCACTGTCTAGAGTTTTACTAGCATATTGGATAACATTTAATTTCTTATCAACTCTTTGTCCTAGAACAGCACCTACAGCATAATCACTAGCATCACACATAATTTCAAAGGGTAAATTCCAATCAGGTGGCTGAACAATAGGTGCAGAAATCAAGGCTTTCTTAAGTATTTCAAATGCTTCTACACAATCATCATCAAAGACAAAAGGAACATCTTTTTGTAAGAGATTAGTCAGAGGCCTAGAAATTTTTGAGAAGTCTTTAATGAACCTCCTATAAAAACCGGCATGACCAAGGAAACTTCTTATACCTTTGATGTCCTTAGGACACGACATCTTTTCAATAGCATCAACTTTAGCTTTATCAACTTCAATACCTCTTTCAGAAATTTTATGCCCCAAGACAATACCTTCATTAACCATAAAGTGGCACTTCTCCCAATTCAAGACAAGATTAGTTTCTTCACATCTCTGCAAAACTCGATCAAGGTTGCTTAAGCAATCATCAAAAGAAGTTCCATACACGGAGAAATCATCCATGAAAACCTCAACAATCTTTTCACAAAAGTCAGAGAATATAGCAGTCATACATCTTTGAAAGGTAGCAGGTGCATTACATAAACCAAAAGGCATACGTCTATAAGCAAAGGTACCGAAAGGGCAAGTAAAAGTGGTCTTTCCTGATCCTCTTTCGACACAGGTATTTGAGAGAAACCAGAATAACCATCTAGAAAGCAAAAATGTGTATGTTTGGATAATCTTTCTAGCATTTGATCAATAAAAGGTAAAGGGTAATGATCTTTCTAGTAGCTTTATTTAATTTGCGGAAATCAATTACCATTCTATAACCTGTAACAATTCTTTGTGGGATCAATTCATCTTTATCATTAGGAACAACAGTAATACCTCCCTTCTTAGGGACACAATGGACAGGACTTACCCACTGACTATCAGCAACATGATAAATTATACCTGCCTCCCAAAGCTTTAGTATTTCATTTCTTACCACTTCTTTCATCTTAGGATTTAACCGTCGTTGGTGATCAACAACCGGTTTAGCGTCTTTCTCCAATTTTATTTTGTGCTGGCATAGAGTGGGACTAATGCCCTTAAGATCATCAAGAGTATATCCAATAGCAGCACGGTGCTTCTTCAGAGTTTTCAATAATTTCTCTTCTTCCTGCTCTGAAAGGTTAGCACTAATAATAACAGGATATATCTTCTTTTCATCAAGATAAGCATATTTAAGAGTATCAGGTAATGGTTTAAGCTCAAACACGGGATCACCCTTGGGTGGAGGAGGATCCCTATAATTTCAACAGGCAAGTTGTGTTTCAGAATAGGTCCCTATTTAAAGAATACTTCATCTATTTCCCTTCTTTCATTCATAAGCGTATCATTTTCATGGTCTAGCAAATATTGTTCTAAAGGATCATTAGGAGGCACGGCAATAGAAGCAAGACCAATAATTTCATATTTACTAGGCAATTCTTTATCATGGGGTTGTCTACGAAATTTAGTAAAATTAAAATCATGAGACATACCCCCTAAACCAACAGTAACAATATCCTTTTCGCAATCTATCTTAGCATTAATAGTATTCAAGAAGGGTCTACCAAATGTAATGGGACAAAAGTCATCTTGTGGGGAAGCAAGAACAAGAAAATCAGTAGGATATTTAATTTTCACACACAAGCCTTGAACATCTCTAACAATCCCAACTGGTGAAATAGTATCTCTATTGGCAAGCTTAATATAACATCAATATCTTCTATCTCAGCAGGTGCAATATCATGCATAATTTCTTTATATAAAGTATAAGGTATTGCACTGACACTAGCACCCATATCACATAAGCCATGATAACAGTGATCTCCTATTTTAACAGAAACAACAGGCATGCCAACAACAGGTCTATATTTACTTTTAGTATCGGGTCTAGCAATTCTAGCAGCTTCATCACAGAAGTAAATAACATGCCCATCAATATTATCGACCCAGAGATCCTTAACCATAGCAATACTAGGTTCAACTTTAATTTTCTCAGAGGGTGCAGGTGTTCTAGCATTACTCTTATGAACCACAGTTGAAGCTTTAGCATGATCCTTTATTCTAACAGGGAAAGGTGGTTTCTCAATATAAGCGGTAGGAACAATAGGATCAACATTATAAGTGATAGTCTTTTCTTCAACTTTAATAGGTTCAACTACTTTTACTTCAATGGGAGGATGATATTTAAACCACTTCTCCTTAGGGATATCAACATGAATAGCAAATAATTCACAGAAAGAAGTTGCTATCTCAGAGTCAAGTCCATATTTAGTGCTAAATTCACAAAAAGCATCGGTATCCATAAAAGATCTAATACAATCAAACTTAGGTGTTATACCTGACTCCTTACCTTTGTCGAGTTCCCAATCTTCAGAGTTGCGTTTAATTCTTCCCAATAAATCCCATCTGAATTCAATAGTCTTCATCATAAAAGAACCAGTACAGGAAGTATCAAGCATGGATCGATTATTGAGAGAAAGCCGAGCATAAAAAATTGAATAATAATTTCTCTTGAGAGCTCATGATTGGAACATGAATATAACATTGACTCAAGCCTCCCCAAAGATTGAGCGATACTTTCTCCTTCGCGAGGCCAAAAATTATATATATAATTACGATCACGTGAACCAGATGCATAGGATAAAACTTCTGATGAAATTCCAATTTCAGTTGGTTGTAGTTCCATGATCGAATATCATATCATAGCCTAAACCATGTCAATGCCTTTCCCTTCAAAGATAAAGGGAAGACCTTCTTCTTGATAACATCCTCGGGCATACCTGCAATCTTAAATAATCCACAAATTTCATCCACATAGATTAGGTGCATATCGGGATGTAATGTTCCATCTCCTGTAAAAGGATTAGCTAGCAGTTTCTCTATCATACCCGAAGGAATTTCAAAGTAAACATTTTCAATAGGTTCTGTAGGTTGAGGAGCAACTCTTTGCTCTACTGGTCTGGGTGAAGATACCCCGAACAAGCCCCTCAAAGGATTATTTTCCAAAGTAACAAGTGACAGTAAATTTTAGCACACTATATAAATTTTTCCTTACCAAATTCCACCTACCAAAGGTGCTTCACTCCCCGACAACGGCGCCAGAAAAGATTCTTGATGACCCACAAGTATAGGGGATCTATCGTAGTCCTTTCGATAAGTAAGAGTGTCGAACCCAAGCAGTTTTCAGTAAGGTATTCTCTGCAAGCACTGAAATTATCGGTAACAGATAGTTTTGTGATAAGGTAATTCATAACAGGTAACAAGTAACAAAAGTAAAAAAAAGGTGCAGCAAGGTGGCCCAATCCTTTTTGTAGCAAAGGACAAGCCTGGACAAACTCTTATATAAAGGAAAGCGCTCCCGAGGACACATGGGAATTATTGTCAAGCTAGTTTTCATCATGCTCATATGATTCACATTCGTTACTTAGATAATTTGATATGTGGGTGGACCTTCCTTGGACAAGCATCCCACTTATGATTAACCCCCCTCACAAGCATCCGCAACTACGAAAGAAGAATTAAGGTAAACCTAACCATAGCATGAAACATATAGATCCAAATCAGCCCCTTACGAAGCAACGCATAAACTAGGCTTTAAGCTTCTGTCACTCTAGCAACCCATCATCTACTTATTTCTTCCCAATGCCTTCCCCTAGGCCCAAACAATGGTGAAGTTTCATGTAGTCGACGTTCACATAACACCACTAGAGGAAAGACAACATACATCTCATCAAAATATCGAACGAATACCAAATTCACATGACTACTTATAACAAGACTTCTCCCATGTCCTCAGGAACAAACATAACTACTCACGAATCATATTCATGTTCATAATAAGAGGGGTATTAATGTGCATAAAGGATCTGAACATATAATCTTCCGCCGAATAAACCAACTAGCATCAACTACAAGGCGAAAAAATCAACACTACTAGCAACCCACAGGTACCAATCTGAGGTTTTGCGACAAAGATCGTATACAAGAGATGAACTAGGGTTTGAGAGGAGATGGTGATGGTGAAGATGTTGATGGAGATTGACCCCCTCCCGATGATAGGATCGATGGTGATGACGATGGTGACAATTTCCCCCTCCTGGAGGGATGTTTCCCCGGCAGAACAGCTCCGTCGGAGCCCTAGATTGGTTTCGCCAAGGTTCCACCTCGAGACAGCGGCGCTTCATCCTGAAAGCTTCCTTATGATTTTTTTCTAGGGCAAAATACACCTTATACCAGAAGATGGGCATCGAGGGGCTTCCAGGTGGCCCACGAGGCAGGGGGCTTGCACAGGGGGTAGGGCGCGCCCTCTACCCTCGTGGACAGTGGGTGACCCCCCCTCTGGTGCTTTCTTCGCCGAATATTTTTAATATATTTGAAAACTGACTTCCCTGGAGTTTTAGGACTTTTGGAGTTGTGCAGAATAGGTCTCTAATATTTGCTCCTTTTTCAGCCCAGGATTCCAGCTGCCGGCATTCTCCCTCTTCATGTAAACCTTGTAAAATAAGAGAGAAAAGGCATAAGTATTGTGACATAATGTGTAATAACAGCCCATAATGCAATAAATATCGATATAAAAGCATGATGCAAAATGGACGTATCAGGCTTCTCATGTGTTTCTCAAGTGTAAGCAAGATCAACATGGATATCTTATTCAAGCAACCTCGACGATTGAGAAAGGACTGGTCACCCTGACTCAGAACCAAGAAAACCTAGAGAGGATCATTGAAACAAAGTTCTATGATCTTGACTTGAAGGTGACAGAGATGCAGACAGCAGTTGAGCAGCTCCAGGAAGAAGCTGAGGAGAGGAAAGGAAAAGCTACCATAGATGCCTTTCAGAGAGTGCCTAGGGGACAGAGATCTACTGCAATGCCAGTGACTGACACAAGAGCTACTACATCAGTACCTACAGCCACAGCATCAGTAGCACCTCCAGTTGCCACTCCACCAGCTCCAACAACTTCAACCGATGCATTCGTCCTTGGAGTCCTCTCAACACCTCCCCCCGAAGATCAAGCCTAGAGAGACGCATAGCACTATGCATTTTCGAGCTTTTTTGTAACTTGTTTCCAAAGGGGGAGAAAGTGTATAGATCATAGGCTTCGAGAGAGAGAGAGAGAGAGAGAGAGAGAGAGCTTGCTTCTTTTTGCTATCTCTTTTTGCTACTTGGTTGATACTTATTTGTGTGCTTGCTTGGATGATACTTTATGTGTGTGTGAGATACTTGTTTGATCATGTGTTTGATTATATCATACCTTAATGCTTGTGCTTGAATGATGCTATTATTTATCTCTCATGTATGATCATTCACTTTGCCTTGGTGATGAGTGCATATTTTACTTTCTATCATTTTGAGTGCTCCACCAAGATGTATGTGACATGGAAGAGTGACCCATGATTCTAATTGATTGTGCATTTGCATTCAAAAGCAAATTTTAAATAATGCACAAATTTAGGGGGAGCTCTTGCTTATCACATACTTCTCAAAGCGACGATATATTTAAATCTTATTATCATTTGTCGAAGCTTTGATCTATATGTTGTCATCAATTACCAACAAGGGGGAGATTGAAAGTGCAACTATCCCTATGTGATTTGGGTAATTCCTAACAACAAATAGCTCATTGAACTAATGCTCTTTCAAGATGATCATTTCAGAAAGATCAATGATTGGCATGGCATGGACTAGGAATGTGGACCCCTCAAAATTCTAAGGACACATATTGGCAAAAACTCAAGACTCTACATATTGTGGTATCCTCAGATGAGGAATTTGTGACCAGAGAGATAATTGAAGAATTTGCAACAATAGAAGCATTTGAACTTTCAGGTGAAGAATTAGCAGATTCACGTTCAATGCATTTCAAACATGGTGGAATGAATTCATCCTGAGCGGAACTGATCTGTTGAGCAAGCAATGAATCACGTTCCTTCTGAAGGTCTTCATAACTCACTCTTGGCTTCTCAAGATCGTACTTTCTTTGAAGAAATTCATAAGAAAGTTTCTCATGATCAGCTAAGAGAGTGTTATGATGACTCTGAAGGTTATCAAACTTAGTCTGAAGTCTCTGCAGATTATCAGTCAGGGTTTGAGTTCGATCCCTTTCTTCACCCAACAGGTCATCGCTTTTCTCTAGCATGTTTTGAACCTTTTCAAAAGCCTTTTGTTGTTTCATAGCAATCTTAGCAAGTTTAGAATAGCTAGGCTTGAGATTTTTACCAGATTCATCCTCACTTGAGTTAGAGGAGGGATATTTGAGTACCTTGGCACCTTTTGCCATGAAGCAATAGGTGGGAGCGTAGTCATCGTTGCCGTTGTCAGCAGTGTTAGGGAAGTCATTTTCCTTGGAGTTTAAGATGGACTTGCTGACGAAAGCAGTAGCGAGAGCTAGGCTCGCCACACTAGAGTCTGACTCCTCAGATCCCTCTTCTTCCTCATTTTCCTCGGATTCAGCTTCAGAGTCCATTTCCTTGCCAATGAATCTCCGAGCCTTTTTGGAACTAGTCTTCTTGTGAGATGAATGATGACCCACAAGTATAGGGGATCAATCATAGCCTTTTCGATAAGTAAGAGTGTCAAAACCAATGAGGAGCAGAAGGAAATGATAAGTAGTTTTCAGTAAGGTATTCTCTGCAAACACTGAAATTATCGGTAACAGATAGTTTTGTGATAAGGTAATTTGTAACGAGTAGCAAGTAATAAAAGTAAATAAGGTGCAGCAAGATGGCCCAATCCTTTTTGTAGCAAAGGACAAGCCTGGACAAACTCTTATATGAAGGAAAGCACTCCCGAGGACACATGGGAATTATCGTCAAGCTAGTTTTCATCATGATCATATGATTCACGTTCGGTACATTGATAATTTGATATGTGGGTGGACCGGTGCTTGGGTGATGTCCTTACTTGGACAAGCATCCCACTTATGATTAACTCCTACTGCAAGCATCCGCAACTACAACAAAAGTATTAAGTTAAAGCTAACCATAGCATGAAACATATGGATCCAAATCAGCCCCTTACGAAGCAACGCGTAAACTAGGGTTTAAGCTTTTGTCACTCTAGCAACCCATCATCTACTTATTACTTCCCAATGAATCCCTCTAGGCCCAAACAATGGTGAAGTGTCATGTAGTCGACGTTCACATGACACCACTAGAGGGATGACAACATACATCTCATCAAAATATCGAACGAATACCAAATTCCCATGACTACTAATAGCAAGACTTCTCCCATGTCCTCAGGAACAAACGTAACTACTCACAAAGCATATTCATGTTCATAATCAGAGGGGTATTAATATGCATAATGGATCTGAACATATGATCTTCCACCAAGTAAACCAACTAGCATCAACTACAAGGAGTAATCAACACTACTAGCAACCCACAGGTACCAATCTGAGGTTTGGATACAAAGATTGGATACAAGAGATGAACTAGGGTTTGAGATGAGATGGTGCTGGTGAAGATGTTGATGGAGATTGACCCCCTCTCGATGAGAGGATCGTTGGTGATGACGATGGTGATGATTTCCCCCTCCCGGAGGGAAGTTTCCCCGGCAGAACAGCTCCGCCAGAGCCCTAGATTGGTTCCGCCAAGGTTCCACCTCGTGGCGGCGGAGTCTCATCCCGAAAGCTTGCTTATGATTTTTTCCTCGACGAAAGACTCCATATAGCAGAAGATGGGCATTGGAGGGCCACCAGGGGCCCACGAGGAAGGGGGCGCGTCCCCCACCCTCGTGGCCAGGGTGTGGCCCCCCTCTGGAACTTCTTGTGCTCAGTATTTTTTATATATTTTGGAAATAGCTTCTGTGAAGTTTTAGGACTTTTGGAGTTGTGCATAATAGGTCTCTAATATTTGCTCCTTTTCCATCCCAGAATCCCAGTTGCCGGCATTCTACCTCTTCATGTAAACCTTGTAAAACATGAGAGAATAGGCATAAGTATTGTGACATAATGTTTAATAACAGCCCATAATGCAATAAATATCGATATAAAAGCACGATGCAAAATGGACGTATCAACTCCCCCAAGCTTAGACCTCGCTTGTCCTCAAGCGAAAGCCGAAATCAAAAAATATGTCCACATGTTTGGAGATAGAGGTGTCGATAAAAATAAAATACGAACATGAGGGCATCATGATCATTCTTAGAGCAGCAACATTTGTATATATTCCCATATGATCTCCTATGCTAAAGTAACAATTCAATCACAATTTCGAGTATGAATCATAAACTTCATTGAGAACCAACAAACTCTAATCTCAGTCATTGAGGCAATTGCAATTTATCATAACATAGGAAAGAGTCAATATAAGAGCTTTTCAGCAAGTCCACATACTCAACCATCTTTTAGTCTTTCACAATTGCTAACACTCATGCAATATTTATGGGTGTGAAGTTTTAATCGGACACAGAGAAAGATAGGGGCTTATAGTTTTGCCTCCCAACGTTTTACCTCAAGGGTAATGTCAACAATAATAGTTCATGAAGATTCACATCCAAGTATCTATATAGATCAGGATCTTTCCAACACATTGTGCTTGCCAAAGGATAAAATATAAGAAGGAAAGGTGAAGATCACCATGACTCTTATGTAAGGTAGAAGATAAAAGTAAAAGATAGGCCCTTCACATAGGGAAGCAGAGGTTGTCATGCGCTTTTATGGTTGGATGCACAAAATCTTAATGTAAAAGAACGTCACTTTATATTGCCACTTGTGATATGGACCTTTATTATGCAGTCCGTCGCTTTCATTTCTTCCATAGCACAAGATCGTATAAAGCTTATTTTCTCCGCACTAATAAGTCATACATATTTAGAGAGCAATTTTTTATTGCTTGCACCGATGAAAACTTACTTGAAGGATCTTACTCAATCCATAGGTAAATATGGTGGACTCTCATGGCAAAACTGGGTTTAGGGATATTTGGAAGCACAAGTAGTATTTCTACTTGGTGCAAAGAAATTGGCTAGCAAGAAAGGGAAAGACAAGCTCAACATGTTGGATGATCCATGACAATATAATTTATCTCAGATGAAAGAAAACATAACCCATTACATTGTCTTCCTTGTCCAATGTCAACTCTTAGCATGTCATACTTTAATGAGTGCTCATGTAACACCCTCGATGCGACTATAGCTCCCACGTGTCGAGGCACGACTTAGAGACATAATCGCATTGAAGGCATATGTCACAAGTAAGGTAATCTTTACACATCCCATGTAATATAATAATAAAGGGGAGATAACATAGTTGGCTTACACTCGCCATGTCAATCAAGGTACATAAATAACATTACATCATCCAAACACTCATGGCCCGACTACGGCGCCAAAATAAAAGATAACCCAACATGCGACATGGTCCCGATCACCCCCAACTAGGCACCACTACTGATCGTCAGGAAAAGAGACATAATAACGTTGAGAGTCCTCGTCAAACTCCCACTTGAGCTCGAGCGCGTCACCTGGAGTGGAATCATCAGGCCCTGCATCTGGTGTAATAGTAATCTGTGAGCCACAGGGACTCAGCAATCTCGCACCCTCGCGATCAAGACTATTTAAGCTTATAGGTAAGGCAAGGTAAAAATATATGTGGAGTTGCAGCAAGCGGCTAGCATATATGGTGGCTATCCTGTTCGCAGAAGAGAGCGAGAAGAGGGGGCAAAGCGCGAGCGAGAAACTAGAGAGCAACCTGCGCAAGCATTACTCCAACACCGTGTCCACTTCCCCGACTCCGCCGAGAAGAGGCCATCACGGTAACACACTCAGTTGATTCATTTTAATTAAGTTAAGGTTCAAGTTATCTACAACCGGACATTAACAAATTCCCATCCGCCCATAACCGCGGGCACGGCTTTCGAAAGTTCAAATTCCTGCAGGGGAGTCCCAACTTAGCCCATGACAAGCTCTCACGGTCAACGAAGGAATGGACCTCCTCCCAAGATGTTCCGATCAGACTCGGTATCTCGGTTCTTCAAGACACTTCGACAGGTTAAAACAAGACCAGCAACACCGCCCGAATGTACTGACAAATCCCGATAGGAGATGCACATATCTCTTTCTCAGGACACACTCAGATTGTCTTAGGTACGGGTAGGCCAGCCCAGAGTTGCCCCTGGTGGCCACCTGCAGCTGATAGGTGGACCAACACTCAGAGGAGCACTGGCCCGAGGG
The DNA here is from genome assembly GCF_018294505.1 of Triticum aestivum. Classification (NCBI taxonomy): domain Eukaryota; kingdom Viridiplantae; phylum Streptophyta; class Magnoliopsida; order Poales; family Poaceae; genus Triticum; species Triticum aestivum. Next base: position 320,770,936 of record NC_057800.1, read on the forward strand.
GGTTTAAATAAGATGACCCTTGGGCTCCAGAAACCCAAGGGAAAAGAGGCTAGGTGGCAAATGGTAAAACCAAGGTTGGGCATTGCTGGAAAAGCTTTAATCAAGGCGAACTATCAAGGGGTTCCCATTATAACCCAACCGCGTAAGGAACGCAAAATCCGGGAACATAACACCGATATGACGGAAACTAGGGCGGCAAGAGTGGAACAAAACACTAGGCGAGAGGCCGAGCCTTCCACCCTTTACCAAGTATATAGATGCATTAAGATAACAAGATAATATAATGATATCCCAACAAGTAAATAAGGTTCCAACAAGGAACGGCCTCCAATCTTCACCTGCAACTAGCAACGCTATAAGAGGGGCTGAGCAAAGCGGTAACATAGCCAATCAACGGTTTGCTAGGACATGGTGGGTTAGAGGTTTGACATGGCAATTTGGGAGGCTTGAAAGCAAGTGGTAGGCATCGTAGCAATGGCATAGCAAAAGAGCGGGCAATCTAGCATAGCAAAGATAGTAGTGATTTCGAGGGTATGATCATCTTGCCTGCAAAGTTGTCAGAGTTGACTGGATCCTCGAAAGCAAACTCAACAGGCTCCTCGTTAGCAAACTCGTCTCCCGGCTCTACCCAAACAAGACAAACAAGCAACAAGGACACAATCAACCACGTGCAAGGATCAAACAATATGATGCAAGGATGGTATGCTATGCGGGATGCATATGCAAGATTTGGCAAGGGTGCATGAACCTGGCCTCAACTTGGAAATCCAAGTGTGCCACTGGAAAGATGAGATGAAATCGCTTGAAAACGATATAAAGAACGCCGGAATCGGAGTTACGGTTTGGAAATGGCAAGCGATTCAAATATGACATCGGTCTGCGATTTACAGCAAGTAACCATCTAAATGCACTAAGATGAACATGCTACAGCACCCAAACATGACAACAAAATACATGGCAGGGATTCATTCAAGATGCTTAACAAAAGTCTAGCATTGAGCTACGGCCAATTCATCCATTAACAGGTTCAAACAAGCATGGCAAAAATGCATATGGCAAACAGATTTCAGACAGTGAAATTAAAACTTGCCTGGAATTTCAGATCAGGTAGCCCTCTTCGGAGCAACAAAACTACATGCTACAGGATCTGAACATGGCAAAGTAAATCATGGCATGGAGCTACTCAAAGAGCTTAACAAAAGTCCCTTAGTGACCTTGAGCCAAAAGGGATCATAAAATACAATTACAAGCATGTGAATATGGCAAAACATAATCAGATCACAGACTTAGTGAAAACTGGAGCATGCTGAAAACAGATATCAAGTAGGCATGTTTACGAGCTCGATGCACTCACTACGGAGCAAGTCATGACAATCTAAGCATACACCCATCAAGAATACACAAAATTCAAGCTAGACATGGCAAGAACAATAGCATAGCATGCACGGGTCAACTACAACATCATCGGCAAAATTGCAAACAAGTTGACAATCTGCCCAGATTCACAAAGTAGCAAAAGTAGAGCTCGATTGACTCAAGCTAGGGTGCTCCATAATTGCAAACAAAGACATGGATGGATATATCACTACAAGATTAACAAAACATCCTTACTGATCATCCTCAAAAGAGGCACGGATCACTAGGAAACAACATGAACATGTGGCCATATGAAATAAACAGCCCAAGGACTTAGTGAAAATGCTAAGTCCCTGAAATCAGCACTACCGAGTGCCTCACTTCGCAAGCTTGCACTAGTCACCACACACATCACAAAAATACATGGGTTGCACCTCTGGAAAGATGGCAAAACCCTTAACAAAACATATGTAGAGCTCATGGGCATATCATGCACACAATAATCATGGCAAAAATGACAAATATGCAAAATGGAGTAGCAGATCTGACAATTAACTCAAGTAGCCCTCTTCTAACAGCATTTCGGGCATCAAGATGAACTCAAATAAAAATGATGCAATGGAATGAAATGATGTACTCTCTGAGATGAACATTTTGATATGCTATATGCCCAAAACGGAGCTACGGATGCGGAGATATGATGCGATGAACAGGAGCACATGGATTAGGGTTACGGGTAAAAAGTCAACCCAAACGGATCTAGATCTGAGATCTGGCACTGCTCATGCGCGGATTACGAGGTTCACTGGCCGGAGCTCGCCGGAGTTGACGACGTCGACGGCGGCCGGCGGATCCGCGGAAGGAGGAGGGTGGAGAGGCGAGGTGGCCCGGGCGGTGCGGCGCGGCCTCCGGCGACGTGGGGCGGCGGCGCGGCGAGGAGAGGCAGCGGCGGCCGGAGTCAGTGACGCGGCGGCGCGGGGCGGCGGCGAACTTGGACGGCGGCGGGGCGTGGAGCAGCGGCTCGGGCGAGGAGGCGCGGCCTGGCGGCGGAGGAAGGCGGGCTCGGGGGGCCTCCCGCGGGCCGGCGGGCCGGTGGCGCGGGGGCGGCGGCGCGCGCCACGTGGCGACTCCTGGTAGGCGCGGGCGGCGGCGCGGACAATGTCCGGTCCAGGAAAATCGTCTGGCGGCGGCGCGGTGAAGAGATCTAGGGTTTCGCCCGGGATTAGAAATGGGGGAGATATAAATAGGCATAGAGGGAGCTAGGAGAGTCCAAATGAGGTGCGGTTTTCGGCCACGCGATCGTGATGGAACGCTCTAGATGATGGAGAGGGTTTAGGTGGGTTTTGGGCCAAATTGGAGGGGTGTTGGGCTGCAACACACACAGGGCTTTTTCGGTCCCTCAGTTAACCGTTGGAGTATCAAACGAAGTCCAAATGGTACGAAACTTGACAGGCGGTCTACGGTAGTAAACCAAGGCCGCTTGGCAAGTATCGGTCCAATCCGGAAATGTTTAATCCCCACACACGAAAGAAAGGTAGAAATGACCACCGGAGGAGAACGAAGCGCCGGAATGCAAAACGGACAACGGGGAAAAAGCTTGGATGCATGAGACAAACACGTATGCAAATGCAATGCACATGATGACATGATATGAGATGCATGACAACGATAACAACACACAGAGACAAAAGCCCGAACCCGAGAAAATAAAATAACTTAACGCCAGAAACGGCAAGAGTTGGAGTACAAATTGGGAAAGTTACATCCGGGGTGTTACAACGCTCCACCACTACGAAAGGATCTCGTCCCGAGATCTAGGACTGAAAGAACGCAGGGTACTCAGAACGGAGGTGATCCTCGCGTTCCCAGGTAGCTTCACGGTTGGAATGGTGTGACCACTTGACTTTGAGGAATTTGATTTACTTATTGCGAGTCTTGCGTTCAGTCTCTTCAAGAATAGCAACTGGGTGCTCACGATTGGAGAGATCTTCTTGGAGCTCAACGTCCTCGAAGTTGATGGTGCGGTCAGGATTCTTGAAGCACTTTCGGAGCTGAGAGACATGGAACACATCATGAACATTTGCAAAGTTTGAAGGAAGATCGAGTTGATAGGCGAGATCGCCTCTCTTGCTGACAATCTTGAAAGGTCCCACATATCTAGGGGCAAGCTTCCCTTTGATACCGAAGCGACGAGTACCTTTCATAGGAGAGACGCGGAGGTAAACATGATCTCCGATCTCAAAAGCCAAATCACGGTGCTTACTATCATAGTAGCTCTTCTGACGGGGTTGGGCTGCTTTGAGGTTATCTCGAATGACTTTGCACATTTCCTCTGCCTCTGTGATTAAGTCATTTCCGAGAAGCTGACATTCACCGGTTTCAGACCAGTTGAGAGGGGTACGGCACTTCCTGCCATACAAAATTTCAAATGGAGCCTTGCCCGAACTTGCTTGAAAACTGTTGTTGTAGGAGAATTCAGCATAAGGAAGACAATCCTCCCACTTCATGCCGAAGGAGATCACACAAGCCCTGAGCATATCTTCAAGAATCTGGTTGACACGCTCGACTTGACCGCTAGTTTGAGGATGGAAAGCTGTGCTGAAGCGGATGTTGGTGCCCATGGCCTTCTGAAAAGAATCCCAAAACTTGGAGGTAAAGATGCTGCCACGGTCTGAAGAGATCACTTGTGGGATACCGTGCCGAGAGACAATTTGAGACGTATAGAGTTCCACCAATTGAGCTGCAGTGATTGACTCTTTGATAGGCAGAAAATGAGCCACTTTAGTGAGTTTGTCGATGACAACGAATATAGCATCATTGCCACGTTTGGACTTTGGAAACCCAGTCACGAAGTCCATTTCAATGTGGTCAAACTTCCATTCTGGAATGGCAAGAGGTTGGAGGAGACCAGCTGGCCTTTGGTGTTCTGCCTTCACTCTTCTGCAGACATCACATTCATTCACGAATTGAGCAATCTCGTGCTTCATTCGAGTCCACCAATAAGCCTGCTTAAGGTCCTGATACATCTTCGTGCTCCCAGGGTGGATGGAGAGGAGAGAATTGTGAGCCTCGTTCATGATCACTTTACGAAGGTCACCTTTAGGCACAACAATACGATCCTCGAAGAAGAGAGTATCCTTGTCATCAAGGCGGTAGCACTTGTACTTGGGTTGACTCTTGGCAATCCCAATCTTCACCTTTTTCACCATAGCATCAAGAAGTTGGGCTTGGCGAATCTGGTCTTCCAAGGTAGGAGAGACTTGAAGGTTGGCGAGGAAACCTTGAGGAACAACTTGCAGATTAAGTTTGCGGAAAGCTTCACAAAGCTCGGGTTGATAAGGCTTGAGAATCAGACTGTTGCAATAAGCCTTCCTGCTCAATGCGTCAGCAATTACATTGGCCTTGCCTGGAGTATACTCGATACTCGGATTATACTCTTGAATCATTTCGACCCATTGAGTTTGCCTGAGGTTGAGATTAGGCTGAGTGAAGATGTACTTGAGACTCTTGTGGTCAGTGAAAATGTCCACTTTTCTTCCCAATAGAAGATGTCTCCAAGTCAAGAGAGCATGCACAACTGCCGCCAACTCGAGATCATGAGTGGGGTAGTTCCTCTCATTAGGCTTCAATTGACGAGATGTATAAGCAACAACTTTCTTCTCTTGCATCAATACTGCACCAAGACCTTGGAGAGAGGCATCACAAAAGACCTGGTACAGTTTGGATTCATCAGGCGGAGTCAGAACTGGAACAGTGATCAATTTCTCTTTCAGAGTGTTGAAAGCAATGTCACACTCCGGAGACCAAACGTACTTGACGTGCTTCTGGAGAAGATTAGAGAGAGGCTTCGCGATCTTAGAAAAGTTTTCAACGAATCTTAGGTAGTAGCTTGCGAGACCGAGGAAGCTACGGAGTTGCTTCACGTTCTGAGGCGGTTCCCAATTCACAATTGCAGACACCTTATCAGGATTCACGGCAATGCCCTTGGCAGAGATGATATGACCAAGATAAAGAACCTCATCGAGCCAAAATTCACACTTGGAGAACTTGGCGTAGAACTGATGTTCCCTAAGCGTATCGAGTACCAAACGCAAGTGCTTGGCATGGTCTTCCTTGTTCTTCGAGAAAACCAGAATGTCATCGAGATAGACCAAAACGAAGTCATTGGTGTAGGCATTGAAGATGAAGTTCATCATGCGAGAGAAAGTCGGAGGAGCGTTGACGAGGCCAAAAGACATGACAGTGTATTCATATGAACCATAGCTTGTCCTGAAAGCCGTCTTGGGAATATCTTGCTCACGGATACGAATCTGATGATAACCCATACGGAGATCAAGCTTGGAGAATACTTGGGCACCTTTGAGTTGTTCGAACAGCTCATTGATGTTGGGAAGTGGGTATTTGTTCTTTATGGTCTTCTTGTTCAATGGACGGCAATCAACACAAAGTCGGTCCGTTCCATCCTTCTTCTTCACAAAAAGAACACCACAACCCCACGGAGAAGAACTAGGCCGGATGAGACCCATTTTCTCTTGAATATCGAGTTGCTTCTTCAGCTCCTTCAACTCTTCAGGTCCGAGCTTGTAAGGACGCTTGCACATAGGTTCCGTGTCGGGCTCAAGATCAATAACGAATTCAACTGGCCAGTGCGGAGGCATTCCTGGAAGCTCTTCTGGAAAGACGTCTTGATACTCGCAAACGACAGGAATCTGCGAGATAGCATCGAGTTCACCCTTCTCATTGAGAGAAAATAGACGGATGGAATTATCCCGAGCGGCAAAGACAATTACATCCTCAGACGAATGAGTCAATTGAATCTGCCTGGCAGCACAATCAAGATGCGCCTTGTGCTTAGAAAGCCAATCCATTCCGAGAATAAGATCAATATCCGAGTCACCAAGAACCGTTGGAGAAGATAGAAACTTGCAGTCACCCAAAGTGATAGTAATATCCGGAGCAATGGAGTTAGCATGCATGCGCCTACCGGGAGAGACAACTGCTAACAGACTAGGCAAAATTTGCAGAGCCAAATCATGCTTAGATGAAAATGGTCTTGAGATGAAACAATGCGATGCACCCGTGTCAAAAAGAACTTTTGCAGGAATATCATTAACAGGAAGGTTACCCATGATGACATCTGAAGAGTCCTCTGCCTGAGCTGCGTTCATCAAGTTGACCTTGGCATGCTTGGGGTTATGCTTGACCACAGCTGTACTTGCCGATCTGACAGGAGGAGGAGGAAGACGCCTCTGGTTGAAACACTTGTTGGCATAGTGACCCTTCTGTTGGCACTTGTTGCACGTCACCTCTGAAAGCGGACGGTGATACGGAGCACTTGATCTTGGAGCTTGAGACGAAGTCTTGTTCTGAAAGCCAGGGTTGGGTGGGTGGGAAGATCCACGGCCACCTTTGCTCTTCTGCTGATACGGCGACGGAACAGAGGAGGAGGAAGCCAATACTTCTGCTGCTTGGCCACTTGAGTAGAGGAAGAAGGAGTAACATCTCTAACTCGCTTCTTGGAAGCATCACACCTCAACTGAGCAGCCTCTTGCTTCAATGCCATGTTGTAGAACTCATCGTACCTCAAGGGCTCAAAGAGAACAAGAGCTAGCTGGATTTCTTCTCTGAGACCACCCCCTGAACTGGTATATCATGCTCTTCTCATCAGGGACGTCCTGCTTGGCAAAGCAGGCGAGCTTCTGAAACAACTTGTTGTAGTCATAGACAGACAAAGAGCCTTGCTTCAGATTGCGGAATTCCTCATGCTTGCTTTCAACCACGCTCCGAGGGATATGGTGAGCTCTGAAATCTTGACGGAATTCATCCCAAGTGATCACACGTCCACCTCTGGAGTCCTTGTACTGCTGGAACCATTCTGCAGCTTGATCTTTGAGTTGAAAGGAAGCGAACTTGACAAAGTCCTCAGGCCTGACGTTACTGCACTCAAAATGCTTGCACAGATCCACAAGCCAATCGTCAGCATCAGTTGCCTCAATGCAATTGCTTAAAGTCTTTGGCCCATTAGCAAGGAACTAGTTGAGTGTAGCAAAGTGATTCTGGTTGTTGCCTTGGTTCCCTTGGTTGCCTTGATTGCGCTCTTGGAGAATTTGCATGATCAACTGTGTGTTTGCATTGGTTGCGGCCATCACAGCTTGCCATGCCTCCGGAGGAGGGGGGTGGTGGCGGATCAGGATTCGAAGTCGTGCACGTTGGAGGAGCCATCCTGAAGAGGTTGACCACCATTAGCACATAGACAGACAAATATTGAAGCTGAATCCAACGGAATGAAAATTGCAACATATAGTCTTCACATCCGAACAAAATGAATGAATGCATTCCTCTTGAAATGGTCACATATCCATAAATTGAGAAGCCACTTAGAATTTAGGTAGAGAAATAAATCAACAAGGTACGGATCAAGAACGAATAATTGGTAAGAAATCCCAATCTCAAACCAATGTCCATGGAAGAAGAACTAGAGCTACAAGAATTCCCACCTATGAAACTCCTGAACCTTTCCGGTTATGCAATCAGGTGTTGGGGATACAGGGGAAGCATAATATCTCACCCAAATCTAGCAAATCCTACATCCAGCTGTATCCATCCTTCAACACATAACCGAGAAAAACTTCGGAAACCATCTACCTCAACCTTCGAAAAGCATCCGTTATACAAGTTATGGTGATACTCCCGAACTCCCGCCCCAGTACTGGGTGGCGTCGAGGTTATCTCACCAACGAACTGCATAAAAGAGATTTTCGATGTCGGCGTACTAAACTCGGGTATTCCAGAACTGCAACGATAAAATTATGACGACAACACCTCAGAGCTCAACTCCCCGGGACACTTCCACAAAACCCCTGATAGGAGGCACCAAGACAATGTTCTCATCATAAAACCATCGGAATGATTCCAAGATACCCGCGTGATCCTAAAAAAAATTTAGTGAAATTTGAGAAGAGAAGTGTCAAAACTCTACGTCAGGATGCCTTACCAGAGCGATGAGAAGACTGGGAAGTAAAAAGAATTCCTAACTCTCCGATATATAATTCCTAAATGACTCAAAACATTTTTCTAGACACAGCTCGGCCGCTAAAAACGATCAAGCAATGGGGCTCCTAAGGTCGGGGAAGGCTCTGATACCAACTTGTAACACCCTCGATGCGACTATAGCTCCCACGTGTCGAGGCACGACTTAGAGACATAATCGCATTGAAGGCATATGTCGCAAGTAAGGTAATCTTTACACATCCCATGTAATATAATAATAAAGGGGAGATAACATAGTTGGCTTACACTTGCCATGTCAATCAAGGTACATAAATAACATTACATCATCCAAACACTCATGGCCCGACTACGGCGCCAAAATAAAAGATAACCCAACATGCGACACGGTCCCGATCACCCCCAACTGGGCACCACTACTGATCGTCAGGAAAAGAGACATAATAACGTTGAGAGTCCTCGTTGAACTCCCACTTGAGCTCAAGCGCGTCACCTGGAGCGGAATCATCAGGCCCTGCATCTGGTGTAATAGTAATTTGTGAGCCACAGGGACTCACCAATCTCGCACCCTCGCGATCAAGACTATTTAAGCTTATAGGTAAGGCAAGGTAAAAATATATGTGGAGCTGCAGCAAGCGGCTAGCATATATGGTGGCTATCATGTTCGCAAAAGAGAGCGAGAAGAGGGGGCAAAGCACGAGCGAGAAACTAGAGAGCAACCTGCGCAAGCATTACTCCAACACCGTGTCCACTTCCCGGACTCCACCGAGAAGAGGCCATCACGGTAACACACTCAGTTGATTCATTTTAATTAAGTTAAGGTTCAAGTTATCTAAGACCGGACATTAACAAATTCCCATCCGCCCATAACCGCGGGCACGGCTTTCGAAAGTTCAAATCCCTGTAGGGGAGTCCCAACTTAGCCCATGACAAGCTCTCACGGTCAACGAAGGAATAGACCTCATCCCAAGATGTTCCGATCAGACTCGATATCTCGGTTCTTCAAGACACTTCGACAGGTTAAAACAAGACCAGCAACACCGCCCGAATGTGCCGACAAATCCCAATAGGAGCTGCACATATCTCTTTCTCAGGGCACACCCAGATTGTCTTAGGTACGGGTAGGCCAGCCCAGAGTTGCCCCTGGTGGCCACCGGCAGCTTACAGGTGGACCAACACTCAAAGGAGCACTGGCCCGGGGGGTTTAAATAAGATGACCCTCGGGCTCCGGAAACCCAAGGGAAAAGAGGCTAGGTGGCAAATGGTAAAAGCAAGGTTGGGCATTGCTGGAAAAGCTTTAATCAAGGCGAACTATCAAGGGGTTCCCATTATAACCCAACCGCGTAAGGAACGCAAAATCCGGGAACATAACACTGATATGACGGAAACTAGGGCGGCAAGAGTGGAACAAAACACTAGGCGAGAGGCCGAGCCTTCCACCCTTTACCAAGTATATAGATGCATTAAGATAACAAGATAATATAATGATATCCCAACAAGTAAATAAGGTTCCAACAAGGAACGGCCTCCAATCTTCACCTGCAACTAGCAACGCTATAAGAGGGGCTGAGCAAAGCGGTAACATAGCCAATCAACGGTTTGCTAGGACATGGTGGGTTAGAGGTTTGACATGGCAATTTGGGAGGCTTGAAAGCAAGTGGTAGGCATCGTAGCAATGGCATAGCAAAAGAGCGAGAAATCTAGCATAGCAAAGATAGTAGTGATTTCGAGGGTATGATCATCTTGCCTGCAAAGTTGTCAGAGTTGACTGGATCCTCGAAAGCAAACTCAACGGGCTCCTCGTTAGCGAACTCGTCTCCCGGCTCTACCCAAACAAGACAAACAAGCAACAAGGACACAATCAACCACATGCAAGGATCAAACAATATGATGCAAGGATGGTATGCTATGCGGGATGCGATGCGGGATGCATATGCAAGATTTGGCAAGGGGTGCATGAACCTGGCCTCAACTTGGAAATTCAAGTGTGCCACTGGAAACATGAGATGAAATCTCTTGAAAACGATATAAAGAACGCCGGAATCGGAGTTACGGTTTGGAAATGGCAAGTGATTCAAATATGACACCGGTCTGCGATTCACAGCAAGTAACCATCTAAATGCACTGAGATGAACATGCTACAGCACCCAAACATGACAAGAAAATAAATGGCAGGGATACATTCAAGATGCTTAACAAAAGTCTAGCACTGAGCTATGGCCAATTCATCCATTAACAGGTTCAAACAAGCATGGCAAAAATGCATATGGCAAACAGATTTCAGACTTAGTGAAATTAACACTTGTCTGGAATTTCAGATCAGGTAGCCCTCTTCGGAGGAACAAAACTACATCCTACAGGACCTGAACATGGCAGAGTAAATCATGGCATGGAGATACTCAAAGAGCTTAACAAAAGTCCCTTAGTGACCTTGAGCCAAAAGGGATCAGAAAATACAATTACAAGCATGTGAACATGGCAAAACATAATCAGATCACAGACTTAGTGAAAACTGGAGCATGCTGAAAACAGATATCAAGTAGGCATGTTTACGAGCTCGATGCACTCACTACGGAGCAAGTCATGACAATCTAAGAATACACCCATCAAGAATACACAAAATGCAAGCTAGACATGGCAAGAACAATAGCATAGCATGCACGGGTCAACTACAACATCATCGGCAAAATTGCAAACAAGTTGACAATCTGCCCAGATTCACAAAGTAGCAAAAGTAGAGCTCGATTGACTCAAGCTAGGGTGCTCCATAATTGCAAACAAAGACATGGATGGATATAGCACTACAAGATTAACAAAACATCCTTACTGATCATCCTCAAAAGAGGCACGGATCACTAGGAAATAACATGAACATGTGGCCATATGAAATAAACAGCCCAAGGACTTAGTGAAAATGCTAAGTCCTTGAAATCAACACTACCGAGTGCCTCACTTCGCAAGCTTGCACTAGTCACCACACACATCACAAAAATACATGGGTTGCACCTCTGGAAAGATGGCAAAACCCTTAACAAAACATATGTAGAGCTCATGGGCATATCATGCACATAATAATCATGGCAAAAATGACAAATATGCAAAATGGAGTAGCAGATCTGACAATTAACTCAAGTAGCCCTCTTCTAACAGCATTTCAGGCATCAAGATGAACTCAAATGAAAATGATGCAATGGGATAAAATGATGTACTCTCTGAGATGAACATTTTGATATGCTATATGCCCAAAACGGAGCGACGGATGCGGAGATATGATGCGATGAACAGGAGCACATGGATTAGGGTTACACGTAAAAAGTCAACCCAAACTGATCTAGATCTGAGATTCGGCACTGTTCATGCGCGGATTATGAGGTTCACCGGCCGGAGCTCGCCGGAGTTGACGACGTCGACGGCGGCCGGCGAATCCGCGGAAGGAGGAGGGTGGAGAGGCGAGGTGGCCCCGGCGGTGCGGCGCGGCCTCCGGCGACATGGGGCGGCGGCGCGGCGAGGAGAGGCGGCGGCGGCCGGAGTCGGCGATGCGGCGGCGCGGGGCGGCGGCGAACTTGGACGGTGGCGGGGCGGCGGAGCAGCGGCTCGGGCGAGGAGGCGCGGCCTGGCGGCGGAGGAAGGCGGGCTCGGGGGCCTCCCGCGGGCCGGCGGGCCGGTGGCGCGGGGGCGGCGGCGCGCGCCACGTGGCGACTCCTGGTAGGCACGGGCGGCGGCGCGGACAATGTCCGGTCCGGGAAAATCGTCCGGCGGCGGCGAGGTGAAGAGATCTAGGGTTTCGCCCGGGATTAGAAATGGGGGAGATAAAAATAGGCATAGAGGGAGCTAGGAGAGTCCAAATGAGGTGCGGTTTTCGGCCACGCGATCGTGATCGAACGCTATAGATGATGGAGAGGGTTTAGGTGGGTTTTGGGCCAAATTGGAGGGGTCTTGGGCTGCAACACACACGAGGCCTTTTCGGTCCCTCGGTTAACCGTTGGAGTATCAAACGAAGTCCAAATGGTACGAAACTTGACAGGCGGTCTACCGGTAGTAAACCAAGGCCGCTTGGCAAGTCTCGGTCCAATCCGGAAATGTTTAATCCCCACACATGAAAGAAAGTTAGAAATGACCACCGGAGGAGAACGAAGCGCCGGAATGCAAAACGGACAACGGGGAAAAAGCTCGAATGCATGAGACGAACACGTATGCAAATGCAATGCACATGATGACATGATATGAGATGCATGACAACGATAACAACACACGGAGACAAAAGCCCAAACCCGAGAAAATAAAATAACTTAACGCCGGAAACGGCAAGAGTTGGAGTACAAATTGGGAAAGTTACATCCGGGGTGTTACAGCTCACAATCATAAAGGATGTCCAAGATAGTGTATTTATATGTGATCCTCTCTTTCTTTATTACTTCCTATTAATTGCAACGATGACCAAAACTATGTTTGTTAACTCTCAACAACTTTTATTCATCATACTCTTATATGTGAAGTCATTACTCTCCGTAAGATCCATATGATCTCTTTGTTTCTTTTTATTCTTTCTCTTTTTATTTTATTCCCTCAAGATCATAGCAAAATAATCAGGCCCTTGACTCAACACTAAATTTTATTATATATAGCTCACAGACTCGATTACATAGAAGGATCATAAAGCAAAACTCACAACTAAATCATACTAAAACTTTATTCTACTAGATCAAGATATTGTCAAAAGGATCGAACTAAGAAAAACGGTAAAGATAAAAGTGATGGTGATAAGATACCGGGGCACTCCCCCAAGCTTGGCAGTTGCCAAGGGGAGTGCCCATACTGGATACTCAGTTCTTCTTTGTTGGTGAAGAAGGTGGAGTTGTTGATGATGTAGGCTTGTCGTCCCTCTTCCAAGGCATAGGCTCACCATCATAGAAGGATGATCGAGTCTCCTGAATCCTCAAATCTACAGCCAAACTCATCCTCTTGAATCTATATTCATACTCAAAGTTTTGATTTTGCAGGTCATAGATCTGGGCTTGGAGGTTCTCGATTTTCTCATTAAGCTTGAAGATGGCCTCCCCAATGTCCTTGATGTCCAGCTTGTGGTTGCTGGTGAACTCCGTGATCATAATGTGGTTGGAGTCGAGTCCACGCTCCACCATCTCCTGACACTTGAAAACTTGTTGCTCCAATGCCTCGAGCCTTGCCTCCGTGCTTCCGGTCCTCCTTGGTCCCTCAGCATCGCGGATGTGCAACAACCACTCACGCATCTCAATGGTTTGAGGGTGTTGTAGCACCTCCGTGAGGTAGGGGTTGATGATCTTCTCGAAGAACTTGTCCTTGGGGGCACTTGAAGACGACATGACGACCTAGATCTGTCAGAAAAACAGCTCGAAACAAAGACAAGAGATATTTGCGTGATACAGTGGTCAAAACCTTCGGGAGATTATATAATTAATTTTTACTGACCAAAAGAAGTATCATGCAAGAAAACGGAGTCCAGAGAGCGCACGAGGTACCCACGAGGCAGGGGGCGCGCCCTCCACCCTCGTGGAAGCCCCATGTCCTTTCCGATCTGCTTCTTATTTTCCTTTTTTATATATTCCAAAATGAAGAAATATTGCCATTAGGACTGTTTTGGAGTCGGTTTACTTACCGTACCACGTACCTATTCCTTTTCGGAGTCTGAAACGTTCCGGAAAGTGTCTCTTATGTATTCCTCCGGGGTTACGGTTTCAATAATATTTGTTTCAACATTTATGGGATTACGTGAGATATAATATTTGATTCTTTGACCGTTCACCACCTTCGGATTTGTGCCTTCGAAGTTGTTGATTTTTATGGCACCGGAATGATAGACCTCCTCGATAACGTAAGGACCTTCCCATTTAGAGAGAAGTTTGCCTACAAAAAATCTTAAACAAGAGTTGTATAGCAATACATAATCACCTACATTGAACTCACGCTTTTGTATCCTTTTGTCATGCCATCTTTTAACTTTCTCTTTAAACAGCTTGGCATTTTCATAAGCCTGGGTTCTCCATTCATCAAGTGAGCTAATGTCAAAAAGCCTCTTCTCACCAGCAAGTTTGAAGTCATAGTTGAGCTCTTTAATAGCCCAATATGCCTTATGTTCTAATTCAAGAGGTAAGTGGCATGCTTTACCATAAACCATTTTATACGGAGACATACCCAAAGGATTTTTATAAGCAATTCTATAGGCCCATAATGCATCATCAAGTTTCTTAGACCAATTCTTTCTAGATCTGTTAACAGTCTTTTGCAAAATTAATTTGAGCTCTCTGTTACTTAATTCTACTTGACCACTAGACTGTGGGTGATAAGGAGATGCAATTCTATGATTAACATCATACTTAGCAAGCATTTTATGAAAGGCACCATGAATAAAGTGTGAACCACCATCAGTCATTAAATATCTAGGGACTCCAAACCTTGGGAAAATAACTTCTTTAAGCATCTTAATAGAGGTGTTATGATCAGTACTACTAGTTGGAATAGCTTCTACCCACTTAGTAACATAATCAACAGCAACTAAAATATGTGTATACCCATTAGAGGAAGGGAAGGGTCCCATATAATCAAAGCCCCAAACATGAAATGGTTCAATAACAAGTGAATAATTCATAGGCATTTCTTGATGTCTACTAATATTACCAATTCTTTGACATTCATCACAAGACAAGACAAACTTACGGGCATCCTTGAAGAGAGTAGGCCAATAAAAACCGGATTGCAATACCTTGTGTGAAGTTCTATCTCCAGCATGGTGTCATCCATAGGCTTCGGAGTGACACTTGCGTAGGATATGTTCCTGTTCATGCTCAGGTACACAACGTATAATAATACCATCCACTCCTTCTTTATAAAGATGTGGGTCATCCCAAAAGTAATGTCTCAAATCATAGAAGAACTTTTTCTTTTGATGGTATGTGAAACTGGGTGGTATAAATTTAGCAACAACATAATTAGCATACTCGGCATACCATGGAGCAGTACGAGAAGCATTTATGGCATTTAATTGTTCATCAGGAAAGCTATCATCAATAAGTAGTGGGCCATCGAGAACATTTTCTAACCTAGACAAGTTGTCTGCAACGGGGTTCTCAGCTCCCTTTCTATCAATAATATGCAAATAAAATTCTTGTAGCAAGAGAACCCATCTAATAAGTCTAGGTTTAGCATCTTTCTTTTCCATAAGATATTTAATAGCAGCATGATCAGTGTGAACAATTACTTTAGAATCAACAATATAAGGTCTGAACTTATCACAAGCAAAAACAACTGCTAATTTTTTTTTCAGTGGTAGCATAATTTCTCTGGGCATTGTCTAGAGTTTTACTAGCATATTGAATAACATTGAATTTATTATCAACTCTTTGCCCTAGAACAGCCCCTACAGCATAATCACTAGCATCACACATAATTTCAAAGGGTAAATTCCAATCAGGTGGCTGAACAATAGGTGCAGAAATCAGGGCTTTCTTAAGTATTTCAAATGCTTCTACACAATCATCATCAAAGACAAAAGGAATATCTTTTTGTAATAGGTTAGTCAGAGGCCGAGAAATTTTTGAGAAGTCCTTAATGAACCTCCTATAAAAACCGGCATGAGCCAGAAAACTTCTTATACCTTTGATGTCCTTGGGACACGACATCTTTTCAATAGCATCAACTTTAGCTTTGTCAACTTCAATACCTCTTTCACAAATTTTATGCCCCAAGACAATACCTTCATTAACCATAAAGTGGCACTTTTCCCAATTCAAGACAAGATTAGTTTCTTCACATCTCTGCAAAACTCAATCAAGGTTGCTTAAGCAATCATCAAAAGAGGATCCATAAACGGAGAAATCTTCCATGAAAACCTCACATATCTTTTCACAAAAGTCAGAGAATATAGCCATCATGCATCTTTGAAAGGTAGCAGGTGCATTATATAGACCAAAAGGCATACGTCTATAAGCAAAAGCACCGAAAGGGCAAGTAAAAGTGGTCTTTGATTGATCATCAGCTGACATGGGTATTTGAGAGAAGCCGGAGTAACCATCTAGAAAGCAAAAATGTGTATGTTTAGATAATCTTTCTAGCATTTGATCAATAAAAGGTAAGGGGTAATGATCTTTTTAGTAGCCTTATTTAATTTGCGAAAATCAATTACCATCCTATAACCTGTAACAATTCTTTGCGGGATCAATTCATCTTTATCATTAGGAACAACAGTAATACCTCCCTTCTTAGGGACACAATGGACATGACTTACCCACTGACTATGAGCAAAGGGATAAATTATACCTGCCTCAAGGAGCCTTAGTATTTCTTTTCTTACCACTTCTTTCATCTTAGGATTCAGCCGTCGTTGGTGATCAATAACTGGTTTGGCGTCTTCCTCCAAATTTATTTTGTGTTGACATAGAGTGGGACTAATGCCCTTAAGATCATCAAGGGTATATCCAATAGCAGCACTGTGCTTCTTCAGAGTTTTCAATAATTTCTCTTCCTCCTTCTCTGAAAGGTTGGCACCAATAATAATAGGATATATTTTCTTTTCATCAAGATAAGCATATTTAAGAGTATCAGGTAATGGTTTAAGCTCAAACACGGGATCACCCTTGGGTGGAGGAGGATCCCCTAGGATTTCAACATGCAGGTTGTGTTTCAAAATAGGTCCCTGTTTAAAGAATACTTCATCTATTTTCCCTTCTTTCATTCATGAACGTATCATTTTCATGGTCTAGCAAATATTGTTCTAAGGGATCAGTAGGAGGCACGGCAATAGAAGCAAGACCAACAATTTCATCTTTACTAGGTAATTCTTTATCATGGGGTTGTCTACGAAATTTAGCAAAATTAAACTCATGAGACATATCCCCTAAACCAACAGAAACAATATCCTTATTGCAGTCTATCTTAGCATTGACAGTATTCAAGAAGGGTCTACCGAATATAATGGGACAAAAGCTATCTTGTGGGGAACCAAGAACAAGAAAATCAGCAGGATATTTAACCTTCCCACACTAGACTTCAACATCTCTAACAATCCCAACTGGTGAAATAGTATCTCTATTGGCAAGCTTAATGGTAACATCAATACCTTCTATCTCAGCTAGTGCAATATCATGCATAATTTCTTTGTATAAGGAAATAGGTATTGCACTAGAACTAGCACCCATATCACACAAGCCATGATAACAATGATCTCCTATTTTAACAGAAATAACAGGCATGCCTACCACATGTCTATGTTTATTTTTAGCATCAGGTCTAGCAATTCTAGCAGCTTCATCACAGAAGTAAATAACATGCCCATCAATATTATCGGCCAAGAGATCTTTAACCATAGCAATTTTAGGTTCAACTTTAATTTGCTCAGGGGGTTTAGGTGTCTTAATATTACTTTTGTTGACTACAGTTGAAACTTTAGCATGATCCTTTATTCTAATAGGGAAAGGTGGTTTCTCAACATAAGCAGTAGGAACAACAGGATCATTATAGGTGATAGTCTTTTCTTCAACTTTAATAGGTGCAACTACTTTTATTTCAATGGGAGGATTATATTTAAACCACTTCTCCTTAGGGAGATCAACATGAGTAGCAAAAGATTCATAGAAAGAAGCTACTATCTCAGAGTCAAGTCCATATTTAGTGCTCAATTTACGAAAAACATCGATATCCATAAAAGATTTAACACAATCAAACTTAGGTGTTATACCTGACTCCTTACCTTCATGGAGATCCCAATCTTCAGAGTTGCGTTTAATTCTCTCCAATAAATTCCATTTGAATTCAATAGTCTTCATCATAAAGGAACCAGTAAAAGAAGTATCGAGCATGGAGCGATTGTTGTCAGAAAGCCGAGCATAAAAGTTTTGAATAATCATTTCACTTGAGAGCTCATGATTGGGGCATGAATATAACATTGACTTAAGCCTCCCCCAAGCTTGAGAGATGCTTTCTCCTTCGCGAGGCCAAATATTATATATATAATTACTATCACGATGAACAAGATGCATAGGATAAAACTTCTGATGGAATTCCAATTTCAACCGTTTGTAGTCCCATGATCCCATATCATCACATAGCCTATACCATGTCAATGCATCTCCCTTCAAAGATAAAGGGAAAACCTTCTTCTTGATAACATCTGATGCGGAGCATCCCAAGGCCATCCCCATGGACCCAACTACATCTCCTTCGACACCTCTTGGACCCATGACATGAGCATGTGCAAGAGCTCTTGAAACCGAGGTGACATCTCTCCTCCCACATTTCCACTTTGATATACATGAGACATGGCTACTACCTCATACGGATACTTTGTGCATGCTCAGGTACCATGGAGAAGCTAAGGAGCAAGGAGAAGAAGAAGAGGAAGATGGACGTGAAGATGGAGAAGAAGAAGTGATGAAGAGGAAGCTACAAGCTCCGGACGACCGGCCTGGACCGGACGTCCGACGACCTCCAGGCTCCGGACGTCCGGCCCTCTCCGGACGACCGACGCCCCCGCACCCGAGCCAAATCTACGGATTTCCGGAGCCCCTCGGACGACCGACGATGCCCGGACGTCCGATCCCGACCAGACGTCCGACCGAAGCACACCCGAGCCGAAATTACAGACGTCCGACAGGCACCAGATGTCCGGACCCTCGCGAGCCTCCGGACGACCGGTGACCCCCAGACGTCCGACACCTGTGTGTTGATTCGTATTGGGCCGCAGCCCATGTACCCCTTCGACCCCCTCTTTTGCACTAAGACTATAAATACTCCACATATTCCTTCTAGCTAGGGTTAGCAAAGGATTAGCTCATATTTTGTGTGAGAGCTTTGCTCATCCACTTGGATACCTTCTCCTTGGAGATTCGAGCCTCCACCAGAGAATATCCCCCAAGCGGATTCAAGACCCCTTTTAGGGAAGAACTCAAGACCTCCTCACGGAGAAGACCGTTACCATTGTATCGTCCCTAGTTGATCGTGTACCGTGTATCCGAGGATCTAGCACATGTGTGACTTATTCATGTTGGTTTGAGTGTTCCTCTTCGTTTCCCCTTTGTGTTTCCCTCATTTTCCCCATTGTGTTCTTCGTGTTCTTCGCGGGATTCCGCTCCTTTCGTGAAAGATCGGGCGATTAGGGTTCTACCCTACATCATCTTGGTATCATGAGCCAGATTGATCACGATTTTGGAGCCTCCCCGTTGTGTTTCTAAGCCTTATTTTTGTTGTTTTTCGTCCTAATTCAAAAATTCCCCACAAAAATAGCGCCAATTTTTTTGTGATTTGTTAGTGTGTTGAGATTTTGTTGGTTTGGATCCATGGATTTGCTTTGTTTTGAGTGGATCTAGCTTTTCCCCCCTTTCCCCACCCTTTCCATCCACAAAATCCTCCGGATTTGACCATTTTTGCCATCTCCACCTCGAATCCTAGCTGTTCATCCTGTGCCCGAATTTCGCCCAAGCACCGGACGTCCGACCCAGCACGGACGTCCGACCGACCCTGACAAAACTAAAAAAAATTCAGTATAGTCACCACCACCGCCCCACATTTCCGCATACACACTCCTACCACCATTACACCATCACCACTTCCGGATACCACCACCATTTTGGACTGTTTCGCACTATGACACGTGTTGCCACTTCGAGCTTTGAGAATTTGAGTTGTGGTACCGTATCCTTTCGTGTTTCGGCTACCTAGGTACGGTTCGACATCGACATCACCGCCGCTCATCTTCGCCACGGACGCGTCATCAACAACGACCACCTCGACTACACCTTGGTATTTGTGCCACCATTTTGACACCATACCGGAAGCAAGACCAGTAACCTCGTCTTGGTATTGGACATATCACTATTGCCATTACATTGATAGCCATCATAGCCTCACTCCTTTGCGTTGCTTACCCATCGAGACTAGCCATTGAGTATTGCCGGCAACGAGACTTGTGCACCTTAGTGATCATACTTCCCGTAGCATACATACATCGTTGTTGCATATATTGGTATCATCTCTTATGTCACAAAGTTGTCATCGCATACACAATTGTTATCTTGGTTCGTCAAGCATTGCATGAGAAAAGAGCTCCAACATCAAAGAGCCAAACAAGCTTTTAAGCAAAGAGGAAAGATAAGCAAAGAGCTTTTAAGCAAGAACCATAGCATCATACAACATTAAGACTGTCATACTTGATCATCTTGGATCATATCATAGAAACACCTTGCATAAAGCATACTTGGGATAGAAGTTGTTGCATTTTTGCTTAGTAGGTTGTGCACAAGTTCTTGTATCCGCCTATTGTGCAATTGTGCTAGCGTCTCTCTAGTGTTGTGCAACAAGAGCATTTTTGTGGATTCCACATTTTGGCTCACCCTTGGTTGCACAACCCCACTTATCTTTTTGCGTGTGTGTTTCTGTGTACCTTATATGCTTGGTCTACTTGTTACATTGCATCTTGCGAATCTTTTCCAACATTATTGAAGCTCACTTACAATTGCATCAAATTTTGTGCCACCATACTAGCCAAGATCCACCATAAGCTTTTACTTGTGTACGTATGAGAAACCGACAAGAATTGGTACCAATTGTGCTATTTCCTTGTCCTACATTGGAGTGATCCTCGATCCACTTTCAACTTCGGTCAAGGTACATTTGGCATTTGTTCTTCTCTTTCTACCACTCACATTTGTCTTGGAATGATGGATAGGCCTAGTACTTCTACCAACCCACTCTTCATGGAGCAAGACGACGACATGAACTCCTTCGTCACCAAGAGTCACCTCTTTGGTGCACAACGTGCTTTGCATCAAGAGCAACAAGCTATAAGTGAACGCATCGACAACCTTGCCGCCGACTTGCGACTTTCCAAGCAACGTACAAGGGACTACTTTGACCACAAGCTCGACAATCACAAGCAAGAGAATGACGCAAGGATGGACGAAATTCGCACTTTGTTGCTCAACCGCTCTTCTTCCACTTCGTCTTCATCAAGAAGGACTCTCTCAAATCGACACTCCGACTTCACACTCTCCGGCTCAAGTACACCGACATCAAACACTCTTCGCCGTGCCACGTGCAATGAGCATCAAGCAAGCCTCAATCCTCTACGCGACACCGACTCGCAAGCGCACCGACGATGACAAAACCAAGAGGCCTTTGCGCTAGCACGAGAATGGCAACGACAACGCCAACATGAAGAGGAAGAGCGAGCGCGTCTACACCAAGTTGCACAAGACGTTGAGGCACAACGCCAAGAAGAACAACTCCGTGAAGCTCAAGCACTTGCGGTGCAACAAGCCCTCCGAGATTCAAGTCGAGGCGTAGCTGACCGAGGCCAACAAGCTCGAGAACAAGAAGAAGTATTTCGCAAAGAAATTCAAGAACAGAGATTTCAAGCTCGCGTGCATCGTCAAGTTCCTCAAGCTTGTCCTCGAGCTCAACAAGCTCCTCCACAAGCTCGCCAAGAACATCAAATTCAT
This sequence comes from Triticum aestivum, assembly GCF_018294505.1. Taxonomy (NCBI): domain Eukaryota; kingdom Viridiplantae; phylum Streptophyta; class Magnoliopsida; order Poales; family Poaceae; genus Triticum; species Triticum aestivum. The sequence continues at coordinate 320,792,766 of NC_057800.1, forward strand.
CAAGAGCATGAAGACAATGGAAATCCTCCAAGACAAGAGCAACATGAGGTTCACAACCCTCCTCACCAAGAGCGACACGAGCTTGACAACCACCTACAACACGGGCGTCATCATCCCCGACCCCAACACAATGAAGAGCAACGCTATGGCAAGCTCAAGTTCACCATGCCCAAGTTCAACGGAAGCAACGATCCCGAAGAGTACCTTTCATGGGCATTGAAGGTCAATAAAATCTTCCGCTTGCACAACTATGAAGAAGAGAAGAAGATCACAATGGCATCCCTTGAGTTCCAAGACTATGTCCTCATTTGGTGGGAACAAGTCATCGAGCGCCGTGAGGCAAGAGGTGAACCACCCATCACCACTTGGGCATAAATGAAGGATGTCATGAGAGCACGTTTCGTGCCTACCTACCACAACCGCGACCTTTTCAAGAAACTCCAACTACTCAAGCAAGGAACCAAGAGCGTTGAAGAGTACTACAAGGAGATGGAGATTGCCATGATACGAGCCAATGTCACGGAAGATGATGAGCAAACAATGGCACATTTCTTGAATGGACTTAACCATCCTATTAAGAAGATCGCCGACTTCCAACCATACTCAAACCTCATCGAGCTAGTGCACCAAGCTACCAAAGCATAACACCAAGTGCAAGATGATTTCAAGTATGCCAAGTTCTCATCCAAGTCATACGACTTCTCCAACGACCAAGCTTCAACGACTCCAACACCGACTACCAAGACTTCTACTAGCACCATCGACAAGTCGAGTTCCAAGAAAGCTTCGTCAACTCCAAGTCATCCTCCTACTACGAGCAACCTCAAGCCGAGAGCTTCATCATCATCAACTCCAACCGATGAGACCGTCAAGACGAGTTCCTTCAAGTGTTTCACTTGTGGAGGCCGAGGCCACAAGTCCTATGAATGCACCAACAAGCGAACTATGATCCTCAACGACGATGGCACTTATGACTCAATGAGTGAAGAAGAAATGGAAACCCTTGAGCAAGTCGCCATGCACCGGCAAGTGAATGATGAAGAGGAACAAGTCTTTTGCGATGAAGATTCAAGTCCCGCCCTTGTTGTCTCCAAGGTGTTGACTCTCCAACATCACAAAGAAGAAGATCAAAGATGCCACATATTCCACACCAGGGCCTGCATCAATGGACGATCCGTCAAGGTCATCATCGATGGAGGAAGTTGTCATAATCTCGCAAGTGAGGAACTTTGCTCCAAGCTCCAATTGCCCAAGATGAAGCACCCACATCCATACAAAGTGCAATGGCTTAGCGACTCCGGCACCATCCAAGTCGAGCACCGAGTACAAGTCTCCTTCAAAATTGGCACCTACTAAGACACCTTGGAGTGCGACGTTGTTCCAATGACTTTTTGCCATCTTCTCCTTGGACGCCCATGGCAATTTGATAGAGGAGTCATCCACAACGGTCGAACAAACCACTACATCTTCAAGATGAAGGGCAAGGAGTACGTCCTCCGTCCAATGTTGCGAAGTCAAGTGATCGCCAACAAGCAAGCCACCCATGATGGAGGTCATAGTGAGAGAGCGAGCCACCAAAACGAGAGTGAGCGCCACAAGCCCAAATCGAACACCTCCACGATGAGAGAAAAGAAGAACCTAGTCCTATTTGCCACCAAAAGTGAGATAAGAGGAGTGTGTGAGAACCCACCTAGTGTCCTACACTACGTCCTTGTGTGCAAGGACAATGCACCACAAACTAACACTTCTCACACTCTTCCTCTAGTGTTTTCTTCTCTTTTGCGGGAATTTCACGATGTTTTCCCCGACGAGCTACCTCCGGGACTACCTCCACTACAAGGCATTGAGCACCGCATCGACCTCATCCCCGGAGCACCGCTTCCGAACAAATCTCCCTATCACGTCAACCCCAAAGAAACCAAAGAAATACAAAGGCAAGTAAAGCATCTCATAGACCATGGACATGTGCGTGAAAGTTTGAGCCCTTGTGCCGTCCCGGTCATTCTTGTGCCAAAATGAGATGGTAGCTTTCGCATGTGCTCCGATTGTAGACCTATCAATGCTATCACCGTTCGATATAGATATCCCATTCCACGCCTTGACGATATGCTTGATGAGCTTAGTGGTGCCACTATCTTTTCTAAAATTGATCTTAAGAGTGGTTACTATCAAATCCGCATACAAGAGGGTGATGAATGGAAAACCGCTTTCAAAACCAAGTTTGGCTTGTATGAGTGGTTAGTCATGCCTATGGGTCTATCGGAAGCACCGGGTACTTTTATGCGTCTCATGAATCATGTCTTTCGCCCTTACATCGGTATATTTGTTGTGGTCTACTTTGATGATATCCTTGTTTTTAGCAAATATCTTAAAGATCATGCCACCCATGTTCGAACCGTTTTGCAAACTCTTCGAAAAGAGCAACTCTATGCTAATATGGAGAAATGCCTTTTTGGCATTGACAAGCTCGTTTTCTTCGGTTTTGTTGTTTCCTCTACGGGTGTTCATGTTGATGAGTCCAAGATCAATGTTATCAAGACTTGGCCACAACCAACCAATTTGCGTCAAGTGCGTAGTTTTCTTGGCCTTGCGGGTTTCTATCGTCGCTTTGTGAAGGATTTTAGCACCATTGCTTCGCCTTTACATGCTTTGAGCAAGAAGAATGCACCTTTTGTTTGGGGACCATCCTAAGATATCGCATTCAATGAGCTTAAGAATTTGCTTACTCATGCTCCCGTGCTTGCTTTACCCAACTTCGACAAGCCTTTTGAGATTCACTGCGATGCTAGTGGTAATGGCATACGAGGTGTATTAACGCAAGAGAAGCGCGCCATAGCTTACTTTAGTGAGAAACTCTCCAGAGCGCAACTCAATTACCCCATCTATGAAAAAGAGCTATATGCTTTAGTGCGTGTTTTGCATGAATGGTAACATTACCTTCGTCCCCATGAGTTTATCATTCATACCGATCATGAGACTCTCAAGTATCTTAAGGGTCAAACCAAGTTGAACAAGCGTCATGCTAAATGGAGTGAATTTATTGAGTCTTTTCCTTATGTCATCAAGTACATCAAAGGAAAGGAAAACATTGTGGCGGACGCCCTTTCTCGCATATGCATGCTTGTTACTCAACTTGAATTGGATGCCATTGGTTTTCAACATATCAAAGACTTGTATGATCATGATGCAACTTTTGCTACTCCTTATGCCAAGTGTTTGTCGCATACATCTTGGGAACGCTATTACATCAAAGATGGATATCTTATGAGAGCTAACAAACTTTGCATCCCCAAGTCTTCTCTTCGTTTGTTACTTTTGCAGGAATCTCATGGAGGAGGCTTAATGGGACATTTCGGACGTGACAAGACGTTCGCTACGCTCTCGAAGAACTACTTTTGGCCCAAGATGTTTCGGGACGTCTATCGCTTCACCAACTGATGCTCTACATGTCGCAAAGCTAAGTCCAAAGCTCAATCTCATGGCCTTTATATGCCTCTACCAATTCCATATCAACCATGGGAAGACATTAGCATGGACTTTGTACTTGGTTTGCCTAGGACTCGAAATGGGAAAGATTCGGTATTTGTCGTTGTGGACCATTTCTCAAAAATGGCACATTTTATTCCTTGCAACAAGATAGACGATGCTTCACATGTTGCTAATCTCTTTTGTACGGACATATTGCGTCTACATGGAGTGCCAAAGACGATCGTGTCGGACCGCGACGTCAAGTTCCTAAGCTTCTTTTGGAAGACCCTATGCGCCAAGCTCAGAATCAAGCTACTCTTCTCCACGGCTTACCACCCTCAAACTGATGGCCAAACGGAGGTGACCAACCGCACGCTCTCCGCTCTACTTCGAGTACTCATCAAGAAGAACATCAAGGAGTGGGAGGAGTGCCTACCTATCGCCGAGTTCGCCTACAACCGAGCAAGACACTCAACAACCGGCAAGTCCCCCTTCGAAGTCGTCTACGGATTCAACCCATTGTCACCACTGGACATTCTTCCTCTACCACTCCAAGAGCGCATCAATTTGGACGCAAGTGCACGCTCGTCACATCTCAAGAAGGTGCATGAAGATACAAGAAACACCATTGAGCGCCAAGTACAACGCCTTGCGACCAAGCTCAATGTCAATAAGCACCCTATGGTATTCAACATTGGAGATCTCGTGTGGCTACACCTTCGCAAGGACCGCTTTCCCCAAGAATGCAAGTCCAAACTTCGACCACGCGCGGATGTACCATTCAAGGTGCTTGCACGCTACAACAACAACGCATACAAGATCAACATTCCACGTGACAAGTACAGCGTGAGTGACATCTTCAACGTCAAAGATCTCTCTCCGTTCCATGGTGATGAAGAATTTGATCCGAGGACGGATCTTCCCCAAGGGAGGGAAGATGATGCGGAGCATCCCAAGGCCATCCCCATGGACCCAACTACATCTCCTTCGACACCTCTTGGACCCATGACACGAGCACGTGCAAGAGCTCTTGAAAGCGAGGTGACATCTGATGTAGGGTAGAACCCTAGTGGCCCGATCTATCACGAAAGGAGTGAATCCCGCGATGAACATGAAGAACACGAGGAGGGAAACGAGGGGAAAATCACGAGGGTAACACAATAGAACACTCAAACCAACAAGAATGATCACACGTGCGCTAGATCCATGAACACAAAGGGACATACAAGATCCAAAGTCAACTAAGGACGATACAAGAGGTAGGTTCTTCTCTGTGAGGAGGTCTTGAATCCACAAGGGGATCTTCCTGTGAGGGGTCTTGAATCCAAGGTGGATCTTCTCCGTAGAGGGGTCGCGGTCTCTCTCGTGGAGTAGATCTGATATGGATGAGCGAAGCTCTATCTCTCAAATGAGCTATCACAACGCTAACCCTAGAACGTAGGTGGAGGGGGAGTATATATAGTCTAAGGGGAGAAGGGGTACATGGGCCTCGGCCCAGATGCACTGCACGTAGGCAGGGAAGGCCGGATGTCCGAGTGACGGGCTGGATGTCCGGGCGTTCACGGAGGGCCGGATGTCCAGGCTGGCGGGGTTGGTCTTGTTGCTCTCGGGTTCGGCGGTGTCCGGATTTTCGGGACCTGGGCCGGATGTCCGGTGGCTCGTGAAGGGCCGGATGTCCGGGCCATGGCCGGATGTCCGGCTGCTGTAGCAGCAGACTCTTCTTCCTTCTCCTTCCTTCGCTCCCGCGCACGCTTGGCCTTGGTCCTTGGGCTCTCCTTGGACTCCTCGGGCATACCTGAGTATGCACAAGGTCTGCGCTTGAAGTAGCATCCATGTCTTACATGCGAAAAGGGAAGATTCAGAAAGGAGCGAGTTCACCTTAGGTCCAAAGACGTATGCTTGAGTGTACATGGGGATGATCGTAGGATGCTCTACATCATCTCCCCTCCCTTGGGGAAGATCCGACCTCGGATCGAAAACCTCATCACCATGGAAACGGTTGTTGTGGACGGACTTGTAGTTGGACGAAGAGGAAGACATGGCGCAATCCAAGTACTCCAAAGTGTCGCCGGAGGAGTATACATGCAAAAAGAGCAAACACGAACAACACTCGGAAATACAATGGTTAGTGCACACAAAGGGTCCATCATGTAAGAATGAGTCCGTGTGACAAGACTGAGCATGACAAGGTGCATGAAGGTTATCCAAAAGATATGGAATGGTATGCAAAGCATTCACGAGAGGAAAAACATTCATTATGCACACAAATGTGTTGTGAATATGATCAATGCAACCACGGTGCAAAATGATGTCATAGTGAGAAGGTTTATCAATAGCATGAATATGGTAATGGATGCTCAATGTGATGTGATCATGCAATTGATGGTAGGCAATAAGATCGTGATGTATGAATATGCCATCAAGGTATATCACAACAAATTTGCTAATGAAATGCACAAGCTCATATATCATGGATGACATGGGAATACCAGATGCAACAAGGCAATCATGATGTGAGTCAATCCATGCATAAGATGAAAATTTGTCATGTGTATGATATGTCCATTGAGCATGACATGTGTGAACACAATCAAAAAATATGGAGGTGTTGGTATACCAATGCTCGATGTCATGGCATGAGTGGAGGTTCGAAGGTGCATCCAATAAGTCTGAGCGCTCCTCAACCTAAAGGTCCATGGGTTCCATCTCCAATGTCGGTCCTCCATCCAATAGATGTAACATGTAGACAAGAAGAGGGAAACAACAATGAAAGAGTGACCCATCCAATATGCATATTTGAGGATGGCTCAAAGGGAAGGAGTTCACCTTTAGGAGATTCTCGCAAATGTTGGTGTTGCACATCGTGTATGCCTTCACATGACCAAATTGTGTCATGACGGTATCGCCTTGTGAATCCTTCAACATGAAAGAACATGACAAACACTCGGAAAAACAAATGAGGTTAGCGGAAAACCTATCATTCGTGCGGTAAAATACCCAACAAGTAGATGCATCATGCTCATCATAAGAAAGTACAAGGGAGCATTTCATAGTATGGAGGCATATGATGATGCGAGAACAACCAAACACAATAGGCTCAATCAAGCAAGCATGCATCACAAGTAAAGTGTCCAAGTCTCCATGATCAATAAGCATAGATGCAACAATTGGAGGCAAGCGACAATGAACAAAATATATCATGTGAGAGGCATGAACATATACGTCATCAACCCAAGAAAGCAAGGAAGAATGGAACATGGGTGATGCGACAAAGCAAGCAATCATGTGAATCAAGGCAAGCAAGCTAGTACTGCGAAGATGCAACATACTAGAAAGAATCATGTCAAGTATGTCATGTGTGCAAATGGTGAGCATGAATAATGCACAAGACATATCACAAGCATGAAAGGAGGATATAAGCAAAATAGCATCAATAGCATGAGGCACATGATAAACATGGCAAAAGCAACAAGGATCTCCACCAAGCATGCAATTACACATAGGAGTAGCATAATGGTGAATCATGGGTAGATGCATGCAAGGGTCACGATTGCATGGCAAAGGCATAGAAGTAAGCATAGCATGCAAAGTGAACACGGTAAAATGAGCATGAAGCGATAAGCGGTATATAGCCCATAGCTGTGTGAGAGCCAAGTGAGAGAGATGCGCATAGTCGTTGCGCGAAGAGAGCGATGTTAAGGATAGTTCACGGGATCCCAAATCATCTTTGCTCTCAAGAGCTCATTTCGTCCACTCTTGGGATTGAGAGGTTGACGAGTATACGTGAGTACCTACACAAAACAAAGACAAAGGGAAATTTGTGTGTGCGTGGTAGATGTACACATCATCCATCATGATGCACACGTGCTTGTGTCCGATAGCATAAAATATCCAATGCTCGAATAAATGTGATGCGGGATATAGAAACATGCCATCCATCATGATAGGTTTGTTGTTATGTATAGCATAATGGAGACCCAAATTGTGTAATGCATCACAAGAAATATGTAGAGCATTGTTATTCATGGAATGCATATGGTGCAAGCAATCATGGCAAACATGCAAAGTTTGGAATGCATCAAAATCTCCTAATATGTATGAGGAAGCTATGGGGGTCTCCTCATGAGAATTAATGGAAACATCACATGGAGAATATTGAGAACATCCAAAACAATGCATAGTTGGTTCTATGTGATCATGGCATGGCATAGTAGATGAATTGTGCAAATCATGTAAAGGAAGCATGGCAATATCATCACATGAAAAACAAAAGCCAATGACCATCATCTCGTCATCTATGCCATAAGTGCAAATGGGATTGATTTTAATGCGGCATGCATAGTTACTATGTTGAGATCGAAAAGATGCAATATGGCATATCTCACTCATAGTATATGACAAGTTTAATGGATTGTCAAACACGATGTGACCAATAGAATTTTCACATGATATCCTATGGAGCATAGCATCACAACTAGGCAACTCGACATGCTCGTCATCATATTCATCATAAATAGGTAAGTCATGACATGAAGAAGTCGCACTAGCATGAAGCATGGGAATAGGTGTGTCAACATCATTCAAGCAATCATTCGTGAGATAGTCCACTAGTGGGACAAGAGAAGCACCATCACCTATGTTACCTTTGGAGCATCGCTCATGTGTTGTAGGTGAGGTGTCAAAGACCAAGTCGTGGTCAACTTCATCTTGATGGAACCATGTGGGGGTGCATCTTCTTCCACCATGGTCATCGTCGTCTCCATTGGAGGTATGGAGTCGTCGAGGATAGGCATGTCGTCATGTAGGAGACCTAGCACCAAAGAAGAAAACACACTCGGAGTAGAGGTTAGGTCATTAGAAATCAAAGTGGCCTCACATGCCGTCTCAACTAACTCACTCACTAAGTGTTGTGGCTCACTCGCTCCCTCTTGGATGCTCTCACTCATACGGTTGGAGGAGTCACTCAAATGGCGCTCAACCTCACATAGGATGTGTGGCATGCTCTCAAGTGTGGGGCTAGTGGTGGTCACACTCATCCTCTCATAGGAAATGCACTCAATGTCACATATGGTGGAGTCACTCATGTCACTCATGTGGTGGTGGCTCTCCTCACATGGGAATTGGGGTATCTCTTCATATGTGGGTGTCGTAGAGATGTAGGTGCAAATGTCTCCATGCTCAATCATGTCGTGGTCGTAGCCGTGGATGAAGGCTGAATATGGCACATCATCACTCTCCTCTAAGACCAAAGAAAAGGCCTCATGTGTGGTCTCGTAGCTTGACTCGGAGTATGAGTCCAATATGGGCGTCGTATTCATGTTGTTGAAGAGGTCCGTGCTCGTCGCCGTGGTCAAAGGGGATGGCCCTTGCTCGACCTTCTTGTCGTCGTCTTGTTGTAGGAGGCCCATATGATGTGGCACCTCGTAGCTCGTCTCCATGACCGAAGGGAATGTCCCATGCTCAGCCATCTTCCTTGGGAGGCTTCTGAAGATGGAAGTGTCGCCCTCGCTCATAGTTGGTCGCCTTGTACTTGATGATGTCGATGTAGGCGAACTCACGGGAAGTAGGCGAAGATGACGTATGTCCAAAAGCGAAGATGCCTTGATAGCACTTGGCGAAGATGCCAAAGTGGTGGTGGTAGTAGCCTTAGCGCCATCTTGGTGGTGCTCGTCTCGCGGTCTTCTCTTGTGCTCATGAAGTTTGGACTTGGCGTGAAGTAGGGCTTGTTGGGACTTGTTCATTTGCACTTGGTGAGCATCGTCATGATGATGTTGGCGTTGTCGCACTTGAGCTCGTAGTAGATGTCGTTCGTCGTCGTCGTGCACATGTTTCTTGGAGGTGACTTGCCCTTCATGACGAGGTTGATCACGAACGTGATGGTGGTCACCATGGAGATGTGGACGTGGACGACTTGCGCTTGTATCGCTTGGGCGCTCCGAAGAGGATCGATGTGCTCGTCGCCGCCTTGAAGATGACAAAGGGGAGGTAGACTTGATCAAGGCCCGAATCTCCTCCATCCTTGCATCTTGCTCCTTCTTTTGTGCGGAAAGCTTGTTGTCTATGTAGTCCCTTTTCCTCGCTTCGGAGTGGCGAATGTCGATGGAGAGGTTCTCGATGCGCTCTCGCAATCTTGATTGTGCGCCTTGCGTTTGTCGTTGTAGATCGAAGTTGATGCTTTGGTGATGTAGTTGTTCATGTCGTCGTTGTTGTGGAAGGCCGGAGATTAAATGCCTTGCCTATCCATCACTCTAAGAGAAAAATGTGAGTGGTAGAAAGTGAAGAACGAATACCAAATGTACCTTGACCGAAGTTGAAAGTGGATCAATGATCACTCCAATGTGGACAAGGAAATATCACAATTGGTACCAATTCTTGTCGGTTTCTCACACCTACAAAATACGGCTTATGGTGGAGCTCGGTGAGGATAGTGGCACAAAAATTTGATGCAAAATGTTAGCAAGAGTCAATAATGTTGAAAGAGATTCACAAATTTGCAAGTGTAACAAGTAGACCAATAGAAATATGGGTGGCACACGGAAACGCACACACGGATAGATAAATGGGGTCATGCAACCAAGGATGAGCACAAAATGTGGAATCCACGGAAAACGCTCGTGTTGCACAACTCAAGAGAGACACTAGCACGATTGCTCTATAGGCGGATACGACACTTGTGCACAACCTATGAGATGCAAAATGTATGAACTTTCTATCCCAAGTATGCTATATATGTATGATGTTCTGGTGGTATGATCCAAGATGATCGGATATGACAATCTTATGCGATGGGGTATGATGCTATGGCACTTGCTTACAAGCTTCTTTGCTCTTTCTCTTTTGCTTAAAAGCTTTATTCTTTTTTTGTATGGCCACTTTGCGAAATGCACAAACCAAGATAGCTATTGTGTATATGCAGGAACAAACTTGAGGCACAAGGGATGATATGATACCGATATGATATGGTATGTATGCAATGTATGGTGTAGATCACTAATGTGCACAAGTAACATTGCCGGCAATACTCAAATGGCTAGTCTCAATAGGCAAGTAACGCAAAATGGGCTAGGGGTTATCAATGCAATGGCAAGGGGATATACAATGGAGGGATACCACGATACCAAGATGATATGGAGGTTACCGTCCTTGGCGATGATGAGTGGCGGTGATCTTGATGGAGATGCCAAGATGATGGAGACTCGTCCCTAAGTAGCCGAAACACCTTAGGAAACGGAAAAACCGCAAACTCAAAATCTCAAATGTTAAATGGTGGTAGCGGGAATGCGGTGGTGGTTGCGGAAGCTCAATGGGATTGCGGAATGGCAATGATGGGTTGCGGAGTATGCAATGCGGAAAAGGAGGGTAAGGTGGTGTACTATACACGGCGTCGGAGTTGGAAGCACGGTCCCTAAGTAGCCGAAACACCTTAGGAGACACAACTCACAACACTAACAAAATTGGGTTAAGTTGGGGTGGTGGAAGTGTATGGTGGGTAAGCCTATGTGGGAGTTATGGTGGTGGTGGTGGTTGATGAAGAAGCAATCGTCCCTAAGTATCCTAGACACCTTAGGAGACTAAAATCACAACTCAAACAACCACAAATGCTATAAGGAACAAAATTGGTTAGGTTGCGGAAGTCGGTGGTGGTTATGTGGAGGTTGTGGTGGAAGCCCTAGGCAAAGATGCCAAAGTTCCAAAAATTTGATGGAGTCAAAAGATGTTGGTGGTATTTTTTGGGAATGGGGATGTCAAGAGCTTCAAAACGAGCTAAAGAACGTCAAAAACGGACTCCTGATGAATTAGTTATGGACAAAACAGTGAAACGGGGAAGCTGAAATGTATAGGGGCCAGACATCCGGGGATGGGGGGGCCGGATATACGGGGGCTGATGTCCAGAACCGTGCAGGTTTTATGCTCCAGGAGCCGGATGTCCAGCTTGGGGCCCGGATGTCCCGCCCGATGGCCCGGATGTCCGGCCTGAGGCCCGGGTGTTCGGCCCGATGATTCCAGATCGAGATTTGGACTTCGAAACTTGATTTGGGGCGGAAATAGATGATTTTGGGGGCAAATTTGATGGGATTTCATGGATGGAAAGTGGGGAAACTTGGGGATATGCTAGATCCACTCGAAACCAAGCAAATGCATGGATCAAAATCAACAAAACTTCCTCAAACCAACAAATCACAAAAAAAATTGGGGGCTATTTTTGGTCGGGATTTTCGAAATTGGGGAAGAACACAACAAAATTAGGCTAGAAAACACAACGGGGAGGCTCCGAAATCGTGATCAACGTGGCTCTAGATATCAAGATGATGTAGGGTAGAACCCTAGTGGCCCGGTCTTTCACAAAAGGAGTGAATCCCGCGATGAACACGAAGAACACGAGGAGGGAAACGAGGGAAAATCATGAGGGGAACACAAGAGAACACTCAAACCAACAAGAATGATCACACATGCGCTAGATCCATGAACACAAAGGGAGATACAAGATCCAAAGTCAACAAAGGACGATACAAGAGGTAACCGGTTCTTCTCCGTGAGGAGGTCTTGAATCCACAAGGGGATCTTCCCATGAGGGGTCTTGAATCCAAGGTGGATCTTCTCCGTAGAGGGGCCGCGGTCTCTCTCATGGAGTAGATCCGATATGGATGAGCGAAGCTCTATCTCTCAAATGAGCTATCACAACGCTAACCCTAGAACATTGGTGGAGGGGGAGTATATATAGTCTAAGGGGCGAAGGGGTACATGGGCCTCGGCCCAGATGCACTGCACGCAGGCAGGGACGGCCGGATGTCCGGGCGACGGGCCGGATGTCCGGGTGTTCGCGGAGGGCCGGATGTCCGAGCTGGAGGGGCCGGATGTCCGGGCTGGCGGGGTTAGTCTTGTTGCTCTCGGGTTCGGCGGTGTCCGGATGTCCGGCGGCTCGTGAAGGGCCGGATGTCCGGGCCATGGCCGGATGTCCGGCTGCTGTAGCAGCAGACTCTTCTTCCTTCTCCTTCCTTCGCTCCCGCGCACGCTTGGCCTTGGTCCTTGGGCTCTCCTTGGACTCCTCGGGTGTACCTGGGCATCGGAGGGCCACTAGGGGACCCACGAGGCAGGGGGCGCGCCCAGGGGGTAGGACGCGCCCCCCACCCTCGTGGCCAGGGTGTGGCCCCCCTCTGGAACTTCTTGCGCTCAGTATTTTTTATATATTCTGAAAATAGCTTTCGTGAAGTTTTAGGATTTTTGGAGCTGCGCAGAATAGGTCTCTAATATTTGCTCCTTTTCCAGCCCAGAATCCCAGCTGCCGGCATTCTCTCTCTTCATGTAAACCTTGTAAAATAAGAGAGAATAGGCATAAGTATTGTGACATAATGTGTAATAACAACCCATAATGCAATAAATATCGATATAAAAGCATGATGCAAAATGGACGTATCAATGAAGACTTTGAAGATTTTGACAATGAGGACTTTGAGGATTTCTTCTTCTTCTTCGAGTCATCAGAACTATCATCCTTGTATTTCTTCTTCTTTGATTCCTTCTCCCACTAAGGACAATCAGTAATGTAGTGACCAGGTTTCTTGCATTTGTGGCAAGTTCTCTTCTTGTAGTCACGGGATGAGGAATCTGATCTCATATCATCACATCTGGAAGATTTTCCAAACGCGGCCACGTCTTGAGAACTTCTGGAATTTCCTCAAGAGCATTGCTAGCTCCTGGCTTAGTTCTTCAGGATCACCAAGGCTGCTACCAGAGTCTTCTTTAGATTCAGAGACTGCCTTGGCCTTCAGTGCGCGAGATCGGCCATAGCTTGGTCTGTAGAGATCTCTCTTCTCAGCAAGCTGGAACTCATGAGTATTTAGCCTCTCGAGGATATCAGCAGGATCAAGTGACTTGTAGTCTCCACGTTCTTGAATCATCAGTGCAAGAGTGTCAAATGAGGAATCAAGCGATCTCAACAATTTCTTCACCACCTCATGGTCGGTGATGTCAGTGGCAACAAGTGCTTGAAGCTCATTTGAGATGTCAGTGAGGCAATTGAAGGTCTGTTGAACATTTTCATTATCGAGTCTTTTGAAGCAGTTGAAGAGATTGCGAAGAACGTCAACTCAAAAGTCACGTTGAGTTGAAACTCCTTCGTTGACCTTGGACAGCCTATCCCATATTAGCTTAGTTGTCTCCAAAGCACTGACTCTGCAATACTTCCCTTTTCTTAGATGGCCACAAATGATATTCTTCACTTGACAGTCGAGTTTCTTGAATCTCTTCACATCAGCAGCATTCACAGAAGGAGTGATGGAGGGAACGCCATTTTCCACAACGTACTAGAGATCATTGTCGGTTGCCTCAAGATGCATGCGCATCTTATTCTTCCAATAGGGATAGTCTGTCCCATCAAAGGTAGGACACCCAACCGAGACCTTGATCATACCTGCAGTTGACATAACTAAAACTCCAGGTGGTTAAACCAAAATCACACAGAACAAGAGAGTACCTTGCTCTGATACCAATTGAAAGTGCGTTATATCGACTAGAGGGGGGTGAATGAGCGATTTTTACAAATTTGTCACTGAGGAATTTCTATGTGAGGAAATTCCTAAGTCACGAACAACTAGCAATGGAATAACTACTCAGGAGCAAGCATAACAAAGCAGTAACACAGTCATCATGATGAAATGAAAGCAAGCACAGAGTACATAGCAAGTAAATAGGATAAGCAGGCTGAAGACAAAGTGACTGAAGAAATAGGATTGAGGAAATTGAGAAAGTATTCAGTCAAAGTCTTCAAACAGTAATGATCAAGTTCATCAAACACACGAATGAGGAAATTAAATGGTTGAGGAAATAGAACTAGTATCTTGGTGAAGACGATGATTTGGTCGACTAGTTCCAACTGTTGTGACAGTCGTATGTCTGGTTGGAGCGGCTAGGCATTTAAACCTGAGGACACATAGTCCTCACCGTATTCTCCATGAGCTAAGGTCACACAGACCTCGCCCAATCACTCGTGGTAAGTCTTCAGGTGACTTCCAAACCTTCACAGACTCGGTCACTCGGCGATCCATAATTTCCTCTTGGATACTCTAGACCATGACGCCTAACCGTCTAGAGGATGCACAGTCCTCAAAGGTAACAAGCGTCGGTTCAACACAGGAACAATCTCTTCAGTGATGCTCAATCACTTTGGGTTTGTAGGTGTTTGGGTTTTTCCTCACTTGATGATTTTCTCTCAAAGTCCTCAGAGGATGGGATGCTCTCAATGACAAGTATTAGTTTCTCTCGGAGCAGCCAACCAACTAGTGGTTGTAGGGGCGGCTATTTATAGCCTAGGGAGCAGCCCGACATGATAAGACATAAATGCCCTTCAATGATATGACCATTAGGTGGGTAGATATTTTGGGACAGCTGGCACATAGTGAAGGAAATATGCCCTAGAGGGAAGAATAAAGTTATTATTTATTTCCTTATATCATGATAAATGTTTATTATTCATGCTAGAATTGTATTAACCGGAAACATAATGCATGTGTGAATACATAGACAAACAGAGTGTCACTAGTATGCCTCTACTTGACTAGCTCATTGATCAAAGATGGTTATGTTTCCTAACCATAGACATGAGTTGTCATTTGATTAACGGGATCACATCATTAGAAGAATGATGTGATTGACTTGACTCATTCCGTTAGCTTAGCACTTGATCGTTTAGTTTGTTGCTATTGCTTTCTTCATGACTTATACATGTTCCTATGACTATGAGATTATGCAACTCCTGTTTACCGGAGGAACACTTTGTGTTCCACCAAACATCACAACGTAACTGGGTGATTATAAAGGTGCTCTACAAGTGTCTCCGAAGGTACTTGTTGGGTTGGCGTATTTCAAGATTAGGATTTGTCACTCTGACTGTCAGAGAGGTATCTCTGGGCCCACCTCTCTAATGCACATCACTATAAGCCTTGCAAGCATTTCAACTAATGAGTTAGTTGTGGGATGATGTATTACGGAATGAGTAAAGAGACTTGCCGGTAACGAGATTGAACTAGGTATTGAGATACCGACGATCGAATCTCGGGCAAGTAACATACCGATGACAAAGGGAACAACGTATGTTGTTATGCGGTTTGACCGATAAAGATCTTCGTAGAATATGTGGGAGCCAATATGAGCATCCAGGTTCCGCTATTGGTTATTGACCGGAGACGTGTCTCGGTCATGTCTACATAGTTCTCGAACCCATAGGGTCCGCACGCTTAACATTACAATGACTGTTATATTATGAGTTTATATGTTTTGATGTACCAAAGGTTGTTCGGAGTCCCGGATGTGATCAAGGACATGATGAGGAGTCTCGAAATGGTCGAGACATGAAGATTGATATATTGGAAGCCTATGTTTGGATGTCGGAAGTTTTCCGGGTGAAATCGAGATTTTACCGGAGTACCGGGAGGTTACCGGAACCCCCCGGGAGCTTAATGGGCCTATATGGGCCTTAGTGGAAATAGAGGGAAGCAAGGGGAGTGTGGGGTGCGCCCCCCCAAGGCCCAAACCGAATTGGTTTAGGGCAAGGGGGCTGGCCCCCTCTTTCCTTCTTCTCCTCTCTCTTTCCTTCTCCTGGAACATCTCATATCTCTCAACTCGGATATTTACTTGAAATATTAACTTCAACTCCTGGAACATCTCATATGGTCCATGACGTTCAAAACGTCTTTGAAGTCCCGATTCTAAGCCATTTAAGCATGGTGCACTAAAATATCAAGTAGTCATCATATTGAGCTAGCCAAACGTTCATAACATTTGCATCTGCTCTTGCAATAGGTTTGTCACCTAGCGGTGCATCAAGGACATAATTCTTCTGTGCAGCAATGAGGATAAACCTCAGATCACGGATCCAATCCACATCATTGCTACTAACATCTTTCAACTTAGTTTTCTCTAGGAACATATCAAAAATAAAACAGGGGAGCTAAACGCGAGCTATTGATCTACAACATAGATATGCTAATACTACCAGGACTAAGTTCATGATAAATTTAAGTTCAATTAATCATATTACTTAAGAACTCCCACTTAGAAAGACATCCCTCTAATCTTCTAAGTGATCACGTGATCCAAATCAACTAAACCATAATCGATCATCACGTGAAATGGAGTAGTTTTCAATGGTGAACATCACTATGTTGATCATATCTACTATATGATTCACGCTCGACCTTTCGGTCTCAGTGTTCCGAGGCCATATCTGCATATGCTAGGCTCGTCAATTTTAACCTGAGTATTCTGCGTGTGCAAAACTGGCTTGCACCCGTTGTAGATGGACGTAGAGCTTACCACACCCGATCATCACGTGGTGTCTGGGCACGACGAACTTTGGCAACGGTGCATACTCAGGGAGAACACTTTTATCTTGAAATTTAGTGAGAGATCATCTTATAATGCTACCGTCAATCAAAGCAAGATAAGATGCATAAAAGATAAACATCACATGCAATCAATATAAGTGATGTGATATGGCCATCATCATCTTGTGCTTGTGATCTCCATCTCTGAAGCACCGTCATGATCACCATCGTCACCGGCGCGACACCTTGATCTCCATCGTAGCATCGTTGTCGTCTCACCAATCTTATGCTTCCACGACTATCGCTACCGCTTAGTGATAAAGTAAAGCATTACACGGCGATTGCATTGCATACAATAAATCGACAACCATATGGCTCCTGCCAGTTGCCGATAACTCGGTTACAAAATATGATCATCTCATACAATAAAATTTAGCATCATGTCCTGACCATATCACATCACAACATGCCCTGCAAAAACAAGTTAGACGTCCTATACTTTGTTGTTGCAAGTTTTACGTGGCTGCTACAGGCTTAGAAAGAACCGTTCTTACATACACATCAAAACCACAATGATAGTTTGTCAAGTTGGTGTTGTTTTAACCTTCGCAAGGACCGGGCGTAGCCACACTCAGTTCAACTAAAGTTGGAGAAACTGACACCTGCCAGCCACCTATGTACAAAGCACGTCGGCAGAACCAGTCTCGCGTAAGCGTACGCGTAATGTCGGTTCGGGCCGCTTCATCCAACAATACCGCCGAATCAAAGTATGACATGCTGGTAAGCAGTATGACTTATATCGCCCACAACTCACTTGTGTTCTACTCGTGCATATGACATCTATGCATAAAACCAGGCTCTGATACCACTGTTGGGGAACGTAGTAATTTCAAAATTTTCCTACGCACACGCAAGATCATGGTGATGCATAGCAACGAGAGGGGAGAGTGTTGTCCATGTACCCTCGTAGACCGAAAGCGGAAGCATTAGCACAACGTGGTTGATGTAGTCGTACGTCTTCTATAGCTAAAAGATGGAGGAGAATAGCTTAAGCAGTGAGCATGTGCTCAGATTGTCTGGGTACTACAATCGCTTGAATCAAGTGGGAGTTAATCTTCCATATAAAATAGTGATTGATAGAATTCTCTAGTCACCATTACCAAGTTAGTAGAACTTCGTGATGAACTATAATATGCAAGGGATAACGGAAACGATTCCCAAGCTCTTCGTGATGCTTAAATCGACGAAGATAGAAATCAAGAAAAGCATCAAGTGTTGATGGTAAAACCACTAGTTTCAAGTAAAGGGACAAAGGGAAGAAAGTGGAACTTCAAGAAGAACGGCAAACAAGTTGTTGCTCAAGTGAAAAAACCCAAGTCTGGACCTAAGCCTGAAACTGAGTGCTTCTACTGCAAAGGGACTGGTCATTGGAAGCGGAACTACCCCAAGTAATTGGCGGATAAGAAGGATGGCAAAGTGAACATAGGTATATTTGATATACATGTTATTGATGTGTACTTTACTAATGTTTATAGCAACCCCTTAGTATTTGATACTAGTTCAGTTGCTAAGAATAGTAACTCGAAATGGGAGTTGCAGAATGAACAGAGACTAGTTAAGGGTGAAGTGACGATGTGTATTGGAAATGGTTCCAAGATTGATATGATCATCATCGCACACTCCCTATACTTTCGGGATTAGTGTTAAACCTAAAATAAATGTTATTTAGTGTTTGCGTTGAGCATGAATATGATTGGATCATGTTTATTGCAATACGGTTATTCATGTAAGTTAGAGAATAATTGTTGTTCTGTTTACATGAATAAAACCTTCTATGGTCATACACCCAATGAAAATGTTTTGTTGGATCTCGATCGTGGCGATACACATTTTTATAATATTGAAGCCAAAAGATGCAAAGTTAATAATGATAGTGCAACTTATTTGTGGCACTGCCGTTTAGGTCATATTGGTGTAAAGCGCATGAAGAAAATCCATGCTGATGGGCTTTTGGAACCACTTGATTATGAATCACTTGGTACTTGCAAACCGTGCCTCATGGGCAAGATGACTAAAACGCCGTTCTCCGGAATTATGGAGAGAGCAACATATTTGTTGGAAATCATACATATAGATGTATGTGGTCCGATGAATATTGAGGCTCGCGGCAGGTATCATTATCTTCTGATCTTCACAGATGATTTGAGAAGATATGAGTATATCTACTTGATGAAACACAAGTCTGAAACATTTGAGAAGTTCAAAGAATTTCAAAGTGAAGTGGAGAATCATTGTAACAAAAATAAAAGTTTCTACGATATGATCGCAGAAGTAAAATATTTGAGTTACGAGTTTGGCCTTCAGTTAAAACTGTGTGAAATAGTTTCACTACTCACGCCACCTGGAACACCACAGTGTAATGGTGTGTCTGAACGTCATAACCGTACTTTATTAGATCTGGTGCGATCTATGATGTCTCTTACAGATTTACCGCTATCATTTTGGGGTTATGCTTTAGAGACGGCCGCATTCACATTAAATAGGGCACCATCGAAATCCGTTGAGACGACGCCTTATGAACTATGGTTTGGCAAGAAACCAAAGTTGTCGTTTCTGAAAGTTTGGGGCTGCGATGCTTATGTGAAAAAGCTTCAACCTGATAAGCTAGAACCCAAATCGGAGAAATGTGTCTTCATAGGATACCCAAAGGAGACTATTGGGTACACCTTCTATCACAGATCCGAAGGCAAGACATTCATTGCTAAGAATCGATCCTTTCTAGAGAAGGAGTTTTTCTCGAAAGAAGTGAGTGGGAGGAAAGTAAAACTTGATGAGGTAATTGTACCTGCTCCCTTATTGGAAAGTAGTTCATCATAGAAATCTGTTCCTGTGACTACTACACCAATTAGTGAGGAAGCTAATGATGATGATCATGTAACTTCAGATCAAGTTACTACCGAATCTCGTAGGTAAACCAGAGTGAGATCCTCACCAGAGTGGTATGGTAATCCTGTTCTGGAGGTCATGTTACTTGACCATGACGAGCCTATGAACTATGAGGAAGCGATGATGAGCCCAGATTCCGCGAAATGGCTTGAGGCCATGAAATCTGAGATGAGATCCATGTATGAGAACAAAGTATGGACTTTGATTGACTTGCCCATTGATCGGCGAGCCATTGAGATTAAATGGATCTTCAAGAGGAAGACGGGCGCTGATAGTAGTGTTACTATCTACAAAGCTAGAATTGTCGCAAAAGGTTTTCGACAAGTTCAAGGTGTTGACTACGATGAGAATTTCTCACTTGTATCTATGCTTAAGTCTGTCTGAATCATGTTAGCAATTGCCACATTTTATGAAATCTGGCAAATAGATAAACAAAACTACATTCCTTAATGGATTTATTAAAGAAGAGTTGTATATGATGCAACAAGAAAGTTTTGTCAATCCTAAAGGTGCTAACAAAATATGCAAGCTCCAGCGATCCATCTATGGACTGGTGCAAGCATCTCGGAGTTGGAATATATGCTTCGATAAGTTGATCAAAGCATATAGTTTTATACAGACTTGCGGTGAAGCCTGTATTTACAAGAAAGTGAGTGGGAGAACTATAGCATTTCTGATAAGTATATGTGAATGACATATTGTTGATCAGAAATAATATAGAATTATCTTGCGAAGCATAAAGGAGTGTTTGAAAGGAGTTTTTCAAAGAAAGACCTTGGTGAAGCTGCTTACATATTGAGCATCAAGATCTATAGAGATAGATCAAGACGCTTGATAAGTTTTTCAATGAGTACATACCTTGACAAGATTTTGAAGTAGTTCAAAATGGAACAGCCAAAGAAAGAGTTCTTGCCTGTATTACAAGGTGTGAAATTGAGTAAGACTCAAAGCCAGACCACGGCAGAAGATAGAAAGAGAATGAAAGTCATTCCCTATGCCTTGGCCATAGGTTCTATAAAGTATGCCATGCTGTGTACCAGATCTATTGTATACCCTACACTGTTTTTGGCAAGGGAATACAATAGTGATCTAGGAGTATATCACTGGACAGCGGTCAAAATTATCCTTAGTGGAATAAGGATATGTTTCTCGATTATGGAGGTGACAAAAAGGTTCATCGTAAAGGGTTACGTCGATGCAAAATTTGACACTGATCCAGATGACTCTAAATCTCAATCTGCATACATATTGAAAGTGGGAGCAATTAGCTAGAGTAGCTCCGTGCAGAGCATTGTTGACATAGAAATTTGCAAAATACTTATGGATCTGAATGTGGCAGACCCGTTGACTAAACTTCTCTCACAAGCAAAACATGATCACACCTTAGTACTCCTTGGGTGTTAATCACATAGCGATGTGAACTAGATTATTGACTCTAGTAAACCCTTTGGGTGTTGGTCACATGTCGATGTGAACTGTGGGTGTTAATCACATGGTGATGTGAACTATTAGTATTAAATCACATGGTGATGTGAACTAGATTATTGACTCTAGTGCAAGTGGGAGACTGAAGGAAATATGACCTAGAGGCAATAATAAAGTTATTATTTATTTCCTTATATCATGATAAATGTTTATTATTCATGCTAGAATTGTACTAACCGGAAACATAATACATGTGTGAATACATAGACAAACAGAGTGTCACTAGTATGCCTCTACTTGACTAGCTTGTTGATCAAAGATGGTTATGCTTCCTAACCATAGACATGAGTTGTCATTTGATTAACGGGATCACATCATTAGAAGAATGATGTGATTGACTTGACCCATTCCGTTAGCTTAGCACTTGATCGTTTAGTTTGTTGCTATTGCTTTCTTCATGACTTATACATGTTCCTATGACTATGAGATTATGCAATTCCTGTTTACCGGAGGAACACTTTGTGTGCCACCAAACGTCACAATGTAACTGGGTGATTATAAAGGTGCTCTACAAGTG
The DNA here is from genome assembly GCF_018294505.1 of Triticum aestivum. Taxonomy (NCBI): domain Eukaryota; kingdom Viridiplantae; phylum Streptophyta; class Magnoliopsida; order Poales; family Poaceae; genus Triticum; species Triticum aestivum. The sequence continues at coordinate 320,814,504 of NC_057800.1, forward strand.
TCTCCGAAGGTACTTGTTGGGTTGGCGTATTTCGAGATTAGGATTTGTCACTCCGATTGTCAGAGAGGTATCTATGGGCCCACTCGGTAATGCACATCACTATAATCCTTGTAAGCATTGCAACTAATGAGTTAGTTGCAGGATGATATATTACGGAACGAGTAAAGAGACTTGTCGGTAACGAGATTGAACTAGGTATTGAGATACCGACGATCGAATCTCAGGAAAGTAACATACCGATCACAAAGGGAACAACGTATGTTGTTATGCGGTTTGACCGATAAAGATCTTCGTAGAATATGTGGGAGCCAATATGAGCATCCAGGTTCCGCTATTGGTTATTGACCGGAGACGTGTCTCGGTCATGTCTACATAGTTCTCAAACCCGTAGGGTTCGCATGCTTAATGTTACGATGACGGTTATATTATGAGTTTATATGTTTTGATGTACCGAAGGTTGTTCGGAGTCCCGGATGTGATCAAGGACATGACGAGGAGTCTCGAAATGGTCGAGACATGAAGATTGATATATTGTAAGCCTATGTTTGGATGTCGGAAGTCTTCCGGGTGAAATCGGGATTTTACCGGAGTACCGGGAGGTTACCGGAACCCCCCGGGAGCTTAATGGGCCTATATGGGCCTTAGTGGAAATAGAGGGAAGCAAGGGGAGTGTGCCCCCCCAAGGCCCAAACCGAATTGGTTTAGGGCAAGGGGGGCCGGCCCCCTCTTTCCTTCTTCTCCTCTCTCTTTCCTTCTCCCGAATCCTATTCCAACTAGGAAAGGGGGGAGTCCTACTCCCGGTGGGAGTAGGACTCCTCCTGGCGCGCCCTCTCCCTGGCCGGCCGCACCCCCCCCCCCCTTGCTCCTTTATATACGAGGGCAGGGGCACCCCATAGACACAACAATTGATCATTGATCTCTTAGCCGTGTGCGGTGCCCCCCCTCCACCATGGTCCACCTCGATAATGCTGTAGCGGTGCTTAGGCGAAGCCCTGCGTCAGTAGAACATCAACATCGTCACCACGCCGTCGTGCTGACGAAACTCTCCCTCAACACTCGGCTGGATCGGAGTTCGAGGGACGTCATCGGGCTGAACGTGTGCTGAACTCGGAGGTGCCGTACATTCGGTACTTGATCGGTCGGATCATGAAGACGTACGAGTACATCAACCGCGTTGTGCTAACGCTTCCGCTTTCGGTCTACGAGGGTACATGGACAACACTCTCCCCTCTCGTTGCTATGCATCACCATGATCTTGCGTGTGCGTAGGAATTTTTTTGAAATTACTATGTTCCCCAACACGTAGCACAGCAATGGTCGGATATTTGAGCTATCAAATTCCTCAGCGCTATCATGTTCCTCACTTGTGGGAAATCCGCACTGGAGAATTCCTAACTCCTTGGTCAGAACAAATTCCTCAGAGACCATAAGAAGTTCGTCTTTGTCACTGAAGAAATTGACTGAATTGTATGAGATTTCCAATGGCTTCACTCGAAAGGATTGGGTAGGTGTAGGATTTTGAGATGAGCATCACTTGGAAACTTTCCTTAATTTTACCTCGACCCCCTTTAACAGTACGATGTTTCCTATGACTCAAGAAAGAGAAAATGAAACTACGAAAACAAAAGTCTTCACGCTTCATAGTCCTCGCATGAATATCAAGTCTTCAAGGTCACACCAATTCCCTCACTTTCAAAGCCTTCAAGAAAACCAAAGTCTTCATCTGAAGACATTCATTTTTAGGGGTCGACTTTCGTCGTAAATATCAAACTCCTCATAGACTTATAGACCTATGTACACTCACAAACACATTAGTCCCTTAACCTAGAAGTCTTCAATACACCAAAATCACTAGGAGGCACTAGATGCACTTACAATATTGTAGCGACCAGACCTCAAACAGTCTGATCTCTGTGCTCCGGTGTCATCCCTGGATCAGTAATGCTGACACCACACAGTACTCGGAGGATTTATAGCAGAGTAGCAATCACACACTTATTACATCGAGTGTCTCAAAAGAGAACTTATTACAATAAATATGGCTTAAGGCCATCTAATAACGATAACAGCGGAAGGCTTGGAAGATAAGTGAGTCCATCAACTCCAACGGCATCACTGAGTATAGAACCACGACCTAAAAACTCCTTAATCGTCGTCTGAAAAGTCTGCAACATTAACATTGCAGCCCGAAACGGGTCAGCACATGGAATATGCTGGCAAGGTAACACATAAAGAATAATGGAATGAAACAGCTATACTATATGCATATTTGGCTTGTGGAAAGCTCTATGATTACAGTTTTGCGTAAAGCCAATTTTTCCCTACTTCAAAGGAATAAATTTAATTACTATCATGGTGGTTGTTAAACATTGAGAATGGTTGACAGCATTCTCAATCCCAATTAAGCATCATCATTAAACATAACCCAACAAAATTTATTTAGAGTAACATGTTGAGATTCACATGATAATCCAGGTACTAGATACTCAAAATGTCCATAATAGGGGACACGGCTAACCATGATTAGTTTATTACACTCTGCAGAGGTTTGCGCACTTTTCCCCACAAGACTCGATCGCCTCCGTTTGGTTTCTCGCACTACAGGGTGTTTGAGAAGACGGATGACCGAGACATAGTCTTTCAGAAGCGCTAGCACCTTACGATCGGGTAGACCGTACCACCTACATCCCCTACATCTGCTAGTCTACCACTATAAGAGTTCGCACAACTTAGTCAACTATACTAGAGCCCATAATAGCTTGTGGTTGCACACGGAAGTTTCTAGTATGAATAGTCTCATGATCCCTTTGAGCCTGGGTGGCGGTCCAAAAGAAAACAGGCAAGTCCTGGAATACCCAGGTGCCTCAATCCACCCAGATGTGTGTTTAAGTTGCCACCTTAGATAAACCATTAATTAAAAATCTCACACCTATCATGGATATCACTCACCCAATCCACGTCTACTAGCATAGCATGGCATAATAAGCAAACGTAGAAGTAACTCCCAAAGGTTTGATAATAACAGGTAATAGGTGCTACCTCATCTACTTCCCATCCCACAATTTAGTTAGATCCTAATCATGCAATGTGTGAGGATTGATCTAATGCAATAAAACTGGGTAGTAGAAAAGGTATGATCAAAGTGTTACTTGCCTTGCTGATGATCCGCGAAACCTAACGATTCGAAGTAACACGCGGCGCACTCCGGGACCTCTATCGCAAACAAACAAACAAGCATACAATAAGTACTCATCTAATGCACATGTAAAACTCAAATAAGAGATCTAACCAGAAGGTTCAACTTAAGAACTCCGGTTGGCAAAAAGAATCAAATTGAACGAAGCAACGAAAATCAAACGGCGAAAGAAAACAACTTCATTCTAGTAATCTGGATCTAGGGCAAATTTTACAGTAGCAAAATCTTGTTTAAGTTGATTAAACGGATAGAGGGTTTCGAGACGAAACTCTAGGCGCTTGAATCGCCTGATTCCGATAAACGAGCGAAAAGTTATACTAAAACGAAAATCGGATCAGGAATCGCGATCAGAAAAATCGCGGATTTAATCCGAGAAAAAAAGAAAAACGACGAACACCGATATTTTTCTCTCTCTTTTTTTTGGCACGGAAAACGAGGCACGACGAACCTCGGCGGCGGGATCCGGCGGCGACGGCTAGGCTGGGGGCTGGCTAGGGTTTCCCTCGGGGTGGGCTGCCTCGGCTTATAAAGCCCCCCCCCCCCGGGGTCGGTGTCCATGTCGGACACGGCCCGTTAAGTCGGTTCATTTTTTTAAATTATTCTGCTCGGAAAAAAATAAAAAGAAATACTAAATGGACTCCAAAAATTCCGAAATAAATTTTCACGGGCTTCTAAAATCAAGCCGCACAAGGTGGACATTTATTTGGGACCTAAATGCAATTTTGAAAAACGCACTTTTTTCCTAAATTCAAATAAAACACCGAAAAACTCCGAAATAAAATCTTATTTGATTTTATTATTAAATCCCCAATATTTCTTTATTGTGGGAAAGTCATTTTATTCCCTCTCTCATATTTTTGTAATAGAAATAATTGATGATAAAATAAATAAAATCAAATGATCCTATTCTCAAAATTTGAGAAAACTCAAATATGAAAATAACGAAATCCCCAACTCTCTCCGTGAGTCATTGAGTTGCGTAGAATTTCTAGGATCAACCAAAATGCAAAATAAAATATGATATGCATTGATGATCTAATGTATAACATTCCAAATTGAAAATTTGGGATGTTACAAATATCCATCTTGCAAAAGCGTCTTCAATATGTGCTTCTATCCTTGGTGGGACCTTCGAGTTCCTCTAGGATATGGTCGCATATTGGGCATGACAGGATAGATCCCTCTTATTGAGTTATGTTGCTCAAGACGAAGTTTAGCACCAAGTAGAAACACATAAAAGTTGAGGAGGCTCACCGGTTCATCAGCGTTGTTGAAAGTGCAACTATCCCTGGGTGGTTTTGGTAATTCCTAACAACATATAGCTCATTGAACTAATGCTCTTTCAAGATGATCATTTCAGAAAGTTCAGTGATTGGCATGGCATGGACTAGGAATGTGGACCCCTCAAAATGCTAAGGACACATATTGGCAAAAACTCAAGACTCTACATTTTCATTTTAGTGATCCAAGATCACATTGAGTCCATAGGAAAAGTCAATACTATTAAAAGGGGATGAGGTGTTGCTTAATGGCTTGCTTGCTCAAAATGCTTAGTGATATGCTCCAAAAGCCCTCAACCACTTTCTCATATCCACATATGTCCGAAACCAAAAGTCAAACTCGGCCCCACCGATTTGATCTATCTGGCGCCACCGAGTTCATTTGACATAGCCATAGCCAGAAACCCTAATCAGTTTGGTCTCACCGATAGGGATCTCGGTCTCACCGAGATGGGATTGCAAACTCTCTGTTTCCCTTCGTAACGTTTCGGTATAACCAAGATGAGCGATCGGTCCCACCGAGTTCGCAATGCAACTCTTTGTTTCCTTTTCGTAACGTTTCGGTCTCACGGAAATGAGCGATCGGTCCCACCGAGTTTGCCTAACCAACTCTCTGTTTGCCTATTACAGAAATCGGTCTCACCGAGTTTATGTGGTCGGTCTCATCAAGATTACGTTATGTAACACCCCGGATGTAACTTACCCAATTTGTACTCCAACTCTTGCTGTTTCTGGCTTTAAGTTATTTTATTTTCTCGGGTTCGGGTCTTTGTCTCCGTGTGTTGTTATCGTTGTCATGCATCTCATATCATGTCTTCATGTGCATTGCATTTGCATACGTGTTCATCTCATGCATTCGAGCATTTTCCCCGTTGTCCGTTTTGCATTCCGGCGCTCCGTTCTCCTCCGGTGGTCATTTCTAGCTTTCTTTCGTGTGGGGGGATTAAACATTTCCGGATTGGACCGAGACTTGCCAAGCGGCCTTGGTTTACTACCGGTAGACCGCCTGTCAAGTTTCGTACCATTTGGACTTCGTTTGATGCTCCAACGGTTAACCGAGGGACCGAAAAGGCCTCGTGTGTGTTGCAGCCCAACACCCCTCCATTTTGGCCCAAAACCCACCTAAACCCTTTCCATCATCTAGAGCGTTCAATCACGATCGCGTGGCCAAAAACCGCACCTCATTTGGACACTCCTAGCTCCCTCTATGCCTATATATAGACCCCTTCCCCGAAATCCGGATATCCTCTCCCCCCTAACCCTAAAAAATTCAGCTCCGCCGTCATCGGACACGTTCGGCCGCGACCGGACGCGTCCACCTGCCGCGCCCAGCCAGCCACAGCGTGCCACGTGCCACCCCGGCGCCCGCCGCCGCCGCGGCACGCGGAAGCCCGCGGGCGGCCCTCCTCCACCGCCTCCCGGGCCGCGCCTCCACCGCGCCCCGCGCCGCTCCTCTCCTCCACGCGCCGCCCGAGTCCGCCGGTGCTGCCCCGCCACTCGACGCCGGCCGCCGCGCCGCCTCGCCCGCCGGCTGCCTCGCCGGCCACCGCGCGCCCGGCCGCCGCCGACCCCGCCGACCTCGTCGCCGGCGCCTCCCCGGCCGGCCCCTCCTCCTCTCCAGGCCCCTCTCCGGCAAGCCCCTGCTCCGGCGAGCTCGAGCGAACTCTGGCCGACGAACCTCGAACTGCGTGCCCCGGATCTGGATCTAGATCCCGACGGTTGACTTTTTGCCCGAAACCCTAGCTCATATGCTCATGTTCATCGCATCGCAACTTTGCATCCGTAACTCCGTTTTTGGCATATAGCATATCAAAATGTTTGTCTCAGAGAGTACATCATTTCATTCCATTGCGTCATTTTCATTTGAGTTCATCTTGATGCCCGAAATGCTGTTAGAAGAGTGCTACTTGAGATAATTGTCAGATCTGCTACTCCATTTAGATATTTGTCATTTTGCCATGATTATTGTGTGCATGATATGCCCATGAGCTCTACATATGTTTTGTTAAGGGTTTTGCCATCTTTCCAGAGGTGCAACCCATGTATTTTTGTGATGTGTGTGGTGACTAGCACAAGCTTGCAAAGTGAGGAACTTGGTAATGCTGATTTCAGGGACTTAGCATTTCCACTAAGTCCTTGACCTGTTTATTTTATATGGCCATATGTTCATGTTGTTTCCTAGTGATCCGTGCCTCTTTTGAGGATGATCAGTAAGGATGTTTTGTTAATCTTGTAGTGCTCTATCCATACATGTCTTTGTTTGCAATTATGGAGCACCCTAGCTTGAGTCAATCGAGATCTACTTTTGCTACTTCGTGAATCTGGGCAGATTGTCTACTTGTTAGCGATTTTGCCGAGGATGTTGTAGTTGATCCGTGCATGCTATGCTATTGTTCTTGCCATGTCTGGCTTGAATTTTGTGTATTCTTGATGGGTGTATGCTTAGATTGTCATGACTTGCTCCGTAGTGAGTGCATCGAGCTCGTAAACATGCCTACTTGATATCTGTTTTCAGCATGCTCCGGTTTTCACTAAGTCTGAGAACTGATTATGTTTTTGCCATGTTCACATGCTTGCAATTGTATTTTCTGATCCCTTTTGGCTCAAGGTCACTAAGGGACATTTGTTAAGCTCTTTGAGTAGCTCCATGCCATGCTTTACTTTGCCATGTTCAGGTCCTGTAGCATGTAGTTTTGTTGCTCCGAAGAGTGCTACCTGATCTGAAATTCCAGACAAGTGTTAATTTCACTAAGTCTGAAATCTGTTTGTCATATGCATTTTTGCCATGCTTGTTTGAACCTGTTAATGGATGATTTGGCCGTAGCTCAGTGCTAGACTTTTGTTAAGTATCTTGAATACATCCCTGCCATGTATTTTGTTGCCATGTTTGGGTGCTGTAGCATGTTCATCTTGTTGCATTTAGATGGCTACTTGTTGTAAATCGCAGACCGGTGTCATATTTGATTTGCTTGCCATTTCCAAACCGTAACTCCGATTCCGGCGTTCTTTATATCGTTTTCAAGCGATTTCATCTCATCTTTCCAGTGGCACACTTGGATTCCCAAGTTGAGGCCAGGTTCATGCATTCCTTGTCACATCTTGCATATGCATCCCACATCACATCCCGCATAGCATATCATCTTTGCATCATTGAGCTTTGCACGTGGTTGATTGTGTTCTGTTTGCTTGTTTGTCTTGTTTGGGTAGAGCCGGGAGACGAGTTCGCTAACGAGGAGCCCGTTGAGTTTGCTTTCGAGGATCCAGTCAACTCTGACAACTTTGCAGGCAAGATGATCATACCCTCGAAATCACTACTATCTTTGCTTTGCTAGATGCTCGCTCTTTTGCTATGCCAATGCTATGATGCCTACCACTTGCTTTCAAGCCTCCCAAATAGCCATGTCAAACCTCTAACCCACCATGTCCTAGCAAACCATTGATTGGCTATGTTACCGCTTTGCTCAGCCCCTCTTATAGCGTTGCTAGTTGCAGGTGAAGATTGGAGGTCGTTCCTTGTTGGAACATTTATTTACTTGTTGGGATACCATTATATTGCCATGTTATCTTAATGCATCTATATACTTGGTAAAGGGTGGAAGGCTCGGCCTCTCGCCTAGTGTTTTGTTCCACTCTTGCCGCCCTAGTTTCCGTCATATCGGTGTTATGTTCCCGGATTTTGCGTTCCTTACGCGGTTGGGTTATAATGGGAACCCCTTGATAGTTTGCCTTGTTTAAAGCTTTTCCAGCAATGCCCAACCTTGGTTTTACCATTTGCCACCTAGCCTCTTTTTCCCTTGGGTTTCCGGAGCCCGAGGGTCATCTTATTTTAGCCCCCCTGGGCCAGTGCTCCTCTGAGTGTTGGTCCAAACTAGAGTCATGTGCAGCGCCCCCTCGGGGAAACTCGAGGTTTGGTTTTAGTTGTATGGAGAGCTCATCTGAGTGTGCCCTGAGAACGAGATATGTGCAGATCCTATCGGGATTTGTTGGCACATTCGGGTGGTGTTGCTGGTCTTGTTTTAACCTGTCGAAGTGTCTTGAAGAACCGAGGTACCGAGCCTTATCGGAACGTCTCGGGAGGAGGTCTATTCCTTTGTTGACCGTGAGAGCTTGTCATGGGCTAAGTTGGGACTCCCCTGCAGGGTTTTGAACTTTCGAAAGCCGTGCCCGCGGTTATGGGCAGATGGGAATTTGTTAATGTCCGGTTGTAGATAACTTGAACCTTAACTTAACTAAAATGAATCCACTGTCGTGGTTCTAAGCCTGACAGTAGAGTGGGGGGTAGGTATGGAGAGGCAAGGTCCTAGCTATGGAGAGGTTGTAAGCACAAAGGATGTACGAGTTCAGGCCCTTCTCGGAGGAAGTAACAGCCCTACGTCTCGGAGCCCAGAGGCGGTCGAGTGGATTATGAATGTATGGATTACAAGGTGCCGAACCCTTCTGCCTGTGGAGGGGGGTGGCTTATATAGAGTGCGCCAGGACCCCAGCCAGCCCACGTAGGAGAAGGTTTAAGATGAGTTAAGTCTGGGGCGTTACTGATAACGCCCCACATAAAGTGCCTTTACTATCATAAAGTCTACTTAATTACAGACCGTTGCGGTGCAGAGTGCCTCTTGACCTCCTGGTGGTCGAGTGAGTCTTCGTGGTCGAGTCCTTCAGGCCAGTCGAGTGTGTCCTCGTTGGTCGAGTGAGTCCTCGTTGGTCGACTGGAAGGCGACCTCTTCTAGGGATGTCCTAGGGTAAGTTACTTGGGACAGGTCCGTGACCCTACCCTAGGTACATAACCCCATCATTAGCCCCCGAATGGATTGAGGCTTTGAGTGAAGAAGGAGTTGATGTTGTTTCCGATTAACCTTTGCGCTCTAGCTGTGCGCTGTTCTGGATCAAAGAATCTCTTCGTTGACAGGGAGCAATTCGTCTTCGGTCGACTCGATCCATTCTATTTTTGCGTCGAGTGATCTTTCGAGCTTCGTCGGTCTCCGAGCGACGGATCGCCGGAATCGCCGCGTCTGACAGACTGATTTGTTGTTCGCGGATTCTGCGGGGTGCGAAATTTGGGGGCGCGCGCGAAGCGGGGCAGACCGCGGCGTTCGGATGGGACGGGGCGTAGACGCCTCGATCTCCGCGCCGCCTTTTTCGCCACGTATCCAGTCCTCATAACTGCTCACAGATATGCTCAGATCGACCGGGCCCACACGCCAGTCACTCGGAAGGGACCTTATAAATGTGCCCGGCGAGGATTTCTGTGCTGCGCCTCAGCACTCTCCCTCTCTCCCTCTGCTCCCTTCCTCCCTGCTCAGCGTGCCCGCTCTCGCCTCCGCACCACTTCCCTTCGTGCATCTCACCGGCAACCATGGCCAAGGAGAAGACGGCGGCGCTGGAGCGTGCCAAGAAGGCGTCGGCATCGGAGAAGGCGAAGGGGAGATCCACCAGCCGCAGAGGATCTTCGTCCAGATCCCGCCTGCCGAAAGGCTGGGTCCAAGGTGACTGGATCCAGTCGACCATCACGGAGAAGGACCTCCTCGACATGGCCAACGAGGGCTTGATCCCTCACGGAGCTGCGAGGTTGCCGGGGAAGGAGTGGCAGCCACAGCCAGAAGAGGGTGAGTGTGTGCTTCTGGCCACTCATGTCGATCGGGGGTTTTCCTTGCCACCAAGCGTTTTCTTCCGTGGTTTCTTGAATTTCTTTGGAGCGCAGCTCCACCACTTTACCCCAAACTCCATTGCCTACCTTGCTGCATTCGTGTCCATGTGTGAGGGTTTCTTGGGCTGTCGACCGCACTGGGGTTTGTTCAAACGTATCTTCACGTGTCGCTCTCAGACCGTGAAGAAGGCGAGCCCAGGTGACGAGAAGACCCGAGTCGTCCAAATGTGTGGGGGCCTGGGAATTCAGGTGAGGAACAATAGCACCTTCCCGCCCATGTCCTTTCCCGAGTCCGTCAGGGGCTGGCAGTCGACTTGGTTCTACTGCCAGGTCCAGTCGACGCCAGGGCAGTCGAGTGGACTCCCTCCGTTTACCATGGACCGAGTGAACAAGCCCTCCCCTCTGAAGCTGATTCCGGAGGAGAAAGCCGACGTGAAGATGTTGATGGAGCGCGTGGTGCAGCTGGTTCGGGACGGTGTGACAGGCATGGACCTCCTGGAGGTTTTCCTCAAGCGTCGCATCCAGCCTCTCCAGTTCAGGAGCCACTGCATGTGGTTGTACTGCGGGCCCGAAGACGAGACTAGAGTCCATCCAGAAGAAGTCGACGATGTCACTCTGGAGAGATGGATGGCAGCCGTTACCGGAAACAGGGACAACCCGCGCGGAGCCAGAAGAATTCCTCCACTCGACCACGACAGCATCCCAAACAAGGTACACTTGCTCTGCTTTCCATTGTGTCTTTGTCGTATTCATTCCTGCTAACCCTGTCGACTGGTCGACTGATCCTTGTTTCTGCGACTGCTAGGCCTTCACCGAGCTGTACTCGATGCCCAATGGGGCACAAGCTTCGACTGAGGAAGGCGAGGCGAGTGGGGCGAGGCGAGCGGGGCGAGGCGAGCGGGGGCGAGAGCCAGGAAGAGGAGGAATGGGACTCGGATGCCGCAGGGGGTGATGACGACGATGATGATGATGAAGGTGATGAAGATGACATCGAGGACGAGGAAGAAGAGGAAGAGGAGGTCGTTCCACCGCGCTCAGAAAGGCGGTCGAAGCTTGTCCACGACCCTTCGACCGAACGTGGTAAGGGGGTTGCGACCGCCACCCAGTCGACCAAGCGCCCCCGGACCACCTCTCCGGCGCCGACTGAAAAGGCGCCGAAGCAGCCCAGGGCGGCTTCATCGAAGCCGACCAAGCTCCTGCCGAAGATGAAGGTGTCCATCCCCACCATTTCAGGGTAATTGTGTTGCTCATATTTTCTTATCTTTGTGCAAACTTTATCTCTGGTCGACACTGAGGTTAGTCGACTGATCCTTTGGAGTTGCAGTGCTGCTACTTCTGAGACCTCGGCCCGGGCCGATGACCACGAGATGGAGGATGCAGCAACTTCGAATCCAGGTGCTGTGTTCTTAATACCATTCTTAGTCGACTGACTCGCGATCTCTGATCCTGACCCTTCTCTGCAGCTCCACCCAACACTGTTATCGATCTTCCTGATGATGATGAGGATGAAGAGCCGCTGAAGCACAGGAGGAGTCGAAAAGCGTCCGCCAGCAAGGTGCCTCAGGATGTGTCAGCGCCTGAAATTCTGACTGTGGAGGGAGAGAACACCACTCGACACACGGTGACCTTCGCGACCCCACTGACGAGTGCTCAGCAGCCCTCCCTCTTCACGACTCACCACGTCCCAGAGGACCAAGCTGGTGCGGCGAAGGAGGCGATACGCCAAGCGGGACTCATGATGGAGCAGCTGAAGACCATCCGGGATGCGAGCCAGGCAGCTTATGACGCCAGCTCTGCCCTCCAAAGCAATGTCCAGGTCAGTCGACTGCTGTTTGTTCTGTTGGATATGCTACCAAAAGCTTTTCTTTTCCGGGATTTATATTAGTCACCCACTGGGAGTGTCGAATAAACTCCGTGTTAGCGGGGGCACGCTGAGTGCACCCGCTGGGTGTAGTCCCCAAGGCTAAGGTCGACTGCTGGCAATCGGCCTTAGGCTTTATAATGTCAATCTTTCTGTCAGTCGACTGGTCGACTGGATTTCGGAAACCGGTGGGGGCACGCTGAGTGCACCCACTGGGTGTAGTCCCCAAGGCTAAGGTCGACTGCTGGCAGTCGGCCTTAGGCTTTATGATGTCAATATTTTTGTCAGTCGACTGGTCGACTGGATTTCGCAAACCGGTGGGGGCACGCTGAGTGCACCCACTGGGTGTAGTCCCCGAGACTGTGGTCGACTGCTTGCAGTTGATCACAGTCTTAGATAATGCGTCTCGCACACTGTTTTTTTTTTTTTGAGGTCGACTGGTCGACTTTGTCTTCGACAAGATTAGTGGGGGCACGCTGAGTGCACCCACTGGGTGTAGTCCCCGAGACTACGGTCGAATACTTGTATTCGGCTGTAGTCTTAGAAACGTGTGTTTTTCCCTTTTTCACTCGGAAGTGAATTATTTTTGACGTTTAGTCGATTGGTTCTTCGCAGAACTCCTGTGATCTTGTGGCTCGCTACTCAGAGCTAGAACAGAAACATACTCAAGTCGAGCTGAGCTTGAAGCTGGTTCAGGAGAAGCTGACAAAGGCGAAGGAGGAGACTGAAGGTATGTTTGGTGAGACCTTGACGACTGCTTTTCCTCTTGCTTGTTTCAACATCTGATCTTGCTGTGTCTTGCAGGTAAGGTAAGGGAGGCCCAGCAGAAGAAAGACCTTGAGCTAGCTGAGAAGATCAAGCTTGCTGACGAGAAGTTAGCTTCAGTCACCAAGCTTGAACAAGACAATACCAACCTGAAAACTGCTCTTGGGATTGCCAACAAAGAAGTCAGTCGACTGAGAACTGACAAAGCTGCCTTGACCGATCAAGTCAGCAAATTGACTGAGAAGAAGACTGCGCTGGAGGCCTTCCTGAGTGGCTTTGCCAAGAAGCTGTTTCTTATGCTCGAAGGTAAACCTCCATGTTTGGCAAATATTTCTGACTGTGGCTTCTTCCATTCGACTATCCCCTTGATTTAGTGATCACCCTTGCAGAATTTTGTCAAAACTTTGAAGAAGAAACCAGCCGACTGGAGCCAAACCTTGACCCTGTCAATTCTCCGGTGAATGACGAGGTTGCCATGGATATTTTCCGACTGGAGTCTCGCGTTGCAGCTGTCGTGGATTATCTCGCAAGGCTGAAGGCCGCCACATCTCGCATCGACTCGACGCTCTGGCCTGAGGAGACACTTCAGAATGACCTTGAGTCATTAATGGCCCGCTTGAACACGATCCCTGGTCGAGTGCAGGAATGGAAGAAGTCCTCGGCTCGGTGTGGTGCAGATGTCGCTCTGTGTCTGGCCCGAGTCCACTGCAAAGATGCACGAGAGGAGAAGCTGGCGGCTCTTCGGGTGGCCAATACCAAGAAGCACGACTTCAGGTCTTTTATGGAGACTTTCCTTGCAGCTGCCACTCGGATCGCCGACGGAATTGACCTTGATGAATTCGTCGCACCTTCCAGCCCTCCACAGGAGGGGTAAAAAACTTCTTCTGGCTCGACTCTTTTAAATTTGCCTCGGTATGCCGAGTGGAATTGTATCCGACAAACTTTAACAGGCTTGACGCCTGAGCACTTTCGGTTCCTTTAGACATCGATTCAAACTTGAATTTGGCGCTTGAATATGATTGCCTTCGGCTCAAAATGTCCTTTGCAGGTTCAAAGCAAGGTGCCTGTGCTTAGGCGAGCGCTTGGACTGCAGCTAAGCCTCCGAGTGTGAGGATCGCTCTTCACTCGGTAGGATTTTTATAACTTAGGCGAGCACGAGGCTGCAGCTAAGCCTCCGAGTGGAAGGCTGGCTTACCACTCGGTAGGATTTTGATAAACTTAGGCGAGTGCTTGGACTGCAGCTAAGCCCCCGAGTGAGAGGATTGCTCTTCACTCGGTAGGATTTTTGTAACTTAGGCGAGCACGAGGCTGCAGCTAAGCCTCCGAGTGGAAGGCTGGCTTACCACTCGGTAGGATTTTGATAAACTTAGGCGAGTGCTTGGACTGCAGCTAAGCCCCCGAGTGAGAGGATTGCTCTTCACTCGGTAGGATTTTTGTAACTTAGGCGAGCACGAGGCTGCAGCTAAGCCTCCGAGTGGAAGGCTGGCTTACCACTCGGTAGGATTTTGATAAACTTAGGCGAGTGCTTGGACTGCAGCTAAGCCCCCGAGTGAGAGGATCGCTCTTCACTCGGTAGGATTTTTGTAACTTAGGCGAGCATGAGGCTGCAGCTAAGCCTCCGAGTGGAAGGCTGGCTTACCACTCGGTAGGATTTTGATAAACTTAGGCGAGTGCTTGGACTGCAGCTAAGCCCCCGAGTGAGAGGATTGCTCTTCACTCGGTAGGATTTTTGTAACTTAGGCGAGCACGAGGCTGCAGCTAAGCCTCCGAGTGGAAGGCTGGCTTACCACTCGGTAGGATTTTGATAAACTTAGGCGAGTGCTTGGACTGCAGCTAAGCCCCCGAGTGAGAGGATTGCTCTTCACTCGGTAGGATTTTTGTAACTTAGGCGAGCACGAGGCTGCAGCTAAGCCTCCGAGTGGAAGGCTGGCTTACCACCCGGTAGGATTTTGATAAACTTAGGCGAGTGCTTGGACTGCAGCTAAGCCCCCGAGTGAGAGGATTGCTCTTCACTCGGTAGGATTTTTGTAACTTAGGCGAGCACGAGGCTGCAGCTAAGCCTCTGAGTGGAAGGCTGGCTTACCACTCGGTAGGATTTTGATAAACTTAGGCGAAACGGATTCGCGACTAAGCCCCCGAGTGGAAGGCTGGCTTACCACTCGGTAGGATTTTTGTAACTTAGGCGAGCACGAGGCTGCAGCTAAGCCTCCGAGTGGAAGGCTGGCTTACCACTTGGTAGGATTTTGATAAACTTAGGCGAAACGGATTCGCGACTAAGCCCCCGAGTGGAAGGCTGGCTTACCACTCGGTAGGATTTTTATAAACTTAGGCGAAACGGATTCGCAGCTAAGCCACCCACTGAGGGGGGGTTTTTATGTGGACAAAAATAAAAAGTGCTGACACAATTATTTCTAAACCCATGGATTACAGAAGTTCTTTATTGCAACTCATCCGAGTGATAAAACTTAAGTGTAAAACGGGCGGAGTAGCTCCGCGTTCCAAGCTCGGGGCTCGTCGATATTATGCTCGACGTTGTAAAGACGGTATGCCCCGTTGTGGAGAACCTTGGTGACGATGAAAGGGCCTTCCCAAGAAGGAGCAAGCTTGTGTGGTTTGTGCTGATCCACTCGGAGAACCAAATCCCCTTCCTGGAAGGCTCGACCTCTCACATTTCGGGCGTGGAAACGGCGCAGATCTTGTTGGTAGATGGTCGACCGGATCAGAGCCATCTCCCTTTCTTCCTCTAAAAGGTCGACTGCGTCCTGCCGCGCTTGTTCAGCTTCTACTTCGTTGTATATTTCGACTCGAGGAGCATTGTGGAGAAGATCACTCGGCAAGACTGCTTCAGCTCCATAGACCAAGAAGAATGGAGTTCTTCCGGTCGACCGATTGGGCGTGGTCCGCAGTCCCCAGAGCACAGATGGAAGTTCGTCGACCCAAGCTCCCGCCGCGTGTTTGAGATCACGCATCAGTCGCGGCTTCAGTCCCTTGAGAATCAGTCCATTAGCTCGCTCTGCTTGTCCATTCGACTGCGGATGGGCGACTGATGCGTAGTCGACCCGTGTGCCCTGGGAGTTGCAGAAGGTTCTGAATTCCTCTGAGTCAAAGTTCGACCCATTATCCGTAATGATGCTGTGCGGGACTCCATATCTGAATACTAGTTCCCTGATGAAGCTAACAGCAGTACCGGTGTCGAGGCTCTTGATTGGTTTAGCTTCGATCCACTTGGTGAACTTGTCGACTGCCACCAGTACATGCGTGAAGCCACTTCGTCCTGTTCTCAAAGGACCGATCATGTCCAGCCCCCAAACTGCAAAAGGCCAGACGAGTGGGATGGTCTTCAAAGCTGACGCAGGCTTGTGCGACATATTCGAGTAGAACTGACATCCTTCGCACTTATCTACTATCTCCTTTGCCATCTCATTCGCCTTGGGCCAGTAAAATCCGGCTCGGTATGCTTTGGCCACGATGGTCCGAGAGGACGCATGATGACCACAGGTCCCCGAGTGAATATCGTTGAGGATGAGTCGACCTTCTTCTGGTGTTATGCACTTCTGACCGACTCCAGTCGCGCTCTCTCTGTATAATTGTCCTTTGATGACAGTAAAGGCCTTAGATCGACGGACGATCTGTCGAGCCTCTTCCTCATCCTTCGGAAGCTCTTTCCTCAAGATATATGCGACATACGGAATCGTCCAGTCGGGAATGACTACCAAAACCTCCATGATCAAGTCGACCACCGCTGGGACTTCAACTTCAGTCGGATCTGTGGCACTCTTGGGCTGCGGAGTTTCTTCGGTGAAAGGATCTTCTTTGACTGACGGAGTATGTATATGCTCCAAGAACACACCACTCGGAATGGCTTCTCTCTTGGAACCTATCTTTGCTAGATCATCAGCTGCTTGATTTTTCAGTCGGGGTATATGATGGAGTTCCAACCCCTCGAACTTTTTCTCCAGCTTCCTCACTGCACTGCAGTATCCAGTCATGGCTGGGCTTCTCACGTCCCACTCTTTCATCACCTGATTGACCACTAAATCCGAGTCGCCATAGACCATTAGGCGACGGACGCCGAGTGAAATGGCCATGCGCAACCCATATAGGAGGGCCTCATATTCTGCCTCGTTGTTGGAGGAATCAAAGTGAATCTGGAGCACATATCTGAGCTTATCTCCTCTGGGGGAAACCAGGACAACCCCAGCACCGGAACCATTCAACATCTTAGAACCATCGAAAAACATGGTCCAATGCTCCGAGTGAACTTCAGTCGGCTGCTGCTGTTCGATCCACTCGGCGAGGAAATCTGCTATTGCCTGGGACTTAATGGCTTTCTTTGCCTCAAACTTGATATCAAGGGGAAGAAGTTCAATCGCCCATTTGGCCACTCGACCAGTTGCATCTCTGTTGTGCAAAATCTCTGATAGTGGAGCGTCGCTGACGACTGTGATTGAATGGTCAGAGAAATAATGAGCAACCTTCTTTGTGGTCATGTATATTCCATACACAAGCTTCTGATAATGAGGATATCTCTGCTTGGATGGAGTCAAGACTTCAGACAAATAATACACTGGGCGCTGAACTTTGAGAGCTTTTCCTTCTTCTTCCCGCTCGACCGTTAGCACAGTACTGACGACTTGTCCTGTGGCTGCGATGTAGAGCAACAGAGGCTCTTTGCTGATTGGAGCAGCAAGCACCGGCTGGGTGGAGAGCAGAGCTTTTAGCTCGGCAAACGCTGCATCAGCTTCTGGAGTCCACTCGAACTTGTCAGCCTTCTTCATCAGTCGGTAAAGAGGCAATGCCTTTTCACCGAGTCGCGAGATGAATCGACTTAATGCAGCCAAGCATCCAGTAAGCTTCTGGACATCGTGCACTCGCACAGGGCGTTTCATTCGGAGAATAGTGCCAATCTTTTCTGGGTTGGCGTCGATTCCCCGTTCGGAAACGAGAAAACCGAGTAACTTGCCACCAGGAACTCCAAATGTGCACTTTGATGGATTGAGCTTGATATCATACCTTCTGAGGTTGGCAAATGTTTCGGCGAGGTCGGCGAGCAGGTCGGAACCTTTTCGTGACTTGACAACAATATCATCCATATAAGCTTCCACATTCCGACTGATTTGAGTGAGTAGACACTTCTGGATCATTCGCATAAACGTGGCTCCGGCATTCTTGAGGCCGAATGGCATGGTGATATAGCAGAAGCACCCGAATGGAGTGATGAAAGCTGTTTTTACTTCATCGGGCCCATACAGACGGATCTGGTGGTACCCGGAGTAAGCATCTAAAAAAGACAACCTCTCGCATCCCGCGGTCGAGTCAACAATTTGATCTATGCGAGGGAGAGGAAAGTGATCTTTCGGGCAGGCCCGGTTGATGTGCTTGAAATCAATGCACATTCGGAGCGACTTGTCCTTCTTAGGAACCATGACGACATTAGCGAGCCACTCGGAGTGGAATATCTCTCGGATAAATCCTGCCGCCAACAGTCGAGCCACTTCTTCACCGATGGCCTTTCTCTTCTGGACGGCGGACCGCCGAAGATGTTCTTTGACTGGCTTTGCAGACTTGTCGACTCTTAGGCGATGCTCAGCCAGTCCCCTGGGAACACCTGGCATGTCAGCGGGCTTCCATGCAAAAATGTCCCAGTTCTCACGGAGGAACTGGATGAGCGCTTCTTCCTATTTTGGGTCGAGTGTTGTGGAGATGCGGGTCGGAGCTGCTTCGGGGTCGGTCGGGTGAATGTGAACAGGCTTCGTCTCACCGGACGACTGGAATGCAGATTCTGTGGCGGGCTTCTTGGATCGCAGCAAGTCACTCGGATCTGCGTTTTGCTTGTATTCTTCGAACTCGACCGCTGTCACTTGGGAATCGGCAATTTTGGAGCCTTTCTGAAAGCACTCCTCTGCCTTTTTCCTATCACCGGTGACAGTGATCACACCTTTGGGACCGGGCATCTTCAATTTGAGGTACACGTAACATGGTCGAGCCATGAACCGTGCATAGGCTGGCCTCCCCAAAATGGCATGATATGCACTTTGAAAATCCACGACCTCAAACGTCAACTTTTCTTTGCGGAAATGCTTTGAATCGCCAAATACTACGTCCAAAGCTATCTGGCCGAGAGACTCAGCCTTCTTCCCTGGTATAACTCCATGGAAGCTCATGTTACTAGTGCTCAATCGGGACATCGGAATGCCCATACCTTTCAGCGTGTCTGCATATAACAGATTCAGCCCACTTCCACCGTCCATCAGCACCTTTGTCAGTCGAGTGCCTTCGACAACTGGATCGACCACCAAAGCTTGCCTCCCAGGGGTGGCAATATGAGTTGGGTGATCAGATTGGTCGAATGTGATGGGTGTTTGAGACCACTTCAGATAATTTGCCTTCGCTGGAGCAACCATGTTAACCTCTCGGTTAATTACTTTCAGTCGACTTCTGCTTTCCACATCTGCGAAGATCATCAGAGTGGAGTTGATATGCGGGTATCCTCCCTCACTGTCCTCTTTGTCTTCGGCTTTGTCTGACTCCTTCTCCTTGTCCTTAGACTGTTTTCCCTGAAACTGCTGGATCAGGAGTCGACATTGGCGAGTGGTGTGCTTTGGGTAAATGATATTCCCCTCTTCATCTTTCTTCGTGTGAATATGACACGGCATATCCATCACGTCGTTCCCTTCTTTATCCTTCACCTTCTTGGGGTTCCAGGATCCTTTTGGTTTCCCCTTAGACTTTCCTTGAGTCACGGCCAGAGCCTCTCCAGGAGCTGCTGGTTCAGCCTTCCGCTTCTGTTTCCGACTGGAATTTCCTTTTTCCGACTGACTCGGCTTGTGCTTGCCGCTTCGGAGTCGGTCTTCTTCTTCGCCGTTGGCGTACTTGGTAGCAATCTCCATCATCCGACTCAAGGTCATGTCACCGGTTCGACCAAATTTCAAGCTCAGTTCTCTGTTCTTGACACCATCTTTGAAGGCGCATACTGCCTGATGGTCAGAGACATTTTCCACAGTGTGGTGCAAAGTGATCCACCTCTGAATATACTCTCTGAGAGTCTCATTGGTTTTCTGCACGCAGACTTGCAACTCTGTCAATCCCGCTGGTCGCTTGCAAGTCCCTTCGAACGTTCTGACGAACACTCGGGACAGATCTTCCCAAGTGTAAATACTGCTAGGAGGTAATTGGGTCAACCATGCCCTGGCAGAACCTTCCAACATGAGGGGCAAATGCTTCATGGCCACCTCGTCGTTCCCACCACCGATCTGAACTGCCACTCGGTAGTCTTCAAGCCAAGTTTCAGGCTTAGACTCACCAGTGAACTTGCTGACTCCTGTTGCCAACCTGAAATTGGGGGGAATAACAGCGGCTCTGATAGCTCTGCTGAAACATTCAGGACCAGAAACATGTACTCGACTGCTCGTGGGCACTTCTCTGTCGAGTGCACCACGATGGGCTCTGTTCCGGTCGACCAACCCTTGCACGATAATGGATCGCGCGTCGAAGCCTGGCTCCCTGGGGTCAACTGGAACTCTACGCCCTGTACTGTACTGACGCCTATCATCTGGCTGCCGAGGAGCGTAAGACCCACCCCTCGGAGGGGAATAGGGCACTCGACGCCTATCATCTCGGTCGAGCCTGTCGCCATATTGATCTCGCCGATACTCACGCCCTTCGCGCCGCGGAGGCGATCTGGGGCTGTGAGCCGACTGAACCGTATTCACAGTGACAGATCGACTGTGAATTCTGTTGCGCGACTGAGACACGGCTGAATTCTGATCTCCTGCTGCCCGGAGTAGATCCCTGATCTGCAGCAAACCTCTGCCAGCTTCTGACTGCGAAGGCTGAATGGACTCTGCTATACGGGTCGCAGCTGCTAAATTCTGAATTGGGGTTCGATATACCTGAGTCGGCGGGAAGAGTTGACGTCGACTGGTGTCGGGAACTCGTTGCCGCGCGCGCTCGTCGAGTGCTCGCTGAAGGTTCTCCAGTCGAGTGCGCTCGGCCAAATTGGCCAGACGCGCCTCCTCCAAGGCACGAGCCTCGGGGGTTTCTCCTGCGATGGGAATACGCAGGGGATCCTCGTTCCTGCGGCGAAGCTCTTCTCTTTGCAGAGAGTCGAGTGGCTCGGGCTGGTACTCTTCGTAACCTCGAGCAGGGTCGCCGCCGTCACCTGCTCCACCACCGCGGGCGAAGCCAGGAGGGCTATGGGGCCCGTCGACCATCAAGATTTCCGCCGCTGGATCACTGCTTCCGCACTCGGATGCAGTCTCTCCGGAGCCAGTCGACTGATCGAACAAGCCGTAGAGAGATTCGTTGGGCTCGATTGCCGCAACTTGTGTAGTGGCCGACTGGCGAGCCACCGCGTGACTCACCCATCGCTGAAGCCTCGACCGGCCTGAGCGCTTGCGCTGGCGGGAGACCGGGAGGGTGGAAGACGGAGGAACCGACCGATACTGGGTCGATGGTTGCCGCAGCAGAACGCCGCGGACACATGCGCGAAAATGCGTCGCACCGCGGACGGGGAGCGCATCTACGTCGAGTGGAGCCTCTTGGAGCCATGCGGAGTCGTCGGCGATGAAGGTGAGAGTGCCGAGACGGATCTCTTGACCCTCGATCAAAACTCCAGCAGACACCATGATGAAAATACTCGGAAGAATCGCAACTTCTCCACAAAATCGCTAAAACACCTGCCCCACGGTGGGCGCCAACTGTCGTGGTTCTAAGCCTGACAGTAGAGTGGGGGGTAGGTATGGAGAGGCAAGGTCCTAGCTATGGAGAGGTTGTAAGCACAAAGGATGTACGAGTTCAGGCCCTTCTCGGAGGAAGTAACAGCCCTACGTCTCGGAGCCCAGAGGCGGTCGAGTGGATTATGAATGTATGGATTACAAGGTGCCGAACCCTTCTGCCTGTGGAGGGGGGTGGCTTATATAGAGTGCGCCAGGACCCCAGCCAGCCCACGTAGGAGAAGGTTTAAGATGAGTTAAGTCTGGGGCGTTACTGATAACGCCCCACATAAAGTGCCTTTACTATCATAAAGTCTACTTAATTACAGACCGTTGCGGTGCAGAGTGCCTCTTGACCTCCTGGTGGTCGAGTGAGTCTTCGTGGTCGAGTCCTTCAGGCCAGTCGAGTGTGTCCTCGTTGGTCGAGTGAGTCCTCGTTGGTCGACTGGAAGGCGACCTCTTCTAGGGATGTCCTAGGGTAAGTTACTTGGGACAGGTCTGTGACCCTACCCTAGGTACATAACCCCATCATCCACCGTGTGAGTTACCGTGATGGCCTCTTCTCGGCGGAGTCCGGGAAGTGGACACGGTGTTGGAGTAATGTTTGCGCAGGTAGCTCTCTAGTTTCTCGCTCGCGCTTTGCCTCCTCTTCTCGCTCTCTTTTGCGAACAGGATAGCCACCATATTTGCTAGTCGCTTGCTGTAGCTCCACATGTATTTTTACCTTGCCTTACCTATAAGCTTAAATAGTCTTGATCGCGAGGGTGCGAGATTGCTGAGTCCCTGTGGCTCATAGATTACTATTATACCAGATGCAGGGCCTGATGATTCCGCTCCAGGTGACGCGCTCGAGCTCAAGTGGGAGTTCGACGAGGACTCTCAATGATACTATGTTTCCTTTCCTGATGATCAGTAGTGGAGCCCAGTTGGGGGTGATCGAGACCGTGTCGCATGTTGGGTTATCTTTTATTTTGACGTCGTAGTCAGGCCATGAGTGTTTGGATGATGTAATGTTATTTATGTACTTGATTGACGTGGCGAGTGTAAGCCAACTATGTTATCTCCCCTTTTATTATCTATATATTACATGGGATGTTGTGAAGATTGTCTAACTTGCGACATATGCCTTCAATGCGATTATGTCTCTAAGTCGTGCGTCGACACGTGGGAGCTATAGTCGCATCGAGGGTGTTACACGTTATGCCCTAACCCTAATGAAATCGGTCCCACTGAGTTGACATGTCGGTCACACCGAAAAGCCTAACATTCACATTTTGAACTAAATCGGTCTGACCGAGTTTGAGTATTCGGTCTCATCGAGTTTGGTAAATTGTGTGTAACGGTTAGATTTTGTGTGAAGGCTATATATACCCCTCCACCCATCCTCCATTCATGGAGAGAGCCATCAGAACGTGCCTACACTTCTACCATTCATTTTCTCAGAGAGAACCACCTACTCATGTGTTTAGACCAAGATATTCCAATCCAACCAAAAGAATCTTGATCTCTAGCCTTTCCCCAAGTTGCTTTCCACTCAAATCATCTTTCCACCAAATCCAAATCTGTGAGAGAAAGTTGAGTAATGGGGAGACTATCATTTGAAGCACAAGAGCAAGGAGTTCATCACCAACACACCATCTATTACCTTTTGAAGAGTGGTGTCTCCTGGATTGGTTAGGTGTCACTTGGGAGCCTCCGTCAAGATTGTGGAGTTGAACCAAGGAGTTTCTAAGGGCAAGGAGATCGCCTACTTCGTGAAAATCTACCAAGTGAGGCAAGTCCTTTGTGGGCGATGGCCATGGTGGGATAGACAAGGTTGCTTCTTCGTGGACCCTTCGTGGGTGGAGCCCTCCGTGGACTCGCGCTAGCGTTACCCTTCGTGGGTTGAAGTCTTCATCAATGTGGATGTACGTTAGCACCACCTATCGGAACCACGCCAAAAATCTCCGTGTCTACATTGCCTTTGCTCCCTCTAAACTCCTCCCCTTTACCTTCATATGCAATGATTTACATTCCGCTGCTATACTCTTAGATTTTCATGTGTAGGTTGTTTGCTTGACTTGTGCTAAGTTGCTAAAATCTGCCAAGACTTAAAATTGGGAAAAGGCTAGATTTTTATTTGGTCAAGTAGTCTAATCACCACCCCTCTAGACATACTTTTGATCCTACAGTTGTGATATCAACGCGACTAGAGGCTCAAACTCGAAGCCCGGCCCAACAAGCATGTACGCAAGCACCTCATCGTCAGATAGGGGCTTGCCGATGGATACCATCGCATCAGCGGACCCCTTCGTCTTGCGATAGTACTCCGGCGCAGAGAGGTCCTTCTTCTTTAGTTTAGATAGATGGTACCTTAGTTGCATGACGCGGACTCAGTTTTCTGATGCAAACATGTCATGGAGAGTAGTCCAAACAGCAACAGAGGTCATCAGCTGCATCATCTGACCGAGGATGTCGTCAGTCATGGATCCTAGGAGAGGGATCGTCACGAGCTGGTTTTGCTGGTACCATCGAAGGAAATTTGGATTGGCCGCCTCGATGGCTGCATCTCTCGTTCCTTCTGTGATGGTGTGTGGTGGTTCTTCCACCGTGTTGGTGACATAGCCATACATACCATTTGTGCCAAGGGCGGGAATAGCATGGGTCTTCCATAGCAGGAAGTTATCCCACGTGAGGCAGATTGTGATGAGATTGTCGAGAGACGTGACAAATATTGGGGCTGAAGAGCTAGAGCCAGTGGCGATGCTGCCGGCATTGAGGGAGAAGGGGACTCTAGTGGTGCCGGCTAAGGGAACAGAATTGGTGCCAGCCATAGCTGTGGTGGGGGTTGGATCTTTTTGTTCTGATACCAAGTGAGGCAAATTGAATTGCAGTGATAATACACATTAGTGTTGATCTGTTTATATACACCACGTACAGGTTCAGTTACACCTCAGTATATGGTGGACAATTAATATTAAGGTCCCTAAACCTTCTGCATTTTAGCACTAACCTATAATGCTAGACAGCACTAACTGATGCAACTAATCACAAGATACGTGTTTAACACCCGATGTCGAGACTGAGAAATATGGGATAGAAATGATGCTAGCAAACGTGGTTCAACAAAACCAATTTGAATGATTGGTCACTGAAGGCACTGGAATGCATCTCCACACTTCCAGTGAGATGTGTGATATGATGCATGTGAAGGATGTCAAGCCTAATGCGATCAAGTTGAGACTGTTTTTGGTTTAGCTTAGCGATAGAGAAAAAGAATGCATTATCTAAAGGCGCCATCAATACGTGGGAAGGTTGTTGCAATTTTTTTAGAACTAAATATTTTCCTCGAGCTAAAACAATGTAGCTCTGCACTAACATGTTTTAGGCAGGAATATTGCGAGAAACTAGAACTTTCGTGGGAAAGGGTGAAAAAGGCGTAAGAAATTGTCCAAACCACGGCATGGAGGAATGGCTTATTATCCATGTGATTTATAATGCTCTAAATCCTTTGTCAAAGAATATGTTAGAAACTGCCACATGTGGTGCCTTCATGGGCCTTTGTGCCCAAGAAGCAAAGAAGTTGTTTAATGACATGCAAGAAAACCATGCCCATTGACATGTGGAGAGGTCTTCAACACACAAGGTAAAATATGTTAATGAAGAAAATAATAAAGAGCCTAATGCTACAATTTATAAGCTCTTAGGTATCATAAAACGGAAAGATAATATCCTTATTAGTGACATTACAAAATCTGCTACTAATGATGTAAACTTTGTAGCTCGTGAAAATTATAATTCTGGTTGGAGAAATCAAAACTCATATGAAAGCAATAATCATAATCCCTACACCAACCCTGCATGTGCTCCAAATAAATATAGAACAACAATGGTAATAGCATTGGTAATCATCATACCTTAGAGGAAACTCTAATTCTTTCATTGTTGCTCAAAACTAAGAAAAATAACTCCTTTACCAAACTGCTTAAAATGCATGTTGTTTGCCTCGGTCAGATGACTAGTAATGATATGCAGGCTCTACAAGAAAGAACTCGTCAGGTCGAGACCCTGGTAACAAAGAATGATGAATGCAAACTCTCATCCTAGCAATGTTTGCGGGAAAACCAGAACCAAGTCCAGTCGAATCCGTAAAAATGGTCAGAATTGAGGTTAAATTTAGTTGATTCAACTTTTAAGCAAGCTTCGGGCAGGTATTAAGAAAAATATTGTGGTGAAGATCAATGATTGTACTATAGTTCTTGATCTTTGTTGTAGTTAATATGCCAGAAGATGATAACACACCAATTATCTTAGTTAGACCCTTAGGGCATCTCCAAAACGGACCCTTGTCTAGATCCATCCGGATTGCGCGGCCCAGACGTGTTTTGTCATCCAATGCAGTCATGTATCGGTATGGATGTGCTTTTTACCATAAATTGGAAGCAAACTGGGGGGCTTTGTGAGAGTCCGGACACAAGCCACGTAGGGCTCTGACACCCCCGCCCACTCTCTCTTCCACTCTGCCCATGCTTCAGCTTGCTTTGCATCGGCGCCCTTCTCCTCCACGCCACCGTTATACCTCTCCGGCCGTCACACAGGCATTGCCGGACGTCCGCAATCACCACCCATGCGCCCGCTCACCTTATACTACGGCGTCGTCCACCCAGAATCCGTCCGCAACCAGGTACCCTCTATCCCCCTCCCCTGTCGACAACATCATGTCTGTCACCACACCCGGCAGGTGTTCAATCAAATGCCATTAAGCTTATTTTCGAACTTCATGTTGGTTTTTTCGAGTACGAAGGATGGCAGGGTACTCGAGCATGGAGGATGAGTTGTGTGATCTGTGGTTGGCTGTATCCACGGATTTCGTAGGCAGGAGCAAAGGGGGGCTCTTCTCGCAGTGCGTGCATGGTTCATTTCACGCACGAAAGCACATTGCACCCTACGACATGCACACCATCCATGAACGCGATGTGAAGTCGTTAGCGTATCGGTAGTACACCATCCAGACCACTGTCGCCAAGTTCTGTAAAGTAGTTAATTGGCTAGAGGCAATGTGTCCCATTCATGCGGCAACCATGAAGATCGTACGTTTTGCTTCTTCTTGCTCAAATTGTTGATTGATTCATTCACTCACTCAATGCTTCTTTACACCTTGTGTAGCCTATACGAGTTGTCGTGTTGTACCACAAGGTAGAGGACGGACCATTTACGCAAATACACTGTTGGATGAAGCTCAAGGGGCAGTATGTGTGGGACAATTTGATCCGTTCATGAAAAACTTGTTGAACATCCGCTTAATCTTGTTGGATTTGAACTAATGTTATACTAGATTTATTTGCATACTAAGTATGGATGACTTGTGCTATTTTCTATTCAAACTTTGATAAATTTCATTGTGTTTGAATTTCATCTAGTTAGTTGAAGCCCGGCTTGAAATGTATGTGGATAGTGTTAGATGGCCGCCTACCATGAATTGGTCATGTGTCCATGAACTAGTCCTCCTGTCCACGAACGGATACGTGTCCAGTTTGCAGGTCAACGTTAGAGATGCCTTATAGGACTATCAAGGTGTGGATTGATATGCCCCTTGTCAATTTACGCACCCTTTGTTCATCCATATAGAATGTTTTAGACTGACCATATCTTATATTAACGAAGAGAGGGAGTAGTTCATTTGTCCAAAAAGAAAAGGAGAAAAGTCTATGCTATCACATTGAAGGTGTAACACTATGTCTTGTGGGCACAGTTGAGCCGAAAAGTATTAAAATCAACGCGGTCAAGCTAACGACCGAAAACAAAAGCATTTTATGGGAAACAACCGAAAACATACGACGCATTTGGTCCGATTTGTATTATATATGTGGAGGGTTGAGTGAATATCCGTTCTTTTTGGTTCAGCAATGGGATGCTTTCTCAATTCAAAGATTTTGTCCGATTTGTATTATATATGTGGAGGGTTGAGTGAATATTCGTTCTTTTTGGTTCAGCAATGGGATGCTTTCTCTATTCAAAGACATACAAACCTAGATCGTAGGATTAAGCCATATATAAGTGAACACCAAAAGAACACGGTCGATCCGGCCACCACAAGGCAGTGGGAGAGGGACGAGGCAAGGTGCTCGCGGTGTATGGTCGCCGGAGCTGCCGCCCGTGGCGGCACGGGAGGTCATGGTAGCAAGGGAAGGGGGGCTTGGAAAAGGGGAGTCGGACAAATAGACCGAGAGGAGCGTTTTCACTTCCCACTCAATGCGTCCAGTTTTGGGCTTTGCAAAGCGGTGTATCAGATTACAGCGGGATCGAATCCGACCCAGCTGAAACGTATTCGGGAAGCAATGTAATTTGTAGACAGAGCAAAAGTCGAGAACCAAACGCATGGATAGTGTTTCCTGCTATTCAACCCATGTAGGGCCAGTTCTTTTGGCGGCTTATGTTTCCTACTATTCAACCCATGTAGGCCTGTTCTTTTGTTGGCTTAAAACATAAGCCGCCTCCTCCCTAAGCTTTTTTCTAAGCCGCCTCCCTCATTTATTGAGGCTTCTTAACTAATATAGAAGTCTCAATAAATTTTGAAAGCGGCTTATTTTTTAAGCTAAGGAGAGGTAGCTTATTTTTTAAGCCGCCCAAAAGAACTAGCCTGTAGAATAAACAAAGGGAGTATGTATTTGTTCGTTCTGTTTAATAAAAGATGTTTAGAGATTACACCAATCCCTAACCACTATCACAAAGGTATGAGCAAGCATTTCACACAATGACCAGGCTAATTTGCAAGATGTTTAGTAAATTTGTAAGGTTCACAACAAAGGCATAAACCAGAGAAGTTCAGAACACAAGCTTAAATTTGGAAGGTTAACAACAAACATTTCATTCAAAAATATAATCATAATCTTCTACTGTGTACAAATCCCAGACTGAAAGACATGGCCATATATTCATTCAAAATAACTCTTGTTCAACCTTTTGAATAAATTATTCTATCATATAAATTAATTACTCATCCAAGTCAAAGTATATCCAGCCAAAACTACTAATCGACAAATTGCAACTGTAAGATATGAATAATATCACTCTCAACTGAAACTATTCTTGCCCACTTGTTTTACAACATCAACATCTCAGCCAATGATCCTAGAAAGAAATACGGGAGAAAGTACATGCCAAGTCAAAGTATATCCAGCCAAAACTACTAATCGACAAATTACAACTGTAAGATATGAATAATATCACTCTCAACTGAAACTATTCTTGCCCACTTGTTTTACAACATCAACATCTCAGCCAATGATCCTAGAAAGAAATACGGGAGAAAGTGCATGCCAATTCTCAGTTTCATATATTCACTGCTCTCTCTATATAGAGAGAGAAAGAGATACATAGAGAGAGAGGTGACTCGATTAATGCTGAACCGAAAGGCATGCCAATTCTCAGTTTCATATCTTTCCTTCTGGAAGAATTACTTTACAGGCTGTGATGGTAGCTGCAATTTCATTCAAGATTTACAGAGAAGTGCGATTTACATCACCTCGAATCATGCTTCTGGATTTGAGATTAATAGATTCAGCCTTCTCCAGAGCCAAAAACATGTTGTTCCTTCCTGTTGGCAAGCATTGATCGGTCGAATCCTGGGGCAAGCCAGTGTGGAGAAGAGCTGTCAATTTGTCATCTCACTAAATAGGGCTCTGAATCGTTTATTTTGGCGGTATTTACAGCCTTCTCACTAGACAAACTGCCCATTGCTTTGATACAATCACCGCCAACTTGCCGTGAGGTTTCTGCAGTGTCTGTGGAATGTTGATGCTCATCAGAATGTGTAGCATGCTCCCCCAAAACACCATTGGCCTCGCAACTTGGCGAGCTTGAGGCAAGTGAATCCTTGTGTTTGCTAGCCAGATTAGTCAAACCAGAAATCTTGGCACAAGTAATCCTTGTTTCAATCTTTTGTCTCTTGCGAACCTCCCCATCTGCATGTTTGCCATCCCCCGTGTTTACTAATTTCCGCTTCACTGTGGATATAGTTAAGAGCTCATCGTCATCCACAGGCCTATCAGGCTCCTTGGGTGGCGGATTGAAATCCTCGTCATCATCATCGGCATAGTCCACAAGCCCACCAGATTTAGGCCTGCAAAGATGGGCAAAAAATGACAAAACAGCATCAACAAAATAAATTACATCGCCTGAGAAAAAATTCAAAATCTTCATGATAATATTAGTCCAGATTTTCTAATTGATGCAACAATAGAAAACACCATGGGAACCGACAGCAAGTTTTTTTTGTCGCGTAACCGACAGTCAGTTAAACTGTGTATGAAGAGAATATACCTTGAGGATATGTCACCAGTTTCGCTTCCATTGGCTACATCATCCTTGCTTTCTTCATTATGTTCACTGTGTGCATGTTTAGTCCGCCTTACTGAATCTTCCTCGTCACTAGGAGCAAAAAATTGCACCATCATTAATGGCACATTCTGCAAAGCTATATTGCAAACAAAATAAGCAATCAATGACAAAACAAAACACAGAATACCTCTCATTGAAATAATCTTCCTCTTCCTTCTCAAGACCTCTTCCTTCTGCCTTCTTTCTCATGTCAGGCACACTAGCACTTAATTTCATATCGGCACTCTCCAAGTACTTGCAACAACAAAATGAAAAGAGACTTGATGCAAATACAAATACTAGTAGTAACATAGTGGGGAGAAATTATCTACAAGCTCAACTTGAATGGTTTTCATGGTTTACTTAGTTAATAGTAGAGCTTGTTTGTTCAACCTGCTGGATTTGCCATATTGGTTCGAGCAATTTGTTGGATTTGCATCCTTAACAACCACACACATGGGAAAAAGTAACATACGGAAATATCGAATTAAATCTTGGCCGGTTTTCTTCAAATTTTTAGTTCATAATTCTTAGGGGTTTGTACACTTGTCATCTTCTTTTTCCATGACACAGTGGTGAGATACCCAGTCTATCGTCAAAACAAGATGCGGCGGTGCACAAGAAGATGGTCAACCTGTTGATACTTGAGTTTGAAGGCCTGAATGCTCCCGAAGTGTTCAAACTTCATAAGTTGATCTGAGAAAGACTCGGTAACATAAATAACAAGAGGTTTTAGATTTTCCTGCACAAGAAGAAATCCAATGAGTAAGCTACAATTCATAGTTATTCCGAGAAGTTTTGAAAAATGTACCTTCCGTATGTGTTCCAACAGTTCGAGTACTCCGGATTGTAGCATGTTATATCTATCCCCATTTTCCACAAAGGCATCAATTATTGGTTTCAACAAGTTAAACTTGACAACATGGCGAATAAGATGTTCATCCTAGAAAGAAAATACCAAGTGGTATTAAAATAGATACTTGACTCACTACACAAGATAGTACAGTTTGACACACAGCCCACTGCCCCATTTTATACATAATAAAGGTAAAATGCAAACCTTGAGAACAATTATTTCATGTCCGTGGATTGCAAACATGTGATGACAGTATGACACATAATATGTACTCCCTCCGTTCCGAATTACTTGTCTTAGATTTGTCTAGATACAGAGGTATCTAGCACTAAAATGAGTCTAGATACATCCGTATAGACAAGTAATTCGGAACGGAGGGAGTAGTAAAAGGTGAAGCACACCCAGTCACTATAATCTTTGCTGGACAAGTCAGATGTATGATGCAACAAGCAGCAATACAAATTGCTTAAGGAACCAAACAGAAGTAGTTGAACTACTAGATCAAAAGATCCCGCTATGCCACAGATATATCAAAAGTTTGTAAACTTAAGGGAACTTCCAATTTACCAATAGTTGCTGCCGTCAACAACCCAAGTAACACAAAAGGAAATCGAGAAAAAACTTCGTTACCCACATTTCTGGATATAATAGTGCGCATAAACCTGACAGCTGCAACAACCAAAAACTTCTCGCTTCGTCGAGTCATGGTAAGGATTTTCTCTATCGCATTGTTCATAAGGAAGTTGCACCTACAAGATTATACTCATTTAGCAGGTGTGCGATAAGTGAACAGCAGCAGTATGTTGTTGAAATAAAGTTGGATGGGGCATTACTTAATTCTATAGGGATGATGGACTACACAGAAGCATAATAGTTCGCAGACATTTAACAGAATTTCTGGCTTGATACGATGCACTTCAGTGTTTCCACCAACGAGAGCTGAGTTAGGTGATGTTCGGGTAGCACTCCTCGAAGGACAAGAGGATGCTATTACATCAACCAAATAGTCAAGGTGCCTTTCATAGAAAATCTCAATAATTACGTCTCTCTGCACCAAGGGGAAAGAAGAGTAAGTACCACCAACTGAGCCTAGTTAAAAACAGGTACAGATTTTGGATATCTTGGAGCCGACATCAAGGCGAGCAGATGCAGAAGAATGACAGCAAACTACATCTAAAAAGAACTGAACATAACAACAAAGATGTAAAGCATCAACTTCAGATAACATAGAAACTTGAGGGACACTTCAGACGAAAGTCACTGCCTCAGAACATTGGCAAGTGGTGATGATCGTACAAGAAATATGCTGTCTGTAGATAAACTTTTCTACTTCAGATGAGAATCTTTAAGTGAAATTTGAGGGGTAAAGATAGCATACAACTTCTTAAACCTATTTTGGCCAAAAAAGTAACTTACATGTGCTCCAGACATAGTGAAAGAATCCATTAATATACGGAGGATTTCCAGAAATTGGCAGTGCATTTGCTCACCAAAGTCAGTTACCATTCCTTTAACCTGAAATTTAGTGATTAGCCTTTAAAGTGTGAAGTAAAACATATATTCTAGAAAAGATAGCGATGTGGTTAAACTGTCGATGATAAAAAAAATGCTAATATGATCAAATCACAAAGATGTTTGGTGAATTTTCTGGAACAAAAACAAGATCCGTACTTACAATGGTATATTGGACATGCATACCTGATCTAAAGCCTATTCTTTAAACAATATCAATTTACACCCTTTAAGTATCGCCTAAACCTATTAATTCACCCTCGAATTCAAAACCATTTAGTCTACACCCTCGGACTTCAAAGAAATACCCCCTTAGCCTGAAATCACTGGTTTCAACTGATGGTATCAGAAGTAGCAAAATTGTCGGCTTGGTAATCTGGGAGCTGAGATGATAAGTTTCTTATTTAACTTTTCACCATTGTTGATAAGGTCATAAACACCCCGAGCATATTAATTACTGCATACAGTACTGCAGACCTCAAAGTAACTGCAACTTACCAAAAGTCCAAGAAGAGAATTTCCTTCTTGCTGGACAATATATGACCTCAATAGGTTAGGGTCCTGATTAAGAAAAAGAATAACGATATCCGTCCTGCAATTGTCAAATGAAATGCAAAGAGTTTAGAAGAGAAAAGGCTGCATCAACAATGAGAGGGTGATTCGGCGCTTCATAAGTACCCAGCCGAAACAATTTTTCTGTCTTGACTCTGCAACACATCAGATACAATTTCAAATACACCTTCACCTGAAAGATCCCTGAAGAAAATAAATAGTTAGCTAATAAATTTATAGCAGCAAGTCCTACAGTTCAATAAAAGTTTGCAGGAAGCAACATTTTGAGAAGAGAAAAAAGCAGCAGCTTCATCCTTCAAAATTGATTAGAGGAATGGATAGGTCTGTGCACTCTATTATAGAGAATGGCCGCGCATGCACAGAGAACATTACAAAACATCTCAAAAACACGGATACGCTAGGCAAGTAACGAATCTGTATCCGGTAAGGGTGCTCTTCCGATATATCCTATGTGTATCCGACATTTAAACAACAAAAATAACTGTTTAGTACTGATGCACGATGCATACTCCCAGAATCAACTCTGTTACAGCCCAGCCCAGCTATCTTCCAACCCTAGGCCCGATACCTCTCAGTTAATCCATTCCGTCCCAGCCCTCCCGACCTAGCTGGCGGCTCATCCAGCGGTGGCAATGGTAGGGGCAATGGTGGCAGGCCGGCGGCGTGCACCTGTAGTGCTGCGCTTCTACTTCCTCACCGTCTCACGCAGCAGCCAGGTAAGCTTCAGTGCTCCTTCAGTAGCTGCTCACCGGCTTCCTTGCCTCCCCCTCTTAAGCAGCAGCAAGGTAAGCTGCTCGCACGCTCTTTACCTCCCACTCTATTTTGAGCAGCAGCAAGGCAATCTTCCTCCCTGCCCACCCTCACCCCCCTCTCATCTAGAGTTCTTGCCCAGGACGTAATAGCTGTGAAAATGGATTGGAAGCAATGTTTTTAAGGCGGCGATTCAAGATAAGGCGCTGGGTGGGGGTGGGGGGCACCTCACCTTTTAAGCACTTAAAGCGTAAGGCGAGGCGACGCCTTAGACACATACATATATAATATGGCAGCCAATTAGGAGATTTAACAGCTACCATTAATAAGAGTAGTAAATCTTTCCTCTCTAAATCTGGCCAGAACCCATACTTCCAAGCTGGATCATTGCATGTAGCTCTTCTCCTAAGATCATTCCGATAGATCCTAAGCATTACCAGCCACAGGATCCATCAGAGCAGGCACACTTGGCTACTGCAGCGACACTAGGAGAAGGGTCAATCGGCCGCCAGAGAAAAAAGAGAAGAGCCAACAAGTAGAGCAACCGAAGCAGATCTGGGAGGAAACAGATGCGGAGACGAGAGAAAACAGAGGCAGGGAGCCTCCCTCCCTCCCTCCCTCCCTCCCTCCCCTCCTTCCCTCCCTCCCATAAGGGCAGACGACTTGGATGCCCTAGCGACTAAGGCGGACGCCTTCCTCTGCTGTCTAAGTCAAGCTCGACGCTTTGCTACCTGGGAGTGCCCTGACGCCTAAGTGTACCAAATTACAAGATATTGTTTAGCAAATCTGAAGCTAAAAGGCAGCAAAGTAAAGCATTGGGATGCCAAAGAGTGCATAGAATGGCACCACCACCTCAGGCATACCAGTATCATATGTTCTTTTTTTTAAAGGCAGTATCATATGTTCTATTGCAAAAGACAGGATAAGAGGGTTAAAACTTCAGACATCAAAGCAGCGGCGGATGTCTTGTTTATAAGCACATCTTACTCAAGCAAAGTCACACAGTTGTCAAAGATCCAGTACTGTTGCATGATGCACTATGTTTACAGGTACAGCCTATATGCATAAGTAACACAATAAACATTTATCTTAACTAGGCAAGTTAAGACAAATACTACGGCACAAGGACAGAGTGCCCTCCCCATTTGAGTACAGTTAAAAACGACCGAATTCATAAGCAATGTGACATTAGTCTGTCTAATCCCATCCACTCCTCCATTCATCCTCTAACCTCTTAGTTTCCTCCCAATCCCCTACTGATGTGCAAGTCCAGATATCCTCCTGTGCAGTAGTACTGATCATATACAGTACATCAGAAATTTTTACAGTGGCATGCAATGAGCAGGTGCAGTGTGCTCATTGAATTGAAAACCAGAAGCTTGCGAAGAACTTAACCAGGGACTCGGCTACGTATGATATTGGCATAACTATCCTCTGGTTTGAGCTGCGTACAGCAAACCACAGAGTGAAACAAGAGTTTTAGTTAATAGCCATGCATCACAGTTTGCATATTTGAAATTTTGGCACGTCTGGAGTTTGTGTTGTGTTATTATGGCTTGTGTGGTCTAGCTAGAGGGCATAGGACGAAAAAGAAGAAAACAAGTATATACCGAAACAGTCGTAGTTGTTGTACAAGCGGCAAACTCTTACTAAGAGTGCAGAACTCATGCAAGAACAGGACCTGCAAGCACCAGAAACACCATTGTCAGACGCGGAGCATTAATAACTTCTCCACATTCCAGTAACTGCAACAGCTATATGCATGTAAAAGCAATTATCATCTGGATCATCTCAACCTGAAAACAGAACAGAACGCAAATGATGTAGTTCTTTAAAATGGCATTGAGCTGAGCCCCAGACCACATATTAAACCACACATCACAGTGCATCTATCTGAATTTCTCTAAATACTACGCAGGACACAGAAACTCCAACATCCTGCAGAAAATGAAATAGTCTAGATGACTATCAAATTTAACAAACTGCCAACTAAGCTCCCACTGTTGAGAAAAATCACCAATGCATC
The DNA here is from genome assembly GCF_018294505.1 of Triticum aestivum. Taxonomy (NCBI): domain Eukaryota; kingdom Viridiplantae; phylum Streptophyta; class Magnoliopsida; order Poales; family Poaceae; genus Triticum; species Triticum aestivum. The sequence goes on from NC_057800.1 coordinate 320,850,036, forward strand.
AACGAAGCTCACAACAACAGATTTTGGTCCTTCATAATCACGTGCACCGCTAAATATGATATTCCTCTAACTCACGGAGAAAATCGTATCAGTCAGCTACATTTTACAGTGCCCAAACTAAATTCCTTTGTAGCAATGACACAATGTGAAGGAATTGATAATAATCTCTATCAATAAACAGATTTGATAATGAAAAGGATACTTAATGGGATCAAGCCATAAACTCGTCTAACAAAAGATAAGAAGAATGTCTCACCAATTCTCTTTTCGATTCCATAGAAATATTTGGTGATCTCATCCTAGAGAATAAGTCTTGGATAAAGCAAGCATCATCCTTCAGTAAGGAGATAACCTACAGACAGATTATTCACTTGTATGTGACAAAGAATAAAGAAATTGATGAGGACACGTCAACACTAGGTCAAGGCTGAAATACTAACAGCAGCATTGTTCGTGTGTATCATCGTGTTAAGACTAGCCAGAGTGGCATCATCTAATATTCGGGGTAATATAACATCCTGCAGATGCCAAAATGAGCACAATTTTAAACGCGCAAAGCAAAGCAGTATCAAGTCTCCACAAAATTCCATCATGTAACAAATCAAGTGAGAAATGTGACTGACCTTTAGATACCCTATTCTGTACGTTTGATGTATCCTTGAAACCACAGAAATATTTTTAATAGGTATGGCCTGTAGAAAGAAAAAGCTTTTACTAAATATTTATTATTCAAGATCGTAAGGAGTATAAAGATCAACACACCTCTTTGAAAACTACATGATCCTTCAGAAAAATGCGATGCTTTTGCACTTTAGCAACCTCTGGATCATCTGTACAAATTATTAAATTCACTAAAATTAGTAGAAAAAATTGAAGCAGCCTCACAGGCTATCAATCAAAACCAATCGTATATAATTTCAAGATATGTAGAGGTTATGTGTTAAGAGTACGTAATGGGACTAATGGGCCCGGGCTGGCGGTATAGCCCGTTAGTCTTAGGGTTAATTAGAGATAAGGGTCGCTTGCTTAGGGGTCAAGTAAGCCTTGCTGGGGAGTCAAGTAAACCTCTCTATATAAGGGGAGAAGATGTATCAATCTAATCAAGCAAGAATTAAGAAGGAAATCCCTTCCCTCTTGCCCGGCCGTGGGCAAAAAGGCCCCCGGCCGGCCCTCTCACGCCCTCCTTCTAGCAGCGCCATAACAATTTGGTATCAGCTTTCCCGGATTCGATCATGTCCAGCCCTCCACCGAGTTCTTCCCACCCGCCGCCGCCGCACACCTACCCGCCGCCACCAGCGTCTTCATCGGCGCTGCTGCCCCACACAGCAGGCGCGCCGACATTGGGCGTGCTGGAATCCTCGGGGGCGATTGCACCCTCTGCCCCGGCGCCGTCCGCCCTCGTCCTCACCCCGGAGCAGATGACAGCTGCAATCCTGGAATTACGGCAGGCCGTGGCGGGCATCAGGGCCTTCCTCGTCGAGCCCTATGCGCCCCAGCTGCATCCCCAGCAGCCACCTCCTCCGCCGCCACACCAACAGCAGCTACCCCCGCCGCCGCCGCCACCCTCGGACGTGACCACGGCGCCGGTCATCTCGTACCAGTATGGGATGCCCTACGACGGGACTGCGACGACCTCGTTCCCATCAGCGCCGCCGCCGTCCCAAGGCGTCCCCATCCAGCAGATCAAGTTTCCGCCGTCGCCGTCACCGCTTCCGGCTTGGATCGCTACCCGCCACGTGTCGGCGGCGGTGAGGCTGCAGGCTGCTGCGTGCGGCCTCCTAGCGCGTCGGCGTGTGCGGGAGATGTGTGGTCTGCAGCTGCCGCTCCTCCCAGTTGCGCTTCGCTGCGCAAAGGACCTCGATCTCGTCCGCTGCGTCGGGGATCTTGGGCATGCGGTTTTCCCCGCGGGCGGCGGGCATGCGGTTTTCCCCACGGACAGCGACCTCAAAGTCTGCGACATCGGCGGTTGGGGGCGCACCCCTCCTCGCCATTCTCCATCGAAAGCCCTCCACTCTTCTCTGTGCGGTGCAGACCAACAGTCGTCCGGCGGGGAGAAGGCATGGCGTCACTGACAGGAGCGCACCGCGTAGCACCACTGCATTCCGCCGCCAGCCGCCGCGAGGGCGCCTCTGCTGGTCGCTCTTGCGACCACTTCCAGGTGGCCATACACATGCACTCCTTTTGTCCAGATGGTGTCCATGGGATCCAGGTGGCTGTACACGTGCACGTCCGACGTGCGGATGGTGTCCACTTTATGTTCAGGGGTCCAAAATAAAGTGTCCCAGTCCATTTCAGGTTGAGAGTAATAAAACAAGCCGAGATGTAAAAGGCTTGTTTTTAGGTGTTAGGTTTGTGTTGCGTCGAGTCATGGTTATAAGTTGGTTAGGTTGCAGCTCGAGGACAAGCTGCATGTCCAGGTGGGGTGTAGTGTTAGAGTACGTAATGGGCCTAATGGGACTGGGCTGGCGGTATAGCCCGTTAGTCTTAGGGTTAATTAGAGATAAGGGTCGCTTGCTTAGGGGTCAAGTAAGCCTTGCTGGGGAGTCAAGTAAACCTCTCTATATAAGGGGAGAAGATGTATCAATCTAATCAAGCAAGAATTAAGAAGGAAATCCCTTCCCTCTTGCCCGGCCGTGGGCAAAAAGGCCCCCGGCCGGCCCTCTCGCGCCCTCCTTCTAGCAGCGCCATAACATTATGGGAGAAACAGGAAGAAACAAAGGACTGGAGGAGAAATCATACATTCAAGGGCGCCTATGATGTCAAGAATAAACTCATCAGAGAATATCTTATCAAAGATCGATGGGCTGTTCAGCAATACTGCAGAATGAAAATGACAATAAATAACAGTCCAAAATATTCTACCGAACGCATTCCAATACTGATATGTACTTACTGATTCCCCTGACTAATTTGAATATCATGTGGAGATCATCTAAATTCTCTAAATCCTCACACATTCTAAAAATATCCAGCAGCTTGGGGAAAAAATCACGCTGAAACAATGAGAATTTGTAACTTGATTAGTGTAAGACTTCATGTTGGACTGCGAATAATCATATCCAAGAAAGAGAGAATGAATTATCATTTTCACGCATCTCATAATGTTTCTTCTACATTTTATGTTCTGAATTCTGATACATTTCAGGCTAATGTTATTGACGTAGACGGATAACAATCAATGTCAGCAATAAGGAAGCATGGATTAGTTATTAACCAATCCTTATTAAGACATGTAAGGTAGCTAAGTAGCAAAAAGTCATTCCACCATCATGGAGCATTATGAATCCATGATGGCGCAACTGAAGGTAACATCTTAAATTACCCAGTAGATCAGCATTGCATTTTCTATCTAACTGATGTCCAACAAAGTTATCTTGTGAAAACAAATCAGAAAGAAGACTCTCAAGCAAACATCTGTGTATAAATGGAATAAAGCGGATCCAAAACACCAGTTCCTACATCAAAATATTGATTAGACGATAAATCAGAAAGTCTCTCGGGATCTACTGTGCAAGAATCATCTGCAGAACAGATCATCATACAAATTATTCTGAAAGAACTTCAAGTGAAATCATTTCATTTTAAATCTCAAACACGGTCACTTCCATTGGTAGACACCTAACAACAAATGGAGCAAATGAGGGCATACCAAAAAAAACTGCTACAATTGCGCCAAAAGTGCTCTTTAAACAGGTAAAGCAGTGTAGTTGCTATGTAAAATAAATGCCGGGCACAGCACAAAGAGGTCTCCTAAACAAATAGGTCATGTAACACAAAAAGAGGTGATTTCAATTTTCATTTTAATCAACCCAAGAAGGGAGCAGACTAATCACTAATCCCTTTATAGGATTTTCTCACAGCAGGTGGGCTTCCCAACCCCACAATTCTTCTGAGGGAGCAAAGATGAGTTTCGCGTTAATGATTAAATGAAATGTTTGTTCTACCAAGAAAATTGGTACACTAGCTAATGACAGCAAAAATATATGGTACATGGGACCATGCCACACCCAAAGACTAGATACTTACATCTTGTGTTATCAACTCGGCCACACGCATTTGATCTGTAATGCCACCCTCCAATATAGTCTGCAGATTTTCATCAGCGGTATTGTAACAGTATAATAGACCTTTTTTGCAGCAGAAAGTACAGGTCATACAAGAGCCTAACCGTAAATCATTAGATAGATTAATATAACGACGGTAGTATCATTAGTGTTATCAAAAATGTCTTCAATAAGCAGGCAAACTGTCCTGCTCTCAGTTATGGTACATATCAACAATACTGACGGCAAACATCAACAATTAGATCTGAAGATAAGGAAATAAATCTTTGGCCCCCGCATTAGTGGATGACTCAATAAGCCAGAACAACAAGCAAATGCTTCGAGATTTGAAGACTAGACATGTATATTCATCAAATATGAACTTTAAAAACATGATCAGGCAAAGAACTATCCCCCACGATACAAGATAAGCACTCAAGTTACTACTGTCACAATAAACTGTTGAAAAGTGAATGTGAAGTATTAAAACCCGGAAAAAGGGGAATAAATGTTGCTTTGCACATGATAGATGAAACTGATAACAATAGTTTTATATGAGAAGAGTACAGAATAAAGTTGACCTTCAAAATCAAAGGAAGATTGGACAAATCAACAGGTGGAAGTTCCCTCAGTTCACCGTTAACAGAGCGAAAGGACTCATCTGCAAGGAAATCCAGAGTTAGAAACACACTGCTATCTGGGGAACACCAGGTGCAAAGCTACACAGCAAGGTCTGCCACAGCATGTTCGTCAGCAACGGTCAGGATACAGGGTGAACTTTCAATGTATAATAGTGTGGCGAACAGAAATCGAGAAGAAACCAGGGAAACAAAAGGTCCGCAGCGAATGTGGACCGATAAGACAGTAGGATGGCTCTAGCTCTCAAGCTTTAGTGGATTCTCAGTGATCACACTTCAGGAATTGACAGTGGAGAGCTATGACTGTAAATATTGGGAATTTTGACACAAGAAAACTGGGATGGGGGCTTTCCTGTAATCCGACCCAGTCTCTTCAGATAGGGAATTTGAACCCAAACCCTTCAATCTGAGAGGAGCTAGCCAGGTAAGTGTGCATCCGGACGAGTTCTTACAGGGGGGTTAATTTTCATTTATGCCCTTGATGTCTCGAGCACATGCTATACTCACATGCACCCCGGGGTATTTAAGGACATAGTGTGTCAAGTGTATTTCCACCTTTGACTGCATTGACAATACCATAAATGCTATGGTTACAGGTACAAGTACAACGCGGCGATACATGAAATAAATTTTAGGGCTTCCAATCATATGTGAGCAAGTTCTCCAAATATTTAATAAGAGCAATATTTACAGTGTAACACATATATAGCAAAATGGATCTACCATGTGAATGCAATACTCTAGAGGCTTCTAGATGTTCCGAAGCTGGACGAGGACCAACTTCAAGACCTGCAGGACATTAAAGTAAAACAGTGTAGGAATGATATGAACGACAGCAAGCTTTAAGCAACTCACCGCCAAGGTTACTAAACTGAAGGTTTCTCTGAATATCACAGATGTTGTCCCTGCAGAGACTCACCAGGAATACAAAATAAGACATCAATAAGGAATAATTAAAGAAAAGTGATAGTTACACTAGGGTTCCTTTTCTTGAACTACCATATGTAGGAGCACCCTGCAGCCTCCTGAAAGCTCAATGCTAATTCTGTTGCTGCTTCTGGATCCCTCCATGAGATGATTGTTTCTAATATAAAATTTAAAAAAAAAAAGCATAGCACGTCATGTAACGATATAAATGGTTAGCTCAAAACAGATAAGGAGTGCAATCGTTCACCTTCTTGCTTTCTGTAGATATCTTCAGATGTAATATTGTGGACAAGCAGTGTTTCGTTGTCTTCTTCATCCAAAACAGTCAAACCAGGTTCTTTTGAACCCTGGAATCAACCCGCAGTTGACCCAGTTAACATTAAAAAAATGGAAGCCTACAAACTGGATATTAACAGAACAACATGGACGTATTAACAGAACAACATGGTGCCATACAGCAGGACAATGCATGACTGAGCTTACAAATTGGAAGCCTACAAACTGGATACTCATGACTAAGCTTCCTGATGGCATATTAACAGAACAACATGGTGCCATACAGCAGGACAATGCATCTACACTATATTGACCACGGCTTACTGTTCGATAAATCACCGCCACTAGATGTGTTAACAGCATACTCCCATTCAGGTTTATAAGTCCCATACACAAAGGAAGACTGGCCATTAATTTGATCAACAAAATATGAGTTCTATGCCACAAAAGTTATACCGCTTGGAACTTCTTTTGAATATGAATCAAATAATATACTTTTTGTAGCATATTGGTAATATTTTGTTGATCAATTTTTTTAATAAATATGAGCCTTATAAAACCAAACAGAGACAGTACCAGGTAACTATAAGTCTATAACATAGACCCAATTTGTTGTGCTAGACAAAACGGCTCACCGGTAGCTGTGTGAGTTTATTCATATAGTTTAAATGACATTGGAAACCATGTAAAACCAAGGAAGGAGTGCTAGCAGCTCTTGGTTAATCCTTTCGGGAAGCAAGGATTGGAGCCACAATAAGCTGCTCAGTCACATTCTTAGGCTTTGCAAATATTGGATGAAAAATCAAAAGTACAACAGACAAACTAAATTTACCCGGCAACAAAAAAAAATAGATAGTGAACAAAGTATCAATTTAACTGAATAGAACCATATATAAGACAAAGTTTTCATGCATACTTGATCCATACCTTAAGGTAGTTGAAAGCAACATACTGGCTCATACCTCGATGTAGTCAACAGCAACGTGCCCTGTCCCCTGATCATCCCATTTGCCTCCATCCCTCAAACGGTACACTTTCACACGCTGGAACAATTACAAGATGTTGATACCATATTTTTTATATAATGTGACAATAATATACATTGAAACGGAAAAGATACTGCCCGTAAAATGTACTGTTTGAGGGATGGAGGCTTTTTGCCGTATCCACGAGTTAAAGCACATTTGCTTAAAGTATCCATGAGGAGATATCACTCGTTTGGTTTGATGGTGAAGAAGGTCGGCGATAGCCAGATACCTGGGAATATTCCTTCAAAAGCTGGATCAGTCGAGCCGCGAAATTTTGGTGGATGGCGCAACCACCCACGCTGCGGTGACTCAGACCCCACAAAATGTTTTCATTTCTGTTCTCACCCCTCGCAAACAGAACACCCTCTCCACAATTTCCTTTCTCTCCTCACGGACAAGGCAACGGCAGCGGGTACGATTTGGATCGACGGCGACGCATTTGAGCAATGGCGGCGGCGCGGTCAAGGTGCATCTGCTTTCTCCTCTCTTTCCCCTTCCTGAGCTCTACGCATGTGAGCAAGGACGGCTAGGAGATGGCAAGCTGCGGCGCGGGGAATGGCAGGGCTGGCGGCGTGTGCTGTGCCTGTAGGCCGACACTGACCAGTGGATGGTACGACAAGGCCAACGACGCATTTTCCCTGCCTGGTAAGGCCCACCTCCAGTGCAACCTAGCAAGAGCTTCATGGCCGACGGTGTACGGCAGCGGTAGGTCTACGGCCTCAGGCGAGCAAGGTCCGGTGGTGCACATCAAGTTGCGTCTAGAGTAGGTCCGGTGGTGTGCGGACGCCTGGGCAATTGCCTCCACACCTCCGGCGACCCCTAGTTCATGGAGCAGGTCGAGGCTGACCTGAAGATGACATTCTTCCGAGTAGCATATTTGCATCTGGCTGTGACATTAGCAAAGACCATCTTTGAACTGGCCATTGAATACATCTTCGAATCTGCTAACGTATGCCTGCCATTGAATACATCTTCTAATCTGCTGACATATGCCTTGTATGATGTAGCTGTGACAGTATTTTTGTTAGATTGAGTTGTACTCATAGATATGTTTGAACCATGGAGTTACAAATCCCATGCATTTTTTGGATGGTGGTGTTGACCTATTCCATGATACATTTTGTATAACTAGTTGAGGGTAATCTTACCCTCTCATAGCAAAGAGGTCATCACAACAAGATATTCATCTCTCACCCTTCTAACTTCTAACCAAACATAAAATTGACTACCCCTAACAACCTCTCAATTTACAACCAAACACAATAAAGATGATACTCCCAACCACATAGTCAGGGATATCCTCAGCCAAGCCAACCTTATTCACGAACCACATGGATAGCTGGTATACTTTGCAGGTATTTGAGCTTCAGATATGGGAAAAAATAAAAAGTAAAGTAGACCTTGGTGTCAATTTTCCAACATTACCAGCTTTTCTCTTGCAAGATTCCTTGTTCATTGATGAGAGTATGCATATCATTCAGCAAAGGCATAGTATGAGGTAATAAGATAAATGTCCCTTAAAGTTGTATAGAGTTACCTATACTGTGCATACTTCCATTCTAGGAAGTAGGAAATAAGATACCCTACTACAACCTACCCAATCTCCCTCACATAACCAGTGACAACAATGATTTCAAAGGCAACGCTTCATCCAGTGCTTAGTTGAGATAATTCCTCAAGCAAACAATGATGATCCTCAAAATTGACTTACAAATATTCAGACCATCGTAAATGTTTGCCATGTAATAAATCAAATATGAACGTCCCAGAACCTAGTGGAGACGCACTTCTCCAGAACCTTCTAATTTCATGCAATTTGCATCTATGGTGATGGTTAGGCCAGTGATTATGTATGGCCTTGTTTTTAGTCTAGGATACAAACAGAAAGGAGTGACTGTGTGTTGCATTGTTTTCAGTCTCAGATACCAACAGTAGATAATGAATAAACCTCTTTGTTTAAAGATGCAAATTCTTTCTGCCGGGGAGTCAGATTAGGACAATTACACGAGGCCCAAACTTCTCTCTTAGCAGCACCAATTTCACTGGAAGAACGTCAGGCAGAGTAACTCTACAGTTAAGCATATGTAGTTAGTTCAGCACACATAGCAGACTGTGAACCGAGCAAAATACAATGCCTCCATTCCCTCGTCATCGTAATCACCTGAGTAACTTCCCTTCCGCGTTAGGGATAAAGTGACCCAGCCCTGGATAGAACACAAAACTGCCCGATGCTAAAGCATTAAACTTGGATCTAGGGCACGTGCTGCTTCAATGAACTTCCTGCCTCCCCTATCCATCCGCATGACGTATTCAAGCAACAGCGAGTTAATCGCAACACGCAACCACGCGCACCCAGGTTAGGCTAACAACCAGCCGCTAAGTGGATCTACACATCTAGTTAACCAGCGATAGAAGCTTCGAGGACCCTGTATGGCAACCGAGAAGTCCGGAGACCTCACCTGCATGTTGCTGCTGTGCGCTACCGCCGCCGCCGAAGCCGAAGCCTCCCGCTGCTCCCCCATCGCGCCGCAGTTCCCTCCGTCGCCTTCCGGGGCCGCCACAGAGATAGAGGGAGCCTCCCTGCCGCCTAGGGGGACGAAGGAGCCTCTTGCCGCCGGGTCGCTTCGTCAGCGGGTCGAGGACGCAGGCTGCGAAACCCTAACCACCATCGACGAGCTGCCTCAAGGCCTTTCTTCGCCCTCGCTTCTCGCGGCCTTGAGGCGTCGCCTTTCCCCTTTTGCCCCCTCTCGTTTTCGCGAATATTTTGTGTTCGTTTGCTTACCGACCCCCGCAATAGACAAAGAATTGGGTGTTGGTGTTCTAAAAAAAATGCTCCTCGAGTAAGTTAGGCTAGCTATAATGGGATAACATAAGCGGTATCATACACTTGTGACTCTATGTGACAGAGAATTAGAGAAGAGAAAGGGGATTATAGTAACATAGGTAGATAACGTATCTTTATAAATATTAATGCTACTATGTGTCATACATGGCAATAAATGAGACCATCTATGATACTAATATATGATACTATACATTATGGATGTAATATCATACACTAATATCATATGCATGATACTAGTATATGATACTCTTCACTATAATCAGCCTTAAATCGTTAAATGCTCACTTGAAATTACTAGGGTCACTCCCACCTCCTTGAGTGATGGCAAAGTGGCGGAGTGTATATACCACATGGTATGTGTAGCTAGCAATTTCATATTTGAATTTGAGTCATGATACTTTATGGCATCTCCAACGAACCCTCAAAACGTCTGCACATGATCCCGACTCCGGAAGTCATCCAATACAAGCTTGTATCGGTCCGCTGAACGGTCCGGACCATGTTTTTCCCGCAAATTGGAACCAAACATGGAAGCTTTGCGGGAGTCCGAACACAAGACACGTGTAACATCCCAAATTTTCAATTTGGAATGTTATACACTAGATCATCAATGCATATCATATTTTATTTGCTTTTGGCCTGATTCAAAAATTCTATGCAACTCAAGGACCCACGGAGAGAGTTGGGGATTTCGTTATTTTCATATTTGGGTTCTCTCAGATTTTGAAAATAGGATCATTTGATTTTATTTATTTTATCTTTAATTATTTCTATAATAAAAATATGAGAGAGGAAATAAAATGACTTTCCCAAAATAAAGAAATATTGAAGGTTTAATAAAAAATCAAGTAAGATTTTATTTCAGATTTTCTCGCTATTTTATTTGAATTTAGGAAAAATTGCACGATTTCAAAACTGCATTTTAGGGCTAAGAAAATGGTCACCCTGTTCTAAATTTTTTAATTAGATGATGAAAATTTGTTTTGGCATTTTTAGATTTTATTTATTTTTCTAGGATTTTCTTAGTTCAACGGGATTATTTATAAAAAAAACTCCCGCGTGCCCGACTGGGCCGAAGGCCCAGCCGAGCCGGCCCAGCCGTCGCCGTCTCCCGCACCGGATCGGGACCGGAGTCTCGATCGCCGCCGTCGCCCGAGTCCGGGAGGAGCACGCCTCCCGAGGCGCCCCTCTCCTAAGCCAGGACGCCCCCCTCCTTTTATAGCCGCCGCCACCCAGCCTCGCCTCACCCCACCCCGCCACCTCGCCAGCCCCGCCGACGCAATCGCTCGCCGTCGCAGCCGCCGCTTGACGCGCCTGCCCGCCGACGCCTGAAGCCCCGCCGGAGCCGCCGGACTTCGCCGGAGCCCCGACGAGGTAGCCGCCCGCCGCCTCCCCGGTTTTTTAAGAAAAACCGATTCGGTTTTTTTAGAAAACCCTAGGTTTTATTTTTTTTCTAGATCGGTTTATCGGTTCTTTTATTTAGCGAGCATTCGCTCGTTCATTCGTTTTAACGAACGCGTTCACCGCTTAGTTTCGGATAACGAGCGTTCATTCGTTAATCTGCTCGTTAGTTTTTCTTTTTCTTGAGTTTTTCCGCGATTATTTTCTATCGCGATTTCTGATCCGATTTTTGTTCTAGTTTATCTTTTCGCTCGTTTATCGAAATCAGGCGATTCAAGCGCCTGGAGTTTCGTCTCGAAACCCTCTTTCCGTTTAACCAACTCAAACAAGTTTTTGCATCTGTAAAATTTGACCTAGATCCAGATTAGTAAACGAAGCTTGTTTCTTTCGTCGTCTGACTTTCGTTGCTTCGTTTGATTTGAGTTTTTTTGAAACCGGAGTTCTTAAGTTGAACTTTCTGGTTAGATTTCTTATTTGAGTTTTACCCGTGCATTAGATGAGTACTTATTGTGTGCTTGTTTGTTTGCGATAGAGTATCCGGAGTGCGCCGCTTGCTACTTTGAATCTCTAGGTATCGCGGATCATCAGCAAGGCAGGTAACACTTCGATCATACCTCTTTACTACCCAGTTTTTATTGCATTAGATCGATCCTCAAACAATTGCATGATTAGGATCTAATTAAAATGTGGGTTTTGGGAAGTAGATGAGGTAGTACATATTACCTGTTTTATTATCAAACCCTTGGGAGTTACTCTACGTTTGCTTATTATGCCATGCTATGCTAGTAGACGTGGATTGGGTGAGTGTATCCATGACAGATATGAGATTGTTAATTAATGGTTTATTTAAGATGGCAACTTTAATACACATCTGGGTGGATTGAGGCACCTGGGTATTCCAGCGATTGCCTGTTTTTCTTTATGGACCGCCACCCAGGCTTAAAGGAATCATGAGATTATTCATGCTAGAAACTTCCGTGTGCAGCCACAAGCTACTATGGGCTCTAGCATAGTTGATTAAGTCGTGCGAACTCTTACAGTGGTAGACTAGCATCGTAAGGTGCTAGCGCTTCTGAAAGACTATGTCTCGGTCATCCGTTTCTCAAACACCATGTAGTACAAGAATCCCAACGGAGGAGATCGAGTCTTGTGGGGAAAGGTGCGCAAACCTCTGCAGAGTGTATAAACTAATCATGATTACCCGTGTCCCCGGTTATGAACGTTTTGAGTATCTAGTATTTGGATTATCATGTGAATCTCATCATGTTACTTTAATTAATTTTGTTGGGTTTTAATGATGATGTTTAATTAGGATTGAGAGGATGTCTATCTTCTCAATGTTTAACAACCACCATGATAGTTAAATAAAATTTATTCCTTTGCAGTAGGGAAAAACTGGCTTTACGCAAAATTGTAACCATAGAGCTTTTCACCAGCCATATATGCATGTAGTATAGCCTATTCTGTTCACTACTCTCTATGTGTTACATTGCCAGCATATTCCATGTGTTGGCCCGTTTTTGGGCTGCAATATTCATGTTGCAGACTTTTTAGACGACGAGTAAGGTGCCTTTAGGCCGTGGTTCTATACTCAGTGATGCCGTTGGAGTTGATGGACTCACTTATCTTCCAAGCCTTCCGCTGTTATCGTTATTAGATGGCCTTAAGCCATATTTATTGTAATAAGTTCTCTTTTGAGACATTCGACATAATAAGTGTGTGATTGCTACCCTGTTATAAATCCTTCAAGTACTGTGCATGTCAGCATTACTGATCCAGGGATGACACTAAAGCACAGAGATCGGACTGTTTGAGGTCTGGTCGCTACAAGATGGTATTCGAGCACACGCTGACTGTAGGGCACGACCACTAAGCTAAAAGCCCTAGATCACTACTCACTCTTCTCATTTCTGACTCCTCATCTTTTCTACTCTTTTAGGATGGCGGATGCAAGGAACAAGTTCACGCAACCGGATGAAGATACACCCTTTGAACGTCACTTGAAGGAAGTCACTAGATACCTGAACATCGGAGTACCAAGCTTCACCGGGACCTACAACACCACTTTACCTGAAGAGGAACGCTGGATGATTCAAGTTTAAGTTTCAGGAAGGACGTTCATGCCTGTCACTGAGCCCATAGAGTTTTCCTTTGATGCACCAGCCTGGAGTCTAGGAAAGAGCATGGCAGCCCACATCACTATGGGGCACATTGGAGAAGTTTACCACAAGGATCTCAAGGATACTATCTACCAGATTTGTGGGCGCCGAGATGAGCAATGGGAGATGACCAGCACCAGGAAGGATAGATCAATTGCAGCTTTCATCCAGGAGTTAAACCAGCACATTCGACGCCAGGAGAACCAGATGTGCACAGGCATGATAGACCTGAAGAAGGCCATGACCAAGATCACGGAGCTGGAGGAAGAACTCAAGTCTACACGCGATGGATATGAGGAGGAAATAGCAACACTAGTGGAGAAGAATGATGATCTGAAGAAGAAGCTAAAAGTGTTCATGGGATTTCCCGCAACTAGAGGAGAAGATGATTGCACTTGTCCAGAGAACTACATCATCATCGACGACACCGACTCAGACCCAGACGGTAGCGATGATGACTATGTTGATGAAGCTAGAGCAGATATCATGGAGTCTTCATCGGAGCAGTTTTTCTAGTCGACCACCATATCAGTAGTAGTATTCTCCCATGTATCTAGTATAGCCCGAGCACTTTTGTAACGATAGATAGACCGTTGTATGCCCTTGTTTGATTGAATGAAGTGATTTTGTTTACATTTGCCTCATGTGCATATGGGTAGTGTTTTCTCTCTAGACCTCATTCTATCCTATATTCTCATCTTTTCTAAAACCATCAGATGCCTCCGAGACGTGACAATGGATTTGCATTTCCACCGGAGCTCACTCAGTTGATCCAGCAGCAGAATACGTTGATGCAGTTGCTAGTCCAGAATCAGAATTAGAGGAACAACAACAACAACCCACCACCGCCACCACCTGTTGATCACTTAACCTGTTTTCTTAGGCTGAATCCGCTGGTGTTCTCTAGTAGCACCGAGCCTATAGTAGCAGATAATTGGCTCCGCAAGATTGGAAGGGAGTTAACCACTATAGGATGTACTGATGCTGAGAAGGTGCGCTTTGCCGCACATCAGTTGGATGGACCAACAGCATCATGGTGGGAGAATTACACTGTCACCTGCCCTATAGCCACGGTGACATGGGACCAATTTCAGCAGGCTTTCCGTTCTGCCCATGTTTCAGCAGGAGCTATGGCCATGAAGAAGCGTGAGTTTTGCAACTTGCGCCAAGGAGGACGGACTATTGGCCAGTATGTGGATGACTTTAGTAAGCTAGCACGTTATGCCCCAGATGACGTTGCTACAGATGCAGCTAAGCAGGAGAAGTTTCTGGAAGGACTGAATGATGAGCTGAGCATGCAGTTGATGGTAGCAACTTTCAACAACTACCGGGAGTTGGTAGATAGAGCTCTCATAATTGAAGGGAAGCAGCAGCATATTAAGAACCGCGAGAGGAAGTATGGACAAGGGAAGTACAATTCTGGAGCTCAGCAAAAGCCACGTTTTACCCCGAAATCGGGAGGACATTTCCAGCATACCCGTGGAGGAGGTAGCTCGCACAATCATAATGGCCCCAAGAATGGTAATGGGAATGGAGGAAGCAACGGCCAGAACCGTACCAACCCATCAACACCAGCCAAGAGAGACCTAAGCCAAGTCACTTGCTATAAGTGCCAGAAGACTGGACATTACGCCAATGAATGTCCTGAAGCCCAGAATGGAAATGGCAATGTAAGCTCAGGGAAGAAGCCGAACCCTTTCAATAGGGGATAGGTGAATCACGTTAACGTGGAGGAGGTTGAAGCCCAGCCAGATGCAGTAATAGGTAAGTTTTTGGTTAAGTCGTTTACTGCAATCGTTCTTTTCGATACTGGTGCATCGCATTCATACATATCAAGGGATTTGTGGATAAGTATAAACTACCCACCAAAGTTCTTAGAACACCTATGTTAGTAAGCTCACCAGGAGCGGAGTATATGGCCAGCCGAGGATGTTTTCAAGTGCCATTGAGTATAGGTAGGCATGTTTTCCCCTCGGATTTAATCATTTTGGAATCACAAGGTTTTGATGTAATTCTGGGTATGGATTGGCTATCGATGTATGGAGGAAACATCGATTGCGCCAGTAAGTCTATTTTGCTTACCACCCCAGAAGGAAGAAGGATCAAGTATGTATCGCGGCATGTGCCGAATAGGACTCAAGTAAATTCCCTAACAGGAGTTGTATAGGAGGAAGTACTGGTGGTAAAGGATTTTCCGGATGTATTTCCAAAATAGTTGCCAGGCATGCCACCGGATAGGGACATTGAGTTTTTGATTGAGCTTTTGCCAGGCACAGGACCAATATCTAAGAGACCGTATAGAATGCATGTAAAGGATTTGGAGGAGATTAAGAAGCAGATTAAGGAGTTACTGGATAAGGGATATATTCGCCCAAGTTCGTCGCCTTGGGGATCGCCAGTACTTCTAGTGGAAAAGAAGGATGGATCGTTAAGGATGGTTGTTGATTATCGAGGATTGAATGAAGTGACGATCAAGAATAAGTACCCACTGCCGATGATCAATGATCTGTTTGACCAATTGCAAGGAGCAAAGGTATTTTCCAAGATCGATTTGCGATCAGGATACCACTAGTTGAAGATTCGAGAGCAGGATATACCTAAGACATCTTTTACCACCAGGTACGGGCTGTATGAGTATACCGTTATGTCCTTTGGTCTGACTAACACACCTGCGTATTTCATGAACATGATGAACAAAGTGTTTATGGAGTTTTTGGATAAGTTCGTCGCAGTGTTCATTGATGATATACTAGTTTACTCGAAGAATGAAGAAGAACATAAAGAACATTTGTGTTTGGTACTTGGTAAGCTCAGAGAACATCAACTATACGCTAAGTTCAGCAAATGTGAGTTTTGGTTGAAAGAAGTTGGATTCCTCAGACATGTTATATCCGGAAAAGGAATAATAGTAGATCCCACCAAGGTTGTCACTGTGACAAATTGGGAAGCCCCAACAACAGTTGGAGAGATCCGGAGTTTTCTTGGACTTGCAGGATACTACCGGAGATTCATAGAGAATTTCTCAAAAATTGTAAAACCTATGACGGAGTTGTTGAAGAAGGATACCAAGTTAAAATGGACTGAGGAATGTGAGGCCAGTTTCCAGGAGTTGAAGAAACATTTGGTTACCTCGCCAGTGTTGATTCTGCCAGATCAGCGCAAGGATTACGAGGTGTATTGTGACGCTTCATGTCGAGGACTTGGAGCAGTGCTTATGCAGGAGGGAAGAGTTGTTTCGTATGCTTCACGACAGCTTAAGCCCCATGAGTTGAATTATGCTACACATGATTTGGAGTTAGCAGCCGTAGTGCATGCATTGAAGACTTGGAGACATTTTCTCATTGGAAACCATTGTGAGGTGTACACGGATCACAAGAGTTTGAAGTACATTTTCACGCAGAAGGAGCTGAATCTCAGGCAAAGGAGATGGTTGGAGCTCATCAAGGATTATGATATGAGATTGCATTATCACCCCGGAAAGGCTAACGTAGTAGCCGATGCGTTGAGCCGTAAGAGCCATATCAACACACTAATGACGGGAGATTTACCGAAGGTGTTAGTCGAGGATCTTCGTGAGCTATGTTTGGAGATAGTTCCGAGAGGCTATGTTGTAGCATTGGAGATTCAGTCTATTTTGATGGATAAGATCAGAGAAGCTCAGAAGACCGACAAGGAGAATGTCTCTATAAAGGAGAAGATGAGCAAAGGAACAGCTAAAGGATTTCGTGAGGATGAGCACGGTACCTTATGGTTTGAGGACCACGTTTATGTGCCTAATGATCCGAAGATCAGGAAGTTGATTCTGCAAGAGGCCCATGATTCACCATACTCGATTCACCCAGGAAATACCAAGATGTATTTAGATTTGAAGGATACTTTCTGGTGGACAGGAATGAAGAAGGATATTGCAGAGTATGTAGCAGTTTGTGATGTATGTCAGAGAGTAAAGGAAGAGCATCAGAAGCCAGCAGGATTGCTACAACCATTGCCGATACCCGAATGGAAGTGGGATAAGCTAGGCATGGATTTTATCACGGGATTACCCAGGACCCGTTCAGGCTATGACTCGATATGGGTTGTAGTCGATCGCTTGACGAAGGTAGCTCATTTCATCCCAGTAAAGACCACTTACACCAGTGCTAAGTTGGCAAAGATATACATGACCAGGATCGTATGTCTGCATGGAGTTCCGGGGAGCATTGTATCCGATAGAGGAACCCAGTTTATCTCAAAGTTCTAGAATCAGTTGCATGAAACTTTGGGTACCAGACTAGAGTTTAGTACAGCTTTTCACCCGAAGACAGATGGACAGACCGAGAGAGTCAATCAGATTTTGGAGGATATGCTGAGAGCTTGTGCACTAGGTGATGGATCTAGTTGGGACGACAATTTGCCATATGCAGAGTTCTCTTACAACAATAGTTATCAATCCAGTTTGAAGATGGCCCCTTTCGAAGCCTTGTACGGAAGGAGGTGCAGGACCCCATTGTCGTGGGATGAAGTTGGAGACCGCCAGTTGTTTGGACCGGATTTGATTAAGGAGTCTGAACAAAAAGTGAAATTGATTCGCGATAGGCTCAAGGTAGCCCAGTCCAGGCAGAAGAGTTACGCAGATTCTAAACGCAAGGAGACAGTTTACAAAGTCGGAGACCGAGTGTATCTTCAAGTATCTCCACTTCGGAGAGTTAAGTGCTTTGGAGTTAAGGGAAATTTAGCGCCACATTTTGTGGGACCATACAAAGTTTTGGAACGTATGGGAGAAGTTGCCTACAAGTTGGAATTGCCCGAAGGATTGTCAGGAGTTCACGTTGTGTTCCACGTTTCCCAGCCAAGATACCGCTAAGAGATACAGTGCCGCTGGAAGCCATTCAGTTGGATAGTGATTTGACCTATGAGGAGAAACCAGTCAAGATTCTCGAGTATGCCAGTCGAGTCACCCGCAGCAAGGTTATCAAGTTTTGCAAAGTTCAGTGGAGCCACCACACCGAGGATGAAGCCAGCTGGGAGCGAGAGGAAGAACTGCTGAAGGACCACCCTCACCTATTTTTTAGCCAACCCGAATCTCGAGGGCGAGATTCATCTTAAGGGGGTAGGTTTATAACATCCCAAAATTTTAATTTGGAATGTTATACACTAGATCATCAATGCATATCATATTTTATTTGCTTTTGGCCTGATCCAGAAATTCTATGCAACTCAAGGACCCACGGAGAGAGTTGGGGATTCCGTTATTTTCATATTTGGGTTCTCTCAAATTTTGAAAATAGGATCATTTGATTTTATTTATTTTATCTTCAATTATTTCTATAATAAAAATATGAGAGAGGGAATAAAATGACTTTCCCAAAATAAAGAAATATTGAAGGTTTAATAAAAAAATCAAATAAGATTTTATTTCGGATTTTCTCGCTATTTTATTTGAATTTAGGAAAAATTGCACGATTTCAAAACTGGATTTTAGGGCCAAGAAAATGTTCATCCTGTTCTAATATTTTAATTAGACGGTGAAAATTTGTTTTGGCATTTTTAGATTTTTTATTTATTTTTCTAGGATTTTCTTAGTTCGGCGGGATTATTTATATATAAAAAAAGCTCCCGTGTGCCCGACTAGGCCGAAGGCCCGGCCCAGCCACCGCTGTCTCCCGCACCGGATCGGTACCGGAGTCCCGGTCGCCGCCGCCGCCCGAGTCCGGGAGGAGCACGCCTCCCGAGGCGCCCCTCCCCCAAGCCAGGACGCCCCCTCCTTTTATAGCCGCCGCCGCCACCCCGCCTCGCCTCACCCCACCCCGCCGCCTCACCTGTCGCGCCTGCCCCGCCGACGCAGCCGCTCGCCGACGCACGCC